>NC_134269.1:142535415-142862915 GCF_031893055.1 Leptodactylus fuscus | reverse complement strand
CACCATGAATTTGCCCAAACTGGGCTGGTTAGAGGCTCCCTCCACCATGAATTGGTCCAAACTGGGGTTTTTAGAGGCTCCCTCCACCATGAATTGGTCCAAACTTGGCTGTTTAGAGGCTCCCTCCACCATGAATTGGTCCAAACTGGGGTGGTTAGAGGCTCCCTCCACCATTAATTGGTCCAAACTGGGCTGGTTAGAGGCTCCCTCCACCATTAATTGGTCCAAACTGGGCTGGTTAGAGGCTCCCTCCACCATTAATTGGTCCAAACTGGGCTGGTTAGAGGCTCCCTCCACCATTAATTGGTCCAAACTGGGCTGGTTAGAGGCTCCCTCCACCATGAATTTGCCCAAACTGGGCTGGTTAGAGGCTCCCTCCACCATGAATTGGTCCAAACTGGGTTTTTTAGAGGCTCCCTCCACCATGAATTTGCCCAAACTGGGCTGGTTAGAGGCTCCCTCCACCATGAATTTGCCCAAACTGGGCTGGTTAGAGGCTCCCTCCACCATGAATTGGTCCAAACTGGGTTTTTTAGAGGCTCCCTCCACCATGAATTTGCCCACACTGGGCTGGTTAGAGGCTCCCTCCACCATGAATTGGTCCAAACTGGGGTTTTTAGAGGCTCCCTCCACCATGAATTTGCCCAAACTGGGGTGTTTAGAGGCTCCCTCCACCATGAATTTGCCCAAACTCTGCTGGTTAGAGGCTCAATCCACCCTGATTTTCAAAACAAATGTTGGTGCCAACCTCAACTTACTACAAGGGCCAAATTCACTGCTGGTGACAAGCTCTCCTCACTGCAAGTGCCAAATACACATGTTTCAAGGTGTTTTCCTACTGT
Organism: Leptodactylus fuscus; assembly: GCF_031893055.1. NCBI lineage: Eukaryota > Metazoa > Chordata > Amphibia > Anura > Leptodactylidae > Leptodactylus > Leptodactylus fuscus. Next base: position 142,862,073 of record NC_134269.1, on the reverse strand, counting down.
CAGAGATGTGGTATTGAGTGTGTAAAGTGTGTAGTTGTTAGGCTGTGATGTTGGGGTAATAGAGGGTCTTTGGTGTGTTAGATGCCCCCAGACATGCTTCCCCTGCTGTCCCAGTGTCATTCCAGGGTGTTGGCATCATTTCCTGGGGTGTCATAGTGGACTTGGTGACCCTCCAGACACGGATTTGGGTTTCCCCCTTAACGAGTATCTGTTCCCCATAGACTATAATGGGGTTCGAAACCCATTCGAACACACGAACATTGAGTGGCTGTTCGAATCGAATTTCGAACCTCGAACATTTTAGTGTTCGCTCATCTCTATTAATTTGTGGTTTTTTTTTTTTTTTCTTTTTTTTTTTTTGGTGACTAATTTTTGTTTTGGTTTGCTTGTAAACATGCAGGTTCACCAGAAGCCACGATTGTGGGATAAAGCCCACCCGCTTTATAGGGATCGCCATGACCGTGACGCCGGGTGGTTGAAATTGTGCGCCGAACTGTACCACGAGCAATGGGCCAGCTTCCCAGCTCGGCAAAAGACACAGATTGGTGAGTATATATCTCTTCAGGTTTCTTCTGAAAGCTTAAAAGGGCTTGTTCACATGGTGTCACGTGCCGCCTGATGTTGCACATGTATGCTGTGTGACCCTTTTTCTTTGTGTGCTGTACATGTTCCCATTCATTGGCATGGGAGGGTTGATTGTATGCGGCGCGCTAGTTTGCAGCAGGGAATAAATGCACGGCCGCAAACTAGCACCATGTGTTATCGGAACCCCAAACTGGGTTCATCATCTTGATTGTCAAGCGGTGCCAAATTATGTATAGTTGTATGTATATATATATACATATAATGAGCTCATGTGGAAATCAACCAACCTGACACACACAATTGGTGATATCAGCAAGTTCCTCTTTTATTGTACATCGCATAAGATTTTATACAGTAGAATAAATGGTCGTGTCCATTATAATGAAACATGCCCAGCAATTTATGATTACGATTTATCATTGGCGGGATGAGTTCCTTGACCCTCCCATTTTAATCATCTCTATATCTCTATAAGCAATCATTGTGATATTCCTTATAGGGTCTTAATCTTAACAGTTTCCGTTAGTCCTAAAAATAATCATGGCAAAGATCATTTGTCAGCTTATGTTAGGTTTCACCCTTGGCCTAGATATCTAGATTCAGACAACTCTCCTTTGCCCCCCTTCTGCCCTGGGTCAGTTATGCTGACACAAGGTGTCTGATACTTCAATGGCTAGAATCGAAAGAGGAAGGAGAGGGAGAGTTGTGAAATCATATGGTGTAATGCAAGCAGCTCTTTCTGCAAATCTTTATATTTTTAGAATAACCCAAGCTGAATATAAAATGTTCTCCATATCTCTTAAAGGGACATTGGATATCGATCACATTTCCCCCCTTTTGTGATTTAACACAATAACATGTTCAATGCCTGTATTTCAGTTTGAGAACAAACTGCTGGACTTTTAATTCTCTTTAATTCTCCTTCTCTTCACCAGATTCCAGGTCATATAAACAAGCCATTGTGTTAAACATCACAACATCCTAGTTTCTCGCATATGCTGAGTGAGGTTCAATTGATCGTATACCTCCTCAGTGGGGGCCATGTCCACATACGTTCCATATGTTCCTCCTCTCTCACGAGCACCCTTTCTTACACAATAAACAATCAGTTTGTACAATGCATAGAGGCTTAAGCAAATCAGGACTGCCTGAAACATGAAATGCAGAATTCCCACAATCCATCCCTTAACACCTTTGAACCAGTTTGCAGGATTCAGGAATGACAAAGTGTCGGACCACCAACTATCTTGTTTCTTTGCATGCTCTTTTTCCCACTTTTCTCTCATTTCTTGGATTTTCCTGACTCCTGCATGTACCTGGAGATTCCCCTCTGGATCAATGTAATGACAGCAAGTAGGCCCTATCACCTGGCACATACCACCCTGAACCGCAGTCAAGTAGTCCAATACTATTGTATGCTGGTTCGTGACTACTATCAGTTGTCCTTGTATAGTGTTTGTCTCATTCAGCAAATCTAAGATGTCATATATTTGCTCATCCAGATAGTCAGTAGACTCGACCAGTTTATCCCATGTCTGCATCACCATTGGCCATAGAAATATTGTGCTACCAATCTTATCTCCTGCGCTCATGGACACTAAATGGGGTCTTCTCCGAAGTTGGTTATCTTTGGCCCTTTTATTTATTACATGTCGAGGTGGTCCCTGTTTGGTTTTGGCGAACATTTCCAACTCAACAGTGCTGTGTGATATTATAAAAGTTGCGGGGGTAAGTCGTGCCAGCGTGCATGTTCCACTGCTGCCTGTGGGGATCCATTTGTAAGCATTCCCTCCACACACCCAAAACAAATTCCTTGGCAACTGCCACAAGTTAGAATGTCCCAATACACCTCTGTGAGCATAGTCTACCAACTTAGTGACATTTGCCAACATACACCACTTATCTGCCGACCCTAGTGGGGAACAATAACCAGCATGCGGATTACCACAAACTGTGGTCTTGGGTGTGTAGGGGACAGACTCATCGCACTCCATGTTGTGGGCCTGTATTTTACAGCTCTCCTCATTCCCACTTGGGAACAGACTGGCATATGGCCATGAAACATTATGTATGTATCTTTCGACATACAGGGGGTTAAAAGCATTCGCTATGTATCTGGATTCTAGACTTCTGTCAAAGCTGATCTGAATTGTGTCCTCTGGTATCTTTCCCAGGTCTAGAGTTCCCACAACATCTCTGGGCACCCACCCAATTCCGTCATGCACAAGGATCTGAGTACGTCCCGAAACTGCAGTCATGTTCATCTGCCACCATGGTGAGGTCACCCACCCTGCTATGGGTAATGGGACACTTACATTTGCTATCTCCCCCCATCTGGGGTCATTAAAATGAAACACATCATCCTCACATTTAACGTTGAACAGTTCAGTTTCTGTCAGGGGAGCGGCTAAATAAGGCATAGTGGCGGCAGATACTGGACTATGAGTGCAAATCCAACAGTCCTTTGGCTTCTTCTCTGGTTCCATGTCCTTTATCAGAACCTGATGGTGCTTTATCAACTTGTTGTCCCATTTGTCCTTAAGAACGTCATTTAATGAAGACACCACCGAGGCAACAATTAGGATCATCAGGTATTTCTTCAACATCCTTCCTCTTGGGCCGTCACCTTCTTGCAGTGGCTGGCGTGCACCCAGTTAGGCCTCCCTTGCAGTTTCACAGCTGTGCTGGTTGTCAACAGGACCTGGAATGGACCGTCGTACCGTGGCTCCAGAGCCCTTCTCATGTGTCTCTTTATCACCACCCAATCTCCTGGCTGGAGGGGATGAGAACCTGGAACTGCTTCAGGATCTGGAAGGGAAGAGAAAACTCGGGAATGTATATTAGTTAATTGTTTCTGTAAAGTTATCACATAGTCTGTCATCACACCATATTGCATCTGGAGCAATTGTGGAAAATACAATCCCAACCTAGGGGCTGTCCCAAAAAGAATCTCAAATGGACTCAGACCTGTCCTCTTATCTGGCGTGTACCTTACCGAGAAGAGTGCTAGGGGAAGGCACTCAGTCCAAGGCTTACCTGTATCAGCCATGGCCTTTTGAATTTTTGACTTCAAGGTACCGTTCAACCTCTCTACTCTACCACTACTCTGTGGATGGTACGGAGTATGAAAGGCTTGTTCTATCCCTACTGCCTTGAGAATAGATGTCATGATTTTCCCTGTGAAATGAGTTCCATTGTCACTTTCAATAGTCTCTGGCACACCATACCTGCACACAATTTCTGACAGAAGTTTCTTTGCCGTGACTTGCGCCGTGGCGTTGGTTACAGCATAGGCCTCAGGCCAACCTGAAAAGAGGTCCACACACACCAAAACATATTCATAGCATCCCACCTTTGGCATCTGAATATAATCGATCTGTAGTCTTTGAAAAGGATACATTGGACGCGGCGTGTGTTTCCTAGGTGATTTCACCGTTCTGCCTTGATTGTTTAAGGCACATATCATACATGCCTGACTGAAAGCTGCTGCAGCAGTGCTGAATCCAGGGGCAAACCAGTGAGCACTTACCAAGTCATTCATTGCAGTCTTAGATTGGTGTGTCGCTCCGTGTGATACCTGAGCCATCATAGGATAGAGTGTCCGAGGCAAGCAAAGTTTATTGTCCTTTTGCCAAAGTCCATCCACTCTCTCTGTAGCCGCTTTCCGCTGCCATTGCTGGAATTCTTCTTGAGAAGCTTGTTTCTGTAAAGTCTTAAGTAAAGCAGGGGAGACTGTTATGTCCGTAGCAGCAGCTACCATTACCTGTGGCGTTGTATAGGTGGCTGCAGCCCTCTTAGCAGCTTGGTCTGCTCTGTCATTCCCCCTCCTGGTAGACGTATCAGCTTTGCTATGACTTTTAACTTTCACCACAGCTACTTGTTCTGGTAACAATAAACAGTCCATCAGATATTTTACACTTTCAGAGTTTTTAATCGGCTTACCACCAGATGTCAAGAAGGATCGGGCCTTCCAAATAGGTCCATAGTCATGAGCAATGCCAAAAGCATATCTGGAATCCGTGTAAATGTTTGCTGATTTACCTTCCGCTATCTTGCAGGCCTCTGCCAGGGCTCTGAGTTCTGCTTCCTGAGCTGACATATGAGGTGGTAAGGGTTCAGCTCTCACAACATCATGCTCTGTTACCACAGCATACACTGTATAAAACTTTCCCTCAATACCATACCTCGATCCATCCACAAAGAGTTCAAACTCAGGGTTAGCTAAAGGGTGGTCTGTAACGTGTGAAAAACCCACTGTCTCTTGCGCCATAAGGGCCAAACAATCATGAGGCTCTGACATTTCAGGGTCTATCTCCTCCTCCCCCCCTTGCTCCATAGGCAATAGGGTTGATGGGTTAATTGTATTGCATCGTGTAAATGTGACATTTGATGGCATAAGTAATGCATGTTGTATGCGGACGTGTCTAGCATGTGATAAATGTCGTGGTTGCACTTGTGATAATACGGCAGTAATGTCATGTTGTGCCAAAACAAGAAGAGGATAATCCAACACAATATCTGCTGACTTGTCTAAGAGTAACTGCACAGCCATAATTGCACGAACACAAGATGGGGCTCCTTGTGCTACTGAATCTAGTTTAGCAGAGTAATATGCTGCAGGTCTCTGCTGTGCACCATGGGCTTGTGTGAGAACTGCAGCAGCATGTCCATTCATTTCTGTGCAATACAACCTAAAAGGTTTGTCATAGTTTGGAAGTCCCAAAGCCGGAGCACTAGCAATACTCTCCTTCAGTAAGTGAAAATTCTCTACTGCTTGATCTGTAAAAACAAAAGAGTCTGGTTTTAGACAGTCATAAAGAGGCTGCATTAACATGGAAGCATTTGGTATCCATGCCCTACAGTAGGAAACCAATCCTAGGAAAGTCCGTAAGTGTCCAACATTTCTTGGAATGGGTATATTCTGTATTGCCTTGATCCTGTCTGGCAAAAGATGTTTAACTCCTGCGGATATGCAGTGTCCCAAAAATGTAACAGTGGTACAACAAAACTGTAACTTGTCTTTGCTCGCTCTGCATCCCTTTTCAAACAAAAAACAAAGAAGTGAGAGGCTGGACTTCACACACTGAATTTTGCTGGGACAGCACAGTAACAGATCATCAACATATTGTAGAAGTACCACCCCCGGTCCTGGTTCCCAGTCACTGAGAATCTGAGTCATTGCAGCTGTATACATGCTGGGAGAATTTTGTGCTCCCTGCGGGAGGACTGTCCAGGTGTATTGAGATCCCTCATGTGTAAAAGCAAACAGGTATTGGCTACCTGTACTCAAAGGTACGGAAAAGAAAGCATTCGAGAGATCGACCGCAGTAAAGTGGGTCGCGGTACTGGGAATTTGTGACAACAAAACATGTGGATTTGGAACAACTGGAGTCTCTAAAACAGTAGCTTCATTAACAGCCCTCAGATCCTGCACCATCCGGTACTTTGGGGGTTCACCTTTCTTGACTTTTTTTTTATGGGATAGAGAGGTGTATTACATGGAGATCTAGTTTTTATTAGAACTCCCACCTTTAAGAAGTCAGCAATTGCTGCTGTGATTGCTTCAGCTTGGGCGGGGCTGAGAGGGTACTGTTTCTTTCGAGGTAAGGGTGCTCCAGGTTTCAACCTAACTTCAACAGGTTCCACAGATAATCTCCCCACATCTGTTGGTCCAGTGGACCACAGACCCTCAGGCACTTGTTCTAAGGCTTTTATCATTTCCTCCTCTGTCTTTTATCATTTCCTCTGACTTGTCTCCCAAGCCCCTCCATAAAGGCAGAGGCTAACAATCTCAAGTGCATTTTGTTGTCAGTTTCATACCCCATATCTTTCCAAGCAGTATACACTCTGTTGTAGAACTTCTCTACATTCTCTCCTTTATCCTGTATCATGTCTGTCAAATTAACTGATAAGTCACTTTGTCTGTTTTTCGCCCATCTATGCAATTGAGCAACATAGTCCTGTCCTGAGACTTTGCTTGTCAAATAGTCTTTTTCTATTAACATGGCATCACAGTCTGGAGCGAATTTACCCAACATGGTACTAGTCATGTCACCCATTTTAGCCTCAACCAATTGTTTCATGTCATCCCAGGTAGCACCGTACGTACTCTGTATTTGAGACAATACTTTTACAAAGGGCATAGGTCTGGTTTCGGGGTCTGGTAATGTCTTAAGTAGCTGCATCATGTCAGTCGGGGACCATGGTTTATACATCTGATATTGTCTCACTGGCTCGCCTGGAGGCTGTGCCATTCTCCGCAGAGAGTCTGCAATGCTTGCAACCACATGTTTCATGTACTCTGTCTCACCGTCATCTTTATTTAAAGCTTCAGGTGTTCTTATTACAGTTTCCTGGACCTCCTGTTTATTACCCATATTAGTCAATTCACTTCCACCTCCCAGTAAAGTATACTGGGGAAAATCGTCAGAAAAGTTAGGGGATGTATAAGTCTTCCCACCTTCTCTTTTAGGCGTTTTCATTGCAGTCTCTACTGGAACACCAGAAGGTATTCCGGGGGAGTCAGTGAAGTCACGTACAATCCAGCCCCCTGTCGGTCTTGGAGACCCTTCTGGTTTCCCTGTCTCACGTCCGTCACTATCCTCAGAATCAGGAATAGCCTCTCCTCCCTCAGCTCCAGACTTTGATTTAGCTCTAGTTGTCACAGGGGCCACTATAACTGGAGCTGCTTGCTGAGGACTCACAAAAGGATTGTTGGATGAATATCCCAGTCCTGTCCATGTAATGACCGGATACAGCCCTGGTCTAGGTTTTGGTCTACCACAACTCAAACAATTCTCTCTCCACTCAGGATTCTGCTGTCCACACCCCAGACACACCCATCCTCCTGGACTATCCATCACTGAGGGTACATCAGGATAACTTGGGGGCTCTATCTCTGATTCTCTGAACTCAACTTTCTTGCCTTTTTCTCCACAGTGTCTGAGCACATCTCTGCCTTGTTTCTGAAAACATATATAGTAATATTTCTCCCCTTCTCTTATCTCCTTGCACCCTTCAGCTTGAACCTCTCGGGACACTTGGGACCACACCCTGGCTTGGCTACTCAAGCCACTATCCTTCAACCATCCCCCATATTGCTTCTCAATCTGTTCCCATTCTTCCGGATGAAGCCTACCACCTTTTGGCATCCCCACTCCTTTCATTAACTTCTGCATATTCTTAATGGCCGCTTTCCCTTCCCTCTGCACTATCACTTCTGCAGGGGTCAGGCCTGGCTTGGGCTGAAAACTGGAGGAACCCCCCATCTTTGCTGAACTTCACACACTCTGGCCAGAGAGTTTTCCCGGCAAAGACAAATCCATTGGATCCGACCAGAACCTCAGATTTTTAAACCTAAAATTCCTAAACACCTTTTCAGATCCAACATGGGGCTCTCTCCTTCTCCTACTCTCTCTCCCCAGCCCAATACCTCAAAATATGCCAACCACTTTTTTTTCAATCCTCGTCACTGTCTCCTAACCCTTCATCCTTTATGTTTAAGGGTGTGGTTGTACAGATAAATCCCCCTTCTGGTTTCTGTGGTATGTGGTCCCTTCTCTTTACCAATTCCTCTAATGGTTTCTCCTTCCAGTGCTCTGGGTGTGGCACAGCATGTAAACTACAGGTATAATGCATCCAATCATTCAATTCAGTGATATGACCAGTTTGGGCATGCCTCACAGAGTAATGTATCTGAGTAATCCACCACTTTCCATCAAAAATCCCATGTCCTCTGCGTTTAGTCCACCGTTTCACCGTGACGCCGGGTGGTTGAAATTGTGCGCCGAACTGTACCACGAGCAATGGGCCAGCTTCCCAGCTCGGCAAAAGACACAGATTGGTGAGTATATATCTCTGCAGGTTTCTTCTGAAAGCTTAAAAGGGCTTGTTCACATGGTGTCACGTGCCGCCTGATGTTGCACATGTATGTTGTGTGACCCTTTTTCTTTGTGTGCCGTACATGCTCCCATTCATTGGCATGGGAGGGTTGATTGTATGCGGCGCGCTAGTTTGCAGCAGGGAATAAATGCACGGCCGCAAACTAGCACCATGCATACCATCCCCGCTCCCATTCAACTGAATGCGAGCATGTAGGGCACGCAAAAGGGTCAGGCGGCGTACACGTGCCACATCACGCGGCACGTTACACCATGTCAGCGAGCCCTAATAAAGGGTCCATTCACATGTAGTCAAGGTGTGGTTTTTTATTTTTGTTGGCCTTTTTTGGGTTAATGTGGTTTTTTTAAAGAAATTTTAGGTGTTTGGAACATTTGTAATTTAGGTTGCGGTCATCTTAATAACCCGTCCCTTAACGAAACCACAAACAGGAACCCTATTCATATCAAACTTGATGATAAAAAGGAACTGAAAGCGCCAAAAAGCCACCACAAAAATGAGTGCCCCATTACTCCATGTGAATGGACCCTTTAAATATAATAATGTTGGTTGTGTGTTATTTTAAATTGTTAATTTTGATTTATGATTGCAGAACATGATGGTGGAAGAGTGTGCGGGACCGGTTCATGAGAGAGCTGAGGAAGGTGGAAGCCAGTGGGGCCTCTCCTTCAAAACGCGCCAAAGTGGCGTTCCACGACGAGCTGCAGTTCCTTGTAACTGGCAGTGCCTCCCGGGAGTAAGTGTCTATATATGTCTCTCTCTCTCTCTCTCTCTCTCTCTCTCTCTCTATATATATATATATATATATATATATATATATATATATATATATACAGTCCTATTTCAGGATTGAAATGAGGTTTATTGTACTAACAGAAAATGTGCAATATGCATTAAACCAAAATTTGACCGGTGCAAAAGTATGGGCACCCTTATCATTTTATTGATTTGAATTCCCCTAACTACTTTTTACTGACTTACTGAAGCACAAAATTGGTTTTGTAACCTCAGTGAGCTTTGAACTTCATAGCCAGATGTATCCAATCATAAGAAAAGGTATTTAAGGTGGCCAATTGCAAGTTGATCTCCTATTTGAATCTCCTCTGAAGAGTGGCATCATGGGCTACTCAAAACAACTCTCAAATGATCTGAAAACAAAGATTGTTCAACATAGTTGTTCAGGGGAAGGATACAAAAAGTTGTCTCAGAGATTTAACCTGTCAGTTTCCACTGTGAGGAACATAGTAAGGAAATGGAAGACCACAGGGACAGTTCTTGTTAAGCCCAGAAGTGGCAGGCCAAGAAAAATATCAGAAAGGCAGAGAAGAAGAATGGTGAGAACAGTCAAGGACAATCCACAGACCACCTCCAAAGAGCTGCAGCATCATCTTGCTGCAGATGGTGTCACTGTGCATCGGTCAACTATACAGCGCACTTTGCACAAATAGAAGCTGTATGGGAGAGTGATGAGAAAGAAGCCGTTTCTGCACGTACGCCACAAATAGAGTTGCCTGAGGTATGAAAAAGCACATTTGGACAAGGCAGCTTCATTTTGGAAACAAAAATTGAGTTGTTTGGTTATAAAAAAAAGGCGTTATGCATGGCGTCCAAAAAGAAACAGCATTCCAAGAAAAACACATGCTACCCACTGTAAAATTTGGTGGAGGTTCCATCATGCTTTGGGGCTGTGTGGCCAATGCCGGCATCGGGAATCTTGTTAAAGTTGAGAGTCGCATGGATTCCACTCAGTATCAGCAGATTCTTGAGAATAATGTTCAAGAATCAGTGACGAAGTTGAAGTTACGCTGGGGATGGATATTTCAGCAAGACAATGATCCAAAACACCGCTCCAAATCAACTCAGGCATTCATGCAGAGGAACAATTACAATGTTCTGGAATGGCCATCCCAGTCCCCAGACCTGAATATCATTGAACATCTGTGGGATGATTTGAAGCGGGCTGTCCATGCTCGGCGACCATCTAACTTAACTGAACTTGAATTGTTTGTCCAAAATACCTTTATCCAGGATCCAGGAACTGATTAAAAGCTACAGGAAGCGACTAGAGGCTGTTATCTTTGCAAAAGGAGGATGTACTAAATATTAATGTCACTTTTCTGTTGAGGTGCCCATACTTTTGCACCGGTCAAATTTTGGTTTAATGCATATTGCACATTTTCTGTTAGTACAATAAACCTCATTTCAATCCTGAAATATTACTGTGTCCATCAGTTATTAGATATATCAAACTGAAATGGCTGTTATAAACACCAAAATATTTAGAACAAAAAATGATTAAGATTAATAGGGGTGCCCAAACTTTTTCATAGGACTGTATATATATATATTTTTTTTTTTTGTTTTTTTTTTGGTATTGCTAACATTTAATCCTTTTTTGTCTACAAAACATTTAATAGAGACATACTTAATCCTATTATTTTCCTCTTTTTCATTTACAGATCTTCCGGCAACACCCCTGCCACGGGTTCCCGGGAGCCACCAGCCAGCCAAGAGGAGCTGCAGCCGGAGGAGAGAGCCCCATCGAGTCCACTGGAGGGACCCTCTCATGAACCGGAGAGGAGGGCCCGAAGTGCATCCCCTCTCCCTGCCTCCGCAAGGGTGGCTTCCCCAGCAGCCTCCCAGGTGTCTACACCAAGTCAGGCACCTGAAGAGGAGCTGGTGGGAGCCACCAGGCGTATGAGGCGGGAGCGTCGGGACCCTCCTCCCCCCACACCTTCCACCCAGGAGAGGCCAGGGAGTACCCTCTGGGGAAGGGCCAGCCAGGTTGACCTGGAAAGCCAGGCCCTGGCCCTTCTCCGAAGGGTCAACAGCATGGATAATGCTAGTTATTTTGCCAATGACGTGGCAGGTGTCCTCCGGCAGCTGCCACGTCATCGGCAACAACTTTTTAAGGCATATATCCATGCTGTTGGTGTAGACTTTCTGGCCTCTCCTGAGCTTCCGGATCTGGCTTGCATGACAAGCCAGTTCCGGAAGCTGTGTGTTAGGGCATCTGAAGGCCACATCTCCACTGCAGAGGAGTATGTCTCCTCCTCTGCTGATCCCGCCCATGATGGGGACACTACCCCACTTTGCCCCAGTCCCGCTTCCCTTACCCAAACTCCTCCCCATGAATAGTCTTCCTTAAATCCTTTACCCCTCCTTTTCCTTTCCCCCCACCCCAACACTTGACATTATTTATGTTGTCCCATAGTTTTTTTATGTGATTATATTTGGGCCTGGTGGGTGGGGGTGGGTTGGGGATGTGTGGGTTTTGTAATTTGGGTTTGTTTATATTTTTTGGTTTTCTTAAAAAAAAAAAAAAAAATAAAAAAATTTTTTTGAAATAAAAAATGTTGTTTTTGTTTTTAATCACTCTCAACACACACTCACTTAAGGGGCCATTCACACGTAGGTAAACCCCTCACCTGTATCAGATGTGTACACGGCGCCGTTTACACCAGGGCTTAAAAACAAGTACTTTGCATTCACTTCAATGGGAGCGCTAGTAGCACCAACATGATGGGGGTGATAACTAGCGCTCCCATTGAAGTGACTGAGAAGTGCTTGCCAGCCCGTTGGTAATGTCGCCGTGTCCACCTGTGATACACGCTTATTATAGGTGTCAAATCAGTGTTCATTGGGCCATCAACTAAAACGGGTGTTTCAACATAGTGGGGGAGTGTGACACTTCAGTTGTTGGTGGGGCCACATAATGTGATTAAAAAACAGGGTGTTGACTTGATGCCATTGGTGTTATGTTTTCACATGATTATGTGCCCCCACCAAAAAGCTACTGATGATGTTCACATATGGATTGACTTACGCTAGGTTCACACCTGCGTTGTGGTCTCCGTTCTGTGTTTTCCATCTTCTGCATGACCAAAGACGGAAAACACAGTCCGGGTCCAGCACTGAGCGTTGCATGCAGTACCCTGAAAAACAGGTTTATGAAATGGCGACACAGAGTACTGCATGTGCGACTCTCTGTGGAGATTCCAATACTACATTTCTGCACGGCGAGCCTTCAAAAAACGCTGCCCGCGGCTAAAACACCCGCACACCTTTCTCACCCATTCAAAGGAATGGGTGATAAAGGCTCATGCAGATTTTCCGTCTCCTGCTCAGTTTCTATGCAGGGAACCAAAACCTGCATTATTATTAAAGGGACTGCTGGGCGCAGATGTGACCGAGGTGTTAACTGATATGACATTTATTTAAAGGGGTTGTCCCGTCACAAGGATCCTATCTATACTGCTTGTAAATGTGAATGTTAAAGACTTTTCCTAAATACATTGCTTCAGCAAAACTGCTTTGTTTGGCCACTATCTAACTTTATTCACTTTTTTGTGGCCACAGCCCTGACCTGAGTCAAGTGATCTGTCAGCCTGCTCTCAGGGGGGAGTGGCTAAGTACACGGGAGCGAGCCTGGAGGAGGGGGGGTGTAGTTTACCCTTTGGGGGACAGGTGAAGCCAGCAACATCGCTATGCTTCTGCCCTGCATGAAGACAGCAGCGGCAGAAGCGATGCTGTTCCACTCCGGGGTCACATATGCAAAGCCAAGCGGCGAGATGCCGCCGGCCCTGCGGGCAAGCTCATACACCAGTCTAGCCTTCACAATGCCAATACAGACCCGCAGGGTGTCGGGTCTGTATTCGCATTGTGAAGGGTAGACTGGTGTATGAGCGCATTCACACAGGGCTGGCGGCATTGGCTTTGCATATGTGACCCCGGCCACCAATGACGAGACAAAGCCGGAAGACAGAAGATTTTAGAGGAACGCACGCAAGAATACCGAAACCACAGAGCGGGTCCACCTATTCAGCGCTGGTGGTCGTTTGCTGCTCTCCCCTGCAAACTGTGATTTCAAAATCCGGAAACAGTACTACAGGTGCTACTGTGTGTCCATATTGCCCAAAAAGAGCTTTCTAGGGGGAGAGCATCAAACGCTCACCGCCACTTTGCTGTTTCCACCAAAACCAAAAAAAAAAAACACACAAGAAAGATGACAGTTTTTGTAACAAATTTTTTTAATGCCAAAAATGTAAATTTTTAGAAAGGATATGTGACCAGATGAAACAGTACTGCTGCATCACACACTTTAATAATAAACATTCATAAGCAGCACCAAAAATAACATAATTTGAGCCCTCAGAAGCTTGCACACAAAAATACATCACATACTATACTACAGTACACAAAGAAAAAATGACACCACGATGAGAAAGGTCTTCAGTCCGGGTCAGGCTGCTCATCACTGAGGCGAGAAAAAGGCCTGGGCACGGCACCTTCGGGACTCACGAAGTAGTCAGCAAAGGCATCTCGCACCTGTACAGCTGCGTTGGCTGTCCGACCTGAGGACCGAGATGGTAATAGTGGGTGACCCAAAGCTGCCTGTGGCTCCACTACAATGTTCAGCCTGTCATAGTCCAAAACAAAGTTGTGAAGCACACAGGCAGCTTTGATCACCAGGTCCACAGTATCGGGAGCCAACTGCAGTGCACCGGTGAAGACCCTCCACTTACTACTCATGATCCCGAAGGCACACTCCACGAAGTGTCGTGCCCGGCTCAGCCTCATGTTGAAGACCCTCTTCCGGGCATCTAGTCTCGACCGTGGGAAAGGGCGCAGCAGGTTTTCCAAGAGGGGAAATGCCTCATCCCCCACCATGACGAACGGGACTGGATGCGTGGTACCCGGAAGCGGTCTTGGTGGAGGTAGAGTCACCTGATCTCGCAGTACTGTGCGGCCCAAAACCGATGTCAGTAGCGCACGGGAGTCCCCAGTACTACCATAGGCACTGACTTCAATAGCACGAAAACGGTATGTGGCATCAGCGACCGCCATCAGGACCACGGAAAAATACTTCTTGTAGTTGAAGAAATGTGATCCTGAGTGCGGTGGCTTATGCACACGTATATGCTTACCGTCGACGGCGCCTATGCAGTTGGGGAAATTGGCCACAGACTGAAAGCCTGCTGCTGCCTGCAACCAAATCTCCTGTGTCGGACTGGGCATCGCTATGGGTTGCAAGTGCTGCCAGATCAGATGGCATGTGCTCCTCACAATTCCGGATATGGTGGATATACCAACCCGGAATTGGAGGTGCAGGGATGCAAAACTCTCCCCTGTTGCCAAAAATCTGAAAGAAAAGAAACAAAAAAAAAACCATCAGGACACAATCGCAGATGCAATGACAACATTTAAATAAATGGTCTGCTCAACTGTATGTAACCATTTGTTCAAACTATTGCTAAGTATATATATATATGGCGACATTTGAGGGACTATGCAAAGTAGGCAGACCCATATTCCACGCAGTATTCTTGTATTGAAAGTATATCGAGAGTCAATTAGCCCAGTATTGTAAACTATCTATCCAACATTGCGAACACATTACAACCGGAAAAAAAATCTCTTTATGGACACATTGTCCAGACTATGCTAAACACACAGTTTGGATCTGATATGTTTGTGTTGGTTTATTTTTTTGGTTTGGTTCTTGCACGTTGCATTTTTTGATTGAGGCAAAACTCGCAATTTCAACATGAATAATTTAATAATGAAACAATTCATACAAATTAAAACACATACCGCAACGTGATGACCAGCCTTTCCGTAGGACTGAGGGCCTTCCTCATGATGGTGTCTTGGTGCTCCAGATGTGTGCCCAGGTGCTCCATGAGCACATCAAAGGCCTCTGGAGGCATCCGCAGAAATTTGAAAAATTTCTGAGAGTCCCTTTTTGTGTAAAACAAAAATACAATACAATTAAATTCATATAGAAACCAGCGTTACGTTTTCGATTGTTGACCACTTTCACCTCCACACAGTGAAATACCAAAAAGTTGTAATTAAAAACCATGTTCCCTAAAAAATCCCAAAAAAAAACCATCCACCAAAAAAAGTGACACTTGACACTTTATACAGTGAAATCTTAAAAGTTGACTACATACAGAAATGTACATCAATTAACTACATTGAGAAAACTTGAAGGAAACTTACAGCAGCAACTCATGATACAGCTGGCCAAAAACACCCCTGGATGGTCTCAATTCATTAATGGGGTGGACCCAATAGCGCCGTTTTTTGACCAGCGGCTCAGCATCTGGGTCCTCAAAATGCGCCTCTTGGTCCTCCAAATGATGTTGAAGAACCTCCTCCTCCTCCTCCTCCTGTTCATGTTGTTGCTAGTGAAAAACAAAAAATATATGAAAAGAGCCGGTAGAATCTGAAAAAGCTTACCAAACATATGTATTTATGAACGTACCTCGTGTTGAAGTGTGCGTTGGTTCACCAGATTCGCAACCACAGACACAAGTAGGGCAGTGTCCTGGCTGACTGGCGCAAGAGTCCCCCCCTCTGGGTCGTCATCATGCTGCAGCAATAAAAAGAAATGGCCATAAATGTCAGTGCAAAAAGACTCCTAGCCACATCATAGAAACCAGAACCTAATCTGTATTTGTTAACGTACCTCCTCTTGTAGTGTTGCAGGATTAGAAATATGGGCTAGTAGGCCCAGCTGCAGCGGGGTGACCTGGCTTTGGGCAGCAATTTCTGAATTTTGGCTGTGTTCAGGATTCTGTGAGGGAAACGCAAAAATAGCTCAGCAACAGTACCAGCAAACTCCTGACAAAACATTAAGAAAAGATATATTTATGAACGTACCTCGTGTTGGAGTGTGCGTTGGTTCACCAGATTTGCAACCACAGACACAAGTAGGGCAGTGTCCTGGCTGACTGGCGCAAGAGTCCCCCCCTCTGGGTCGTCATCATGCTGCAGCAATATAAGGAAATGGGCATAAATGTCAGTGCAAAAAGACTCCTAGCCACGTCAGACAAACCATTAACAAATCATTATTTGTTAACATACCTCCTCTTGTAGTGTGGCAGGATTAATAATATTATGGGCTAGTAGGCCCAGCTGCAGCGGGGTGACACCAAGTTCCGCATTTTGCCTAGTGTCAGGATGCTGGGAGAGAAATGCAAAAATAGATCAGCAACAGTACCAGCAACCTCCTGAAAAAAACATTTTTAAAACAAATTAATTTATGAACGTACCTCGTGTTGGAGTGTGCGTTGGTTCAGAAGATTGGGCGCTATGCCCAGCAGGATTGCCGTGTCCAGGGTTGATGCTGCAATGGGGGGTTGGTTTTCCATTGAGAATTTCAAACCAAATGTGACCAGAGCATACACAGCTGTGTGTTGATTAAATAATGGCCTGTTCTTTTTGGGCCGGCCCAGTGGGCTTGACTGGAGTTTTTAATGAGTTGCCTTGATTTACGGCCGTTAATTTACGGAAGCGTAACGGCAACGTATTCGCGCCCGAAAGACGCGCGCGTATACGCTGGAAGTGAAATACGGCGCGTATACGCGCCCTTCGTCTTTTTACGGCCGTAAAAAAACACACAAAAAACGGACAAAAAACGCCAGCGTTACTCCGTGTGAATGCAGCCTTAGAGTAATTGAAATGTATTAGAAAAATTCTATATCAATTACCTAATCTAAGACTATATTTTAATCTTTCATTTTATAAGCATACTAGCTGGTACCCGCGACTTCGTCTGCGGTGATTGTAGAAGTGGGTATATACAGGCGCGGGTAAGGTTTTCGTACTGTGTATAAGGTATGGGATATAAAATGTAACTGTGTATCTTGTTGTTTCTGTAATTCTGAGAGCACATGAGACTTTTGTGTTGAATGTAATTTGTATTTCAGCTGCTATACGGTGTTGGTATAAACTGTACATAGTGTCTTTGGGACAGAGGTATTTCAGGTTAATATACTTCGATATACGACATTGTATGATTTGTTATTTTGCGCCAGTACATGTAAGTTTTGGGCACAGGATACTCTTGAGCAAGCAACATAAAGTCTGGCCCTGTGCATGACAGTTTAGTAACTCCATGTGCCTCTTATTAATAGCAATTAACCCCATCATGTCCCTCACATTAACCCCTGTGTAAGAGTTACTGATAGAGATGAGCGAGTACTGTTGGGATCAGCCGATCTGAACAGCATGCTCGCATAGAAATGAATGTACGTAGCCGGCACGCGGGGGGGTTAAGCGCGCCGGCTACGTCCAAGCGGAAGTACCAGGTGCATCCATTCATTTCTATGGAGCGTGCTGTTCGGATCGGCTGATCCCAACAGTACTCGCTCATCTCTAGTTACTGATATGTGAGAGACTTGGAGGTAATAATTAAGTATCTTCATTACTGAGGTCTTTTATTAGTCCTTCCATATGTCTGACATATTAGTAACCTTTATATGGGGCCCACAGGGGTTAATATGAGGGACATGATGGGGTTTATTCCTATTAATGTGAGGCACATGAAGTTACTAACGCTAAACTAATAACCCCAAATGCCTGACATTAATGAGAATAGGAAGTAAAGGAAGGGAGCTGTGTGTTTCTTACTTTCAGTTTGCTAGCAGCTTCGGCAGGAGCTATCACTATAGCAGCCAGAGACTTGAGCGATTAAGCTCCACCCCCTGGGTTTCCTGCACCTCTCTCAAAGGGGAGTGTCCTTATGCCTCAGCTCTAGCAGGAGACTTCATTTAACTCTTGCAGGTCCTGTGCTGCTGGTGTGCCAGTGAAATATGGCAGGAGTGCCACTCTTGGCATGTGTGCCAGGGGTTGCTGACCTCTGCTGTAGAGGGTAATATGAATTTTGTGGCTTGTTATGGGCCAAAGTGTGTGAGATTGCAGAGATAGTGATGTGAGTTTGGGTTTTGTGGGGGTCCTGGGAAAAACGTATGTGCGCTATTGTGACAAAAAGTAGCCTATTGTGCAATCGAGTGTAGTGACTATGTTTGTGGAAAATTTCAGCCAAATCGGTGGAGCGGTTTTTGCGTGATTGACCGCCAAACATCCGAACATCCAAAGTCACAAACCCACAAACTCACAAACATTTCACATTTATAATATTAATAGGATTATCGTTTTACATGTTTCAGGTAAACAGTGTAGCAATTGATGGATAATGAAAACCCCTTTAATGAATTAATCAACTAAACTCAAAAGCTGTATGAAAAATTGTATCACAATAAAGATCTTTTATTAAACATGATGCATTTAGCTACTTGCTTCACTTTAAAATAAATGAAATGTTTCAAAATCTTTTTCTTGAAAATTGCTTAGTTCATGGATTTCAAAAGAACATATCTGATAGACTGAGTCTTTTTTTCTTCGTAAATCTTCTTATGAGATTAAAGATGTTACTTGATGTTACTTTTTAAAACCAAAAGTTCAGGTTCACAAAAAACAAAACCCATTAAATTTTGAGCCTTGAAATTCAACTTGAGATGTATTAAGCAAAAATAATTATTTGTCAGTGCCAAGAAACAGTCTTATGCAAAGTTCTGAATGGGTTTACACTAAATAGGTTTTCTCAAAGATACAGTAAAGAAGAATGCAGCATACGTAACCAGATAGAGTATCTTTCAAAGACAGTGATAAATAGTAAATGTATCCAACTATTTTGTTATTCCCTTCCTTAGTCTTCTTAATAACTAAAAATGGTGAACTGATTTGTCAAGAGCAGGTTTTGACCTGAAATTTCCAAATTGTTCGGATTTTAACTGAATCGTGATTCATTTCAGTTGAACAAAAATGATCACCTGTACATGTATTATGTAGGGAAAATGCAGAAGAGACACATGTCTTGTGAATCCCTGTGACTCTGTCGTCACAGTGACTCAAAGCCTCTCAGCCAATAGTCAGTGGCAGGTGGATACGTTGTAGTGCTGATGTCATAAACTGCTGTGGGCGTGAACAAGTTTCATTTCAGTGATGGTGGATGTAGGGAGGGATGTGTTAACAGATGTCAATCAAATACGCAAAGCATTCAATATGTGGATTTATGGTGGGCAGTACCCAATACCCAAGTATTTAGGAAGAGAATAGTAGTATTCTACTATGCCCATGTATGCAAGATACCAGTAGCAGTACTGTGAGCTTGTATTGGTACTGTGCAGTTCCCATGATACCCAAGATCACAGTATTGATACTACTGTACAATGGCATACACATTGTAAGAACAGATTTATACAGATACATGCATCAAATCATAAATAGTAACAAGAACTGAGGTGTTTTGCATCCCAATTTGAATGGGCAAGTCAGAAAGAGCATTGACACTTCATTCCCTTCATTAGGAACCACTAGTGATTGCCACGAACTGTACATCAGCTATTCCAGAAATTACTATTGAAATAGAATGGAGCAGTAATATGCATTTCTGAGCTGCTGCTCCATTTCTCCTAGTTGGTGAGCATCCTAGTGGTCATTCTCTTATGATGATCATAGAACTCCCTATCCTTTGTGTAAGGGGTAACTTCTTGTTATCTGAATACCCTTTAACTGAGGAGAAATTGCACGGGGGGGGGGGGGGGGGAGTGCCACTTTACTTATGTCCCTGAATCCAAATGCTCCCCCTGTACACTGGATTAGTTAGGCATAAGATATTCATAGAATTGAAAATTAGAAATCCATCACTATTCTCTTGCCAGCCCTAACTTTTATGGAATTCCATTGGATATGTTAACCAGAGGCCATTCCTAGAGAAAAAAAAGAAGTAATTACTGAAACAGTATTTAAGTATAAAGCTATAAGTGCCAATTTAATAAAGTCAGTAAAGCTGCATTTTAATAGGGATAATGGTTACTAGTGCACCTGTTTTATAGTTGTGCGGTAATAGCTATCTTTAAGTGCTTAAACACCTGGTGATGTTTGTGAGCAGCTAAAGATTAATGCCGTTGCCTCACAGTTTATATACTTTATATATAACATTTCTATATATGCTCCTTTCCTCTATATATGCTCCTTTCCTCATCTATAGTTTTCAGCAAGTCTAAAGTGACCAAACAGAAAAATGAAGAATGTAATAAAGATTATACCTTCAGGTATCAAATATAATAGAGAGTACTTAAACTTATGTAAAGGACATTTGTTAGGACTCCATTAGGCAAAATGAATGTCCTGGGAGGAGTAATGTTCAGAGAGCCACTGGTAGAGAAGGACCTGGGAGTACTTGTAGATAGGGTTGAGCAGATCTTGAGATTTCAGGATTGATTTTAAAATCCAATTTCCAATCATTTTCCAGTCGATCTCGATCGCGATTGTGAAAATTGCTCGATCGCCAATCAGGATCCGATCTTTCCCAATCTCTCTACCCTGGTCAATGCTTCTCTATGGGAAAACGTCGCTTTTAGGGTTGAGCTGATCTTGAGATTTCAAAATCCAATTTCCAATCATTTTCCAGCCGATCCCGATGGTGAAATTTGCTCGATCGCCAATCGGGATCCGATCTTTTCCAATCCCGGTTGCTCAACCCTACTTGTAGATCATAGATTAACTAACCCCATGCAATATCATGCAATATCAATCAGCTGCATACTGTCTTGGGGTAGTCAGAATGGACTTGCAAGATAGGGATATCATATTACCACTTTATAAATCATTGGTTCAAACCCATCTGGAATATGCAGTTCAGTTCTGGGCACCAGTTCATAGAAAGGAGGAGTTAGAAAAGGTTCAAGGGGCCACATGGAAGACCTCAGTTATGAGGAGAGACTAGAGGAGTTAAACCTGATTCTGTGTCAAATACCCTCAGAAGACAAGGGGGAACTTACTTCTCCTAGTGAAAAAAAGGTTTAATCTCAAGAGTAGACAAGGCTTCTTCACTGTATGGACTGTAAATCTGTGGAATAGCCTACCCCAGAAGTTGGTCACAGCAGCAAGAGCTGACAGTTTCAATAAAGGATTGGATGTCTTTTTAGAGCAAAATAGCATTGATGCTTATGGAAACGTATAGAATGTCATGCCTTTCCCCATTCCCTGTCTGAACTTAATGGTCTTATGTATTATTTTGCAATAGTGCCATATAACACTGCGTCCGTGTGTGTGTGTGTGTGTGTGTGTGTGTGTGTGTGTGCGTGCGTGTATGTATGTAGGGGGGGAGTTCTAGGTGGGTCAATCTATCATAAATTGTATTTTGGCCTGCCTATAAATTAATATTTTATTTTCCAAACCTATAGTTATAGAGCAATGTAAAACAACTCAATCAAACTGTAAGTGACCTCATTTAATGTTCATTTAAGTATATATACATATATATATAGTAATGAATAAAATAAATGTCAATTATAAATTTATAATTTATATTGTTACAAATTATATTAATATTAGTCACTATATTATTATATTTAATATTGTTTAAAAAGTTACATAATGTCAGTCTGTCTGACTTTTCTCTCTGCTGAAAAACGCAGAGAGAAAAGTCCTGCATAGTCCCCACATTTTTCAAGCGGATTCAGGGACGAAAGCTCCCAAAGGGAGTTAGAACGCTGGTGTGAACCCAGCCATACAAATATTCTTGAGGATATTCCGGATATTTTAGTAGTATTCAAAAATGTAATTGATGTAGGCATTTGTTCTTACAAAGAATTAACATTTACATTTTATATGGTCATTATTTTAATGGTGTCATCCTGGAAAATTTCTAGGGTTAACTTGGAGATCAAAGTAAATAGTTGCTGGAAAAATGTTGTGAAAGGCAGAGTGCAGTCAACGCTGAATGGTAATTGAATTTATAGCAGTGTTATGAATAAGAGCTTGGAAATGTTATCTGCAATGGCCTTTTTTAGATAAACTTGCATTGTGCTAATTTATTCATTAAATGTCTGTTATGTTGTCAGCATCTCTTAAATTGGTCCTTGTTTTCTATGATATCACTGATCCAGCAGAATATTTTGCATAGATTAGTTTCTTCTCAAAGTCTGAGCCTTAATTGTTTTATAGTATCATGGTAACAGCTCATAGCCTTCAGAGAAAGAATGATGTACTGTACTTTGTTGCATTTGTGTGCAGTCAAAGATCAACCTAATCGGAAAGATGTTGACAGCATACATCTTGTGCACTGTAGATAAATTGCTTTAATTTATTTTTTGATAGATGATATTCTAATGAATGTTAATGTACACTGGATTTAAAGTGGATAAAAGCAAGTAATAGAAAATGCAATCTGCATTACTTATGACAGTAGGGTGGTGTATGAAGAAAACCAAAGCATACAGTATTGTAAGAAAATTATTTTTTTGTATCATTTAACCCATTAAAGCAGAATAATGTACAGTACATTATTAGTTACTAGAGATGAGCGAATAGTGAAATATTCGAGATTCGATATTTGTTTCGAGTAGGCCTCAATATTCGACTACTCGATCCGCTGGTTCTGCCGGAGGCTCGTCTGTGACGAGGTGGAGTCTAAGATCGAACCACAATGAAGACTGCTGTGGTCCGATCTTAGACTCCGCCTCGTCACAGACGAGCCTCCGGCAGAACCAGCATTGATTGGCCGAATGCTGTACACTGTATAGCATAAGGCCAATCAACGCTGGTCAATGAATTCCTATGAGAAAGAGTCAGCTCCCACATAACCGCAAGCTGCCAGCTCTCCCGTCTAGCAAAGACGAGCCTGCTGCAGAACCAGCTTTGATTTGCCGAATGCTATACACTGTATGGCATTCGGCCAATTAACGCTGGTTCTGAATAGAATCTTTACTGCGAATAGCGAGTAGTATTTGAATGAGTACGAGTATTTCGAATACCATAGTATTCTATTGAATACCTACTCGATCAAATACTACTCGCTCATCTCTATTAGTTACTTGTTCTACCTTCAGGATGCTGTACATGCCCATAATACCCGGTTGCTCTTGTCATTACCAGACACATTCCTGCCCTGTAAACTAGAACTGATGTGGAAATCATGACAGCCCTGTGCCAAGCATGCAGTTGTTCTGAATGAGACAAATGGAGAAAGCTGCTGCCAGACACCTTGGGTTGTGGTTTATCTTCTAAAGAACAAAAAAGTTGAGTATGTTAGAATCCAATAGCCTGATCCTTATATTGGAGAGAAGAGAGAGTCAATTAACCCAGATATACGTAAGATGGTCATCCATCAAAATTATTGGATTTGCACAGCATTAATGAGGATCTGTCTGCAGATCTAAACGCCCAATCACAAACATCATAGGACATGTCACCATTGTCATTCTGGTGTTTTGTTTATATTTATCTGTTTAGCCATTCCAAAGATATAAGTCCTTTTAGTATTGATGCAAATTAGGGCATACTGGCCAAGTGGTGGTAATGCTGTGGTTTCACTGGGAGTGGGTTTCTATGTTCTATATGTCATGAAGTGTTAATTGAAAGGTAAGGGTGGACATATGATATTTTACTGAATATTTTATTTTCTAAATTATGCTTTTTAACAGCTGCTGTGGACCCACTGTTTTGACTTGGGGCTACTCCTAAGAGTGTTACTTAAGTAGCCCCTTGGTATTCAGCCTTCATCACATGTAACCACTGTATTTGTTGCAGGGAAACCACCAGGTTACTACCTCTTGGAGTGGTCTCTCTTCATTCATAGTTGAGACAGGAATGATTTATCAATTATGGGTACCTATGGGACAGGCAGAAAAGTGGTGAGAGGCAGGTAAAGGTCAGGTCTGGCATAGCTTATGCATAACAGTAATCCAGGCAGAGGTAAGGAACAATCAGAGTAGGTTCAATGTCAGGTATAAGCAAAGGTCATGCACAGGTAACATAGTCAGTACTATAGCACACACCTCTTTTCCTTATTGATGCACTCAATGACTCACGATGAGCCACCAGCCCTTAAGTAGTGCCCTGCACTATTAGGAATATGACTCAACAAGCACAAGGGCTATGCTAATGGAAGTTGATAACTGGTGACAAGAGGTAAAAAGAGGCAGCTATGGCTTCTGTTAGCTGACAGTGGTGAATTAACTCCTTTGATGCCTGTTCCTGGGCTCAGAATGGAGTTTCCTGAGGAGGGCAGGCTCATTGATGTCATGTGCAGGTATTCAAAATGCCCATTCTGGACCAAAGCCCTTCCAATAAATTAGACATAATGTTCTTCTGCCAATTTTTCTGAAATCTATTATGTCCTTTATTTCAATCTCAGTCCCATAACCAACAAGATCAGGGACAAAAATGGGATTTCTAGGGAAAGAAATAAGGACCAGTGGCTTTAGAAGAGGCAACATAAATGGAAATGGAAATTGAGGGAAGCAGGTGAAACTTAATCTGCTTGGATTATTCTGCTTCAGAACCTAAAATGGACCAAGTATAAGAAGAGAAAATAAGAGAGAAAAGACGATACCTTCATATGCATGTTACTTGAGGAAATTGAGGACATTCATCTTTGAGCCAGATTTTTCTGAATATGTGAAATTAGCTGAACCTGGGAGTTCTGTTGCCAGATTTGCAGAAAATCATTGTAGGTGAAATTTAAAATAGATAACTAAGATGAAAACAGGAAGTGAAACCTGCTGTGGCTTTATATAAACATGTAAAATGGGGAGGAATTGGTAAAATCCCTTGAGTAGTTATTATAACAAAGTCCAGTCTGTGAAAGAAGGAGAACACAATTATCATTGATGGGAGGAGATACAATTTTGAGGGAAATACTCTGAGTTCTGGTTTCTATATTCTATTTGAAAATTGAGAGAAGTCCTATTTGACATCCACAGGCCGCAGAGACCTCTCTATAACTTGGATGTGAACTGCTCTCCATGATCTGACATAGATTGCAAAAGGCAGATGAATGAATATAATATACATTTACTGTGCATATTTGATCTGCATTTATATTAGATTTATAGTAATTGTAATAAATAATCTGTTATAGTAAAGGCAATACCTATATTTACTAAGGTACTTAATGGAACATAAGTAAATATATACTTACATAGTACCTACAAAGTCCAGAAAACGGTGAAAACCAGCCCACCAGCTTGTGGAAGAATATAGGAAGTGAGATAAAGAGACAGCCAGTAAACTGCTGAGAGGGGGAAGGGAGAAGCCCTATAATTTGCATTACTTTAGGAGTAACTAATTTTGTAGCAGAGTCTGCATAAAATAGTTAAAATACAGTGTTAATGAATTTCCTCACCCACAGGATCCCATTCACACTATTAATACTGCTAACTCTCAATACTACAGTAAATAAAAGTGCAATATAAATGGTTTAATACTTTTCACAACTACTCATCACTAGCCAGTAAGGATTTTAGGACTAATACTCATCCCTCTGCTTGATGATAATAATAAGTCACTTATCCCTGTGTAAGCAGTGGAGCATATAGAAGGCCATGATTTCCAGTATGGGTGAAGACTCAGACCCTGCCATGGTTAGTATTCTTGGCAACCATGGTTGTCATCAACATTATCATCTTGAAACAAATAATGGCCAGACTCCGTCCCTGGCTGTGCCAGAATCAAAAGAAGAATCTTCCTCCTCTTCCAGTGTAGGAGTCCCAGTTCCTTTACCATAGTGACCCTGATCTGAATCTTCTTCCTCCTCCATCAATACAAGGGGACATTGACTAAGAGGTGTAAATTGTTCCTCCTCTTCCATCCCTCGTTGCATAAGTGTAAGGGGGAGGTATACAATAGAGCAGGGTTAAGCAACCTTTTTTGTTTGGTATACCGATTTAAAGTAAAAAAAAAAACACAAATGAGGTCCTCAGAGTGCCGCACAATAATTGTAAGACTGATGACACCTATACTAAAGTCATATAGCACAAACCATAACATAAGGGTACTGTCATACCATACTCCCAGACACGTATTTACCACTATTTACCTAGATACAACTGAACTTTTCCATTAGAAGCAATGTAAGTACATGTGTAACCCACAATTAGTGAAAAATGTATATGACTGGGAGCAGAGTGAGGTAACACCGGTATGACAATGACACCCTATGTACCTGAATGCTGCATCCAGTCCCTGGCTACCAGTTCCTTCACTTTCTATAAATGAAACCCTACACAGTAACAGCAAAACCAAAACCACAAATTAATAGATGTCACACTTACTCCAAAGTAACAGCACTGGTGTTCGGGGACTGGATTTGGCTATAGCCACATCTGGGTACACATTGTCACCCCCCCCCCGAATAGTAACACATTGCGGAAAGAGATTTTTTTGTTGCAGGTTTTGCTGTGCTTTTTTTGAGCCAAAGTCAGTAGTGGATGGAGAAGAAGGGAGAAGTATAAGAGCTTACTAGACATTTCCTATTGTAGACATTCTTGTCTTTGGAAGGAAAAAAAAACACAATAATATCTGCAACAAAAAAAGCTTTGTTTCCGCAATGTGGGGCCTCAACAGAAACAGATCCTGCTATCCATTTGGGCATATTTCCTTATGGGTATAATCCTGAACCTGAAAAAATCTGTTGGGTCCCTTAGGCTATATGTCTGCATCTGAAACCTGATGAGAACTTTAACTTAACTTAGTCAACAGAAGAAACGCAAACAGCGGCACCACTTTTTTTTAGGAAAAATTGACCAAAAGTATGCGGCAAACTCAATAGTAAATAAACTCTATCTAATGGCTTCTCATTGTGTTCCTTGCAGGTCTATGGCTTCTGATTCTGTTACCTGGTGACCTTTTACTTCTGTGCTTGATACCCATGGTCTTTGTCTTCTGTCCCTGCTATCAGTGACCTTTAGGGTTGAGCGATCGGGAAAGATCGGATCCCGATTGGCGATCGAGCAAATTTCACGATTGGGATCGGCTGGAAGATGATCGAAAATTGGATTTTAAAAGCAATCCTGAAATCTCAGGATTGGCTCAACCCCACTCCATAAACGTAAAGTTTAGGGTTGAGCGATCGGGATCGGGAAAATCGAGCAAATTTAACGATCGGGATCGACTGGAAAATGATCGAAAATCAGATTTTAAAAACGATCCTGAAATCTTAAGATCGGCTCAACCCTAGTGACCTTGTGTCTTCTGTAATATTCCTCTGTGTTTATTTTTTCTGTCTTAGATTTCTATTTAAATGTTCCCTTTTCCTTCTGTAAAAACAATACAGCTATCTTGATCAATTGTTTTTATGTCTTTGTTTTTATTTTTCTCTGTAAAGACTAGATGCGGCTTCGGAGCATTACTACATTAGACTACATGTGAAACAGACTCCTTGGAAATTGACTCTTCTAACAAAAAATATCTCAGAGTAATTGTAGATAAATAATTATAGAATGTTCTATCAGTCACAAGCAAGTGAACATTCTTACAGTCAGAAGACACAAACAAAGATCAGTATCACAGACACTGTAATCGACATTCAGATTAATGAACACAACTAGGTACACAAGGGAACGGTACAACAAAGACCAGATGAGTATGATAATTGCTGAGTTACAGCTAAATCCCAAATCCCTATCAATCTCCATCTATTCTGACTATTGATGCATTGCAGACATTAAGAAGAAAGCTATAAAGCAATGATTCATAACTATAGAGATACAAATGAATTGTAATCTTCACAAGAAGCAGCGTATTGTGTGGAGCGCTGTATTTACAGTTATAATTGCCATGTTTTTCTGCATTTCTATTAAAGTGTTTTTAAAGCCACTTTCTTGTGTTTCAATTTTCACACTTTTAGTTAATGATATAGGAGTGCAATGAAAAGTTGACTTCACCTAATGTAGTGTTATCATTATCAATCTCTTCTTCAATAATAGCATTAACACTTCTCCTAATAGAGTTAAGTATTTAGTAATGAAGTAGCAGCAACTTGATAAATTGGAACAGATGCAACTTTTCTCTTGGCAGACATACCACCCTTTGGTCTAATTATATCTGACATTGCGGCCATTCACATCACAGCGCATCAAATTAATGAAATGAACAGACTGCACAGTTTTTTATCTTGCGTTTCAGTGGGACTTCTTTTTTAAAGATTTTATTCCCACATTGAACAACTATTATTCACAGAATAAACATTTCATTCAGATGTTTCGCAATGTAAAAAGGAATGAAATATATTTTAGCTCATGCAAATGACTCCCTATTAAACATGATCATTTCTTCATATATGAAATGTATATACACAAAAGATATTTTTGTAATTTAGTTTTAGTTATATTATAATAGAGGAAGATGTATTATAGATGACATTGAAAAGTTAGTGTTCTGGGTTCACATGACTCTCCTATTAACTATCATAGAACTTGGCAGTCCACCAACACTATTAGTTGGAAACTTTATTGGAACAAACATTAGCCATGGTAACAATTTATCAGCTTTCTTTCCCAGTACCTTTCTATCAAGCCCAAAAATTATCCAGCAAAACCATGCAGCACAAATTATATTTACAAATAGTTGACAACAAACATATCGCCCCAAACCCACCCTGTGAGGGGATATAAGACAGAAGAAAATAAAGAAAAAAACAGAATGTACAAAAATATCCATTTTATTCATAGATACTCTAAATTACTTACCAACAACCAAGAACAAGCACATTGCCGATATCTATGTCAAGGTTTTGATGTCAGAATTTATAAGTGAAATAGAATAGTACAACCCATCACCCCTTATTAGGTTCTTACTGGAGATGGGTGAACCTCAAGTTTTGTTTTGCGTTCAGGTGGCTCCAGACAGAGATTTGTTTTGGGTTGAACAAGTTTGATATAGACTACACCTTAAATTGGCTTAATACATAGTGTAGGATGCTCTTAGGGCCCCTAGGTACCTATTTATTTAATTTCTAGTTCTCTAAAGCAAAGTGAAAGTAACGTGTATGTCTATTGGAGAACAAATGGTAAGCATTGGATGCAAACTTTTATCCAAAGCTCCAAAGATTAATCTTTGGAGAGGAAGTGTTTTAGGGGGCATTCACACGGAGTAACGCCGGGCGTGTATTACAGCCGTACTTCAATGGGAGCACTCGTAAACGCCGCTGTTACGAGTGCTCCCATTGAAGTGAATGGGAAGTGTTCGGCAGTCTGCCGTAGCGCCGGCGTGTACGGCTGTGATACACGCCCGGCGTTACTCCGTGTGAATGCCCCCTTAAGACTTGGGCATGTTACAAAGTAGCTCACATGCTGAAAAAGTGTGAGCACCCCTGGTCTAGACTGTGTATTGGGTGAACACATCGAAAAAAATGCTGAGATAATGGAGGTTCTCCTTTTACATCATTGGAGGATACACTACTATTACTGCGTTTATATATAAAAATCCTAGAAAATGCAGCCGACCCTTTAACTCATCCTGGCGTTCTGGTACTTTTTGCAAAAATGTTCAAATTACCGTATTGACTCGAGTATAAGCCGAGGCAGGCTATTTCAGCACAAAAACTGTGCTGAAAAAGTCGGCGTATACTTGAGTATATACAGTACTAGAGGGAGGACCCGGCTTCGTACGGGTATATTACATGTTATGTTTGTGTAGTGGCCCCATAAGAAATGTCCAATTTTGCACTGGTGTATTTTGTATGTGGTGTGTGTGTATGTCCATAAGCGTCATGTGATTATGTGTATCTCATTTTGGATAGCAGTGAAAAACCTGTCATCAGTTGTTATGGATACCTGGAGTAAAGCTGTATCTAATCCTTCCCCGTGTAGTACTGTGTTTAGACGCAAGTATCTAATCCTTGTTGGTGTGGTACTGTGTGCAGATGCACATATCTAATCCTCCGGCGTGTGGTACTGTGTGCAGATGTGTGTATCTAATCCTCCCCCGTGTGGCATTGTGTGAAGAGGCACGTATCTAATCCTCCGGTAAGTGAAACTGTGTGCAGACGTGCATATCTAATCTTACGGCATGTGGTACTATGGGCAGACGCGCGTATCTAATCCTCTGGCGTGTGGTACTGTGTGCAGATGCACATATCTAATCCTCCCCCATGTGGTACTGTGTGCTGAGACGCGTATCTAATTATCTGGCATGTGGTACTGTGTGCAGAGGCATGTATCTAATCCTCCAAAGTGTGGTACTGTGTTCAGACGCACGTATCTAATCCTCCCCTGTGTGGTATTGTGTGAAGAGGCGCGTATCTAATCCTATGGCATGTGGAACTGTGTGTAGACGCACGTATCTAATCCTACAGCATGTGGTACTGTATGCAGACGCGTGTATCTAATCCTATGGCGTGTACAACTGTGTGAAGATGTGCGTATATAATCGTCTGACATGTGGAACTGTAAGCAGATGCGCATATCTAATCCTACGGCATGTGGTACTGTGTGCAGACGTGCTTATCTAATCCTCTGGTGTGTGGAACTGTGTGCAGATGCGCGTATCTAATCCTCCCCTGTGTGGTATTGTGTGATGAGGTGTGTATCTAATCCTACGGCGAGTGGAACTGTGTGTAGATGCGCGTATCTAATCCTACGGCATGTGGTAGTTTGTGCAGATGCGTGTATCTAATCCTACAGCATGTGTTACTGTATGCAGACACACATATTTAATCCTTCCCTGTGTGGTACTGTGTGAAGATGCGCGTATCTAATCCTCTGGCATGTGGTACTGTGTGCAGATGCGCGTATCTAATCCTCCCCTGTGTGGTACTGTGTGCTGAGACGTGTATGTAATTCTCTGGTTTGTGGTACTGTGTGCAGAGGCTTGTATCTAATCCTCCAAAGTGTGGTACTGTGTGCAGACACATGTATCTAATCCTCCCGTGTGGTATTGTGTGAAGAGGCGCATATCTAATCCTACGTCATGTGGAACTGTGTGAAGACGCGTGTATCTAATCCTACGGCATGTGGTACTGTGTGCAGACGCGTGTATCTAATCCTCCCTGTGTGGTACTGTGTGCTGACGTGTATGTAATTCTCTGGCTTGTGGTACTGTGTGCAGAGTCATGTATCTAATCCTCCAAAGTGTGGTACTGTGTGCAGACACATGTATCTAATCCTCTACTGTGTGGTATTGCGTGAAGAGGCGCGTATCTAATTCTACGGCATGTGGAACTGTGTGTAGATGCACGTATCTAATCCTACGGCATGTGGTACTGTGTGCAGATGTGCATATCTTATGCTCTGGTGTGTGGAACTGTGTGCAGATGCATGTATCCAATTCTTTGGCATGTGGTACTGTGTGCAGATGCATGTATCCAATCCCCCGGCGTGTGGTACTTTGTGCAGACGCGTGTATCTAATCCTTCGGCATGTGGAACTGTGTGCAGAAGCGCATATTTAATCCTCTGGTTTGTGGGACTGTGTGCAGACGCGTGTATCTAATCCTCTGGCGTGTGATACTGTGTGCTGATCTGTGTATCTAATCCTCTGATGTATCTCAGTTTGGATATCAGTATTGTATTGTGTATGTTGAGTGATCATGTGTATTGCAGTTGGAATATGAGTGAAAGACTTGCAGGTTTGTATTGGCTAAGGGGGGGGGGGCATTGTGTTTGGAATGCTGTATCTCAGCAACGGTACGTCCGAGCGAGTTGGAGTCTTGTCTTAAACCTTCCCGGATACCTGAAGTATCTCTGTACCAAATTTGGTGAAGATCGGTCCAGTCGTTTGGTTCGCATTAGAGCACAGACAGACAGACAGACAGACAGACAGACAGACAGAAATTCATTTTTATAATATAGGGAGATATATTATATACTATACTAGAGGGAGGACCCGGCTTCGCACGGGTATTTTACATTTTATGTTTGTGTACTGGCCCCATAAGAATTGTCCAATTTTGCACTGATGTATTTTGTATGTGGTTTGTGTGTATGTCCATAAGCGTCATGTGATTATGTGTATCTCATTTTGGATGTCAGTGAAAAACCTGTGATTAGTTGTTATGGATACCTGGAGTAAAGCTGTATCTAATCCTTCCCAGTGTAGTACTGTGTTTAGATGCAAGTGTCTAATTCTTGTTGGTGTGGTACTTTGTGCAGATGCACATATCTAATCCTCCCCATGTGATATTGTGTGAAGAGGCGCGTATCTAATCCTCCAGTAAGTGAAACTGTGTGCAGACGCGCGTATCTAATGACTCTGGCGTGTGGTACTGTGTGCAGATGCGCGTATCTAATCCTCCCCCATGTGGAACTGTGTGCTGAGACACGTATCTAATTCTCTGGCATGTGGTACTGTATGCAGAGGCCTGTATCTAATCCTCCCCTGTGTGGTATTGTGTGAAGAGGCGCGTATCTAATCCTCCCCCGTGTGATACTGTGTGCTGAGACGCGTATCTAATTCTCTGGCTTGTGGTACTGTGTGCAGAGACATGTATCTAATCCTCCAAAGTGTGATACTGTGTGCACACACGTATCTAATCCTCCCCTGTGTGGTACTGTGTGAAGAGTCGCGTATCTAATCCTACTGCATGTGGTACTGTGTGCAGACGCGTGTATCTAATTTTATGGCGTGTACAACTGTGTGCAGACGCGCGTATCTAATCCTCTGGAGTGTGGTACTGTGTGTAGACGCGCGTATCTAATCCTACGGCATGTGGTACTGTGTGCAGACGCGTGTATCTAATCCTATGGCGTGTACAACTGTGTGAAGACACGTGTATCTAATCCTCCCCTGTGTGGTATTATGTGAAGAGGTGCGTATCTAATCCTACAGTGTGTGGAACTGTGTGTAGAAGCATGTAAGCATGTATCCAATCCCCTGGCATGTGGTACTGTGTGCAGACGTGCGTATATAATCCTATGGCATGTGGTACTGTGTGTAGATGAGCGTATCTAATCCTCCCCCGTGTGATACTGTGTGCTGAGACGCGTATCTAATTCTCTGGCTTGTGGTACTGTGTGCAGAGGCATGTATCTAATCCTCCAAAGTGTGGTACTGTGTGCACACACACACATATCTAATCCTCCCCTGTGTGGTATTGTGTGAAGAGGTGCGTATCTAATCCTTTGGCACGTGGAACTGTGTGTAGACGCGCGTATCTAATCCTACTGCATGTGGTACTGTGTGAAGACGCGTGTATCTAATCCTATGGCGTGTACAACTGTGTGAAGACACGTGTATCTAATCCTCCCCTGTGTGGTATTGTGTGAAGAGGTGCGTATCTAATCCTACAGTGTGTGGAACTGTGTGTAGACGCATGTATCCAATCCCCCAGCATGTGGTACTGTGTGCAGACGCGCGTATATAATCCTATGGCATGTGGTACTGTGTGCAGACGCGTGTATCTAATCCTCCCCCATGTGGTACTGTGTGCTGAGATGCGTATCTAATTCTCTGGCTTGTGGTACTGTGTGCAGAGGCATGTATCTCATCCTCCAAAGTGTGGTGCTGTGTGCACACACACGTATCTAATCTTCCCCTGTGTGGTATTGTGTGAAGAGGCGCGTATCTAATCCTTCGGCGTGTGGAACTGTGTGTAGACGCACGTATCTAATCCTACTGCATGTGGTACTGTGTGAAGACGTGTGTATCTAATCCTATGGCGTGTACAACTGTGCGCAGACGCGCGTATCTAATCCTCTGGAGTGTGGAACTGTGTGAAGACGCGTGTATCTAATCCTATGGCGTGTACAAATGTGTGCAGACGCGCGTATCTAATCCTCTGGAGTGTGGAACTGTGTGTAGACGCCTGTATCTAATCCTTCGGTATGTGGAACCGTGTGCAGACGCGTGTATCAAATCCTTCAGTGTGTGGAACTGTGTACAGAAGTGCGTATTTAATTCTCTGGTTTGTGGGACTGTGTGCAGACCCGTGTATCTAATCCTCTGGTGTGTGATACTGTGTGCTGATCTGTGTATCTAATCCTCTGATGCGTGTATCTCAGTTTGGATATCAGTGTTGTATTGTGCATGTGGAGTGACCGTGTGTATTGCAGTTGGAATATGAGTGAAAGTCTTGCAGGTTTGTATTGGCTAAGGGGGGGGCACTGTGTTTGAAATGCTGTATCTCAGCAACGGTACGTCCGAGCGAGTTGGAGTCTAGTCTTAAACCTTCCCGGATATCTGAAGTATCTCTGTACCAAATTTGGTGAAGATCGGTCCAGACGTTTGGTTCGCATTAGAGCACAGACAGACAGACAGACAGACAGATAGACAGACAGACAGACAGACAGAAATTCATTTTTATAATATAGGGAGATATACTCAAATATACTGTATATATATATATATATATATATATATATATATATATATATACAGTTTGTGTGTGTGTGTTTTAGTTCAGAAGACAAACAGATATTTTCACAGACTGCTGTTCTAGTTAGTTTCTACCAGAGTCAAGTTTAATGATTCTTTCTAGAGTTTAACATTGACATGCAAATGGCACTTTAGTGGCAGTTTTATTTCTCACGGACAAGAGCTATTTGCACATTTTATGTTACAGATGTGCATAACATTATGGTTTGAAGTAATGTTTTTCTTTACAGAGGGACTACTAATAATTTACAACTATTTTTTTCAAAAATGTTTTGTAATTTGAATTATAAACTTCAAGGGGCAGATTGAATGTATTTCTTCCTTTAATGTACTGGCGTTAACAAGTGTTGTGTCCTAAAACACCAATACATCTTTATCAGGTTTTGATAAACACTATTAACAATTTTTCTGGGTTTAAATAATACATAAGAAGTCATACATTTTTAATACTGAATGGTGCGTTAAGAGCTCCATTTTGATAGGTAATAATAACCTGCTTACAGAAACTCTTGAATAATTTATGCTCATTGGAAACAACAAAATCAACTGTCTTTTCATAAGGTCAGGAAGCACGTAATTTCTATTAATAATATGAGTAAATATCTTGGGAATTAAGCAAGTGAATATTTACATTCAATTCAAGGTGAAGAGACATTTATTAGTGATATAAATTATCTAAAAGTGAGGTTTCAGTCATCACTCCCTTGCAGAAACATTTTTAGATGAGGCATACATTTTTTACTCTTAAACATATAGCTATTGTCTTGCCATCTTTAAATATGTATTTCATAGGCATTTTGCAGGAAATAGTATCCAATCAGAGAACACTTTTACAATAAAGTATGTAATAATGGAACAATTACTTAACCAGATGATGAATGATCCTTTAAGGAATGACCGTGCCTTTATCCTATATGAAATAGAAGGCATATTAAATTAAAATATGTTTCCATATATTTCCATATCAAAGCTTTGATCCAAAATGCTACCAAGTATATGAGCTTTTAGTCTTGTTGGGTTCCATAACGTACTGTAAGCTGTACACTAAATAGAATCATTCATATTGTAATGGAAGTTATCCAAACAACTATAAAACTGTGTCAAAGGTGAATAAAAGCAGATGACAATTTATTTAGAATTGAGGTTAATACAAAAAAGAGATTTAGCGATACAAGTAATTTAGTAGAATGAAATAAATTAGACAGAAAATCCTTGGAAAATGGAAACCTGGCTCATATTTCAAAAGCAGGGGTTCTTATTCCTAAATTATGGCAACCAGCTAGAGATGTGCGAGTAGTGTTCGATCGAGTAGGTGTTCGATCAGATACTACGGTATTCAAAATACTCGTACTCGATCGAATACTACTAGCTGTTCGAAGTTAAGATTCGATGCAGAACCAGCGTTGATTGGCAGAATGCTATACATTCTGCCAATCAACGCTGGTTCTTCTCTTACCTTTAGAAGTCTTCTCCATGCAGCGTCCCCACGGCGTCTTCCGGCTGGAATTCACTCTGCCTAGGCATCCGGCCTAGGCAGAGCTGACTGCGCATGCGCGGTAATGCCCTCGCATGCGCAGTCGGCTCTGCTCAGGCGTCGGGCCGGGCAGAGCCAACCGCGCATGCGCAGTCGGCTCTGCCTAGGCCCCCATGCTTAGGCAGAGTGAATTCCAGCCGGAAGACGCCGCGGGGACGCTGCGCCGAGAGTAGACTACACAAAGGATCCCGCCCGACCATCACTCGTGGACTTGGTAAGTATAATTTTATCGAATTTTGCCTACCCCTGAAACGAGCATTTCCCCCCATAGACTATAATGGGGTTCAAAATCCGTTTGAATAGTCGAACAGTGTGCGGCTGTTCGAATCAGATTTCGAACCTCGGACATTTTAGTGTTTGCTCATCTCTACAACCAGCCATCAGAACATTTCATTGCAATCAATGTTACTCTTTTAGGAAAACTAACATAATTATACTTGGGACATTTAGGTTATCCTAAGAAGTAATATGTGATTTAAATCAAAGGCCTGTTAAGGCATTGCTATCTAATCTTTAGGCTAACTAAGGTTTCTGGAGATGATAAGAAAAGGAGATTCTCAGTAATTAAATAATAGATATACATTATTGAAAGGAATATTGTAACAAGGCCACCTGTGAAAATCTCAGTAGTAACGTAGACTATAATGATTATTTTTCTTTATCAATACATCAGGAGGACTAGGGAGTAGAGATGAGAGAACACTGTTCGGATCAGTCGATCCGAACAGCACACTTCCATAGAAATGAATGCCAGCGGCCTAACCCCCTGCATGCTGGCCACTTCCATTCAATTCTATGGGAGCCTGCTGTGAGCGTGCAGTTCAGAACGGCTGTTCCGAACAGTGTTTGCTCATCTCTACTAGGGAGCTATTCACCTATTAACACCCATACAAGGATCTAGTCTTCACAGGGAAACTACCATGTCGCTACTATGCAACTATTGAGAGTGGTCCTAGTGTAGGTTTCAGCTGAACAAAGGCCTAGCATTGTCGAGTCAGGCAAAAGAGTGGTTGTCTTTGAGCCAATGTTCTGAGGTCAGGGGCAAATGTGCAAAGTTGAAAAACAAACAAGATGGTCTACAAAGGCATCTCAGATTAATAAGTATGGATTAGGCAGAGGTTATACACAAAAAGTCAGTGTATTAGGAACAGAGTCAGAAGCAAAGTCACTAAACAGGCCAAGGTCAATACACAGTGAATGAAACAGGAATGCAGAATCAGAATACCCTTGCATGAATTGGCTCACCAGGATCCTCTACTGCTCAGGCACAGTGCAGAGGACTAAGTTTTACATAAGCAAGTATTGCTCTCTCTGGGAAGGGCTCACAGATGTATTTGTTAATTCTCATGTGAGCTATAGGAAGCTGGATCCTGAATATGCTGGGAGGGATGGTATGCTGGTGAGCACAGAGAGCTGGCATTACAATGATGAGTCAATACCAGAGATGAGCTAACCAGTGATTTAACAAAATTTTCAAAAATGTTTGGGGTTCAAACTCTAGGGTCTCTTCAGACTCTTCAGACTCCAGAGTATAATAAGTGGATGGGCAGGGGAGATGAGTAAACATAGCAAACTTCTGGTCTTTGGTTGATGTCACACACCTTGGATTTATTGCTGAGTCATGTGATTGCACCTCAGAAGTCACGCAGGGAGCTTACATTACAAGCCTCCATAGTGACCATAGGGTGCATGACAGAGGCAGGAAGAGGACATCTGGGGACTTCCGGATGCAACAAGGATTCCAAGGAAGGTAAGCATTATGTTTGATTTCCTCCTCTTACTGTACTCTAGGGTCAGAACAGACAATAGAGCAGAATTATACCATTTCCAAAACTAACTAGAGGTCCTAACCTCATGAATATTTGTCAAAACGAATCTTCTGAGGTTCACCCATATCTAGTTAACACAAACATTTTATCCTTTCATCTCTTAACAGAAGCTATTGTATTTTTCATTTAAAATAAGTACAAGTTATGTTTGAAAATAAATTATTTTGTAATTAGTGGAATATTATATAATTACAGGCTTTTCAAGAGAAAAAAAATCTATATATTTACTTTAATGATTAACTCTGTGGGAGTGATCTTTCACTATCCACTTGTCACAGCTTGCATAAATGAAAAACTGATCTTGTTAGAAGCATCCTGTTTATATGTTCCAAATAATTGTCACTTCTGAAGGCAGCGCATTGCTATAGGTACATAAAGTCTTGTCAGCTGATAAACTTAACAGGTCATAAAAGAATATTGGTATCATAAAATGTTAAGCTAGTAAATGAAATAGTGATATGAATAGGGGGATTAGTCCTGCAAAAAAGAACACAAATTGTACTTGTCAACATTATTTCTTGGGCTGCTGTTTCAGATTTGTGGTAGATCATTTTAATGGAGACATCAGCAATCACGTGGAATGATTCATTCTCACCTGCACTAAACTTTATTAGAGGAAAGTGAAAGATACTGCACTAGTCATGAAGTGGTAACATAAATTTGCTTTAATATTAAGAAGTAATTAAAATGGAAAGGAATGGGGATTTTATAATAGTGTATTCTGTCCTTACAGGGGCAATGTTAATTTAACACTTTTAAGGTAATGGCAATAAATGAACCTTGATGCCGTAATAGGGTTCAGCAAAGTCTTAACTTATGAACTGGAAAAAAATTGTTCATTGCATTCTTCCACATTTTTTTCTTTTAAGAATTTTGAAACTGACAACTTTAGCATGGGTGTTGTCAGAGAATGCTATAGTTGGAGACGTAATTCATAGTGCCTTGGCCCGTAAACAAGGTGTGTCAGGACATCCCAGTTATTATATGCTATTAGTAGCCTTGGTTTCTTCATATGGCTTAAAGAGAACTTTTAAGTAGAGATGAGCGAACAGTAAAATGTTTGAGATTCGATATTCCTTTCAAGTAGCCCCTCAATATTCAACTACTCGAATCGAATATCGAACCCTATTATAGTCTATGGGGGGAAAATGCTCGTTTCAGGGGTAGGCAACATTCGATCAAATTATACCTACCAAGTCCACGAGTGAGGGTCGGGCTGGAGAGTTCCTCTGAGAAGTCTTCTCCTTGCAACATCCCTGCGACATCTTCTGGCTCTGAATTCACTCTGCCAGGCATCGGGCCTGGGCAGAGTGACTGCGCATGTCCGCTTGTAGTGCGGGCATGCGCAGTCGACTCTGCCCAGGCCCGAGATGCCTGGCAGAGTGAATGAAGAGCCGGAAGATGCCGCGGGGAAGCTGCACAGAGAAGACTTCTAAAGGTAGGAGAAGAACCAGCGTTGATTGGCCGACTGTATAGCATTCGGCCAATCAATGCTGGTTCTGCATCGAACTTTTACATTCGAATAGCGAGTGGTACTTTGAGTACTACTCGCTCATCTCTACTTTTAAGCCCTATTAAACTCCGGATCCCATGTATAAGCACAACCTATACTGCACCTCCTATACTTACCCTTTATCCCATGACAGTAAATATCGTCCATGTGATGGCCATAGTTTTAACCTAGAATTGGGTGTTTGTTGTCAATGGGCCATTCCAGCTTTCACCTTCAAAGTCACTTGGTTAGCCTTTCAGTTAGCCAAGATCAAGAGCATTTTTAGATCTATGCAAGTATTTCATTTCAGAACCACAAAGATGTTTCCATAACCATTACTCAACATTAACTCATTCCAGATTTTTGTTTACCTTAGCTGAAAAAATAAATACCATTAATTAATTTTATTTTCTTCAGTTTGGTTAACCCCTTCGTTCCAAAGTCATTTTCGATTTTTGACTGTCCTCCCAAAGCCATACATTTTTTATTTCTGTTCACAGTAATGTATGGGGTCTTAATTTTGGGGGGACAAATTGTACTTTGTAGTCGTACCATTTAATATTCCATATTATGTAATGGTAAGCTGGAAAAAAAAAACAATTGGAGAAAAATTGCATTTGCGTGACTTTCTTACAGACTTTGTTTTCACAGCATTCACTGTGCAACCAAAATGACAAGTCACCTTTATTATATGGGTCAGTACAATTACAGCAACACCAAATTGATATTTATTAATTTATTCAACAAGTAAATATGCTTGACACATAACATAGGCACCTTAAGTACATTTTAACATTTTAACTCCTTATTGACATACCTTACCAAGATTAGCTTTTAGAACCAATAAAAATATTTTCTCCTTGCATTGCACTACTTTTTTATTGGTTAACCAGTGTACCTGTTTGAGACATTGTGTTGTTCAGTTGTATTTTTATAGGAATCAACTATACTGCAATTACATGTACGTTTTTAAAACATTTTTGAAATAATAAAATATTTTACGAAGGGAAAAAATTATGGGATAAGACAACACATCGAAACAAAATTACACAGTCTCCATGGACATGGGGAGAGGAAGGGTTAATTTGTTTATAAAAGATGAGACGGCATGGACAGGTCCACAACTGGAAGTTTCCGTGAGAAACATCTGCTACAAAATAACAGCTTTCCCTCCAATATTCTGATCGACATAACTAAGGGTAAGTTCACACTGAGTTTTTTGGTCAAGATTTTGAGGCCGTATTCGCCTCAAAATCCTGACCAAAAAGACGGCTACCATTGAAATCAATGGGAGACGCTCAGGAGCTTTTTCTGAGAGCCAGCACAAGCGAGGTAGTCATTCTTCAGGCTGTTTCACCTTGTGATTTGGCCTGAAGACACACCCTCCTCCGGACTACGCCCATTCATTGGGTCTAATCTGCAGCGGAGTGCGTGGCTGGATGCCAGTGCAGTGCACCGGCTTACAGTCACGGTAACCTGTCTTTTGGACTGGAATTTGAGGCGGCCTCCACTTCAGGTTCCGGTCCAAAAATCTCCATCTGAACTTACCCTAACTGTAATGGCCTTTACAAATTGAACAAATCCAGCTCGGAGAAGTTAAAGAAGACAAACTCATAACAGATGTGGCATAACTTTGGCAATTTATGGACCCCTATTTATACTCCTAAATTCCAAAACTGACCCTCAAAGAATAATCTAAAAAACCACAAACCTAAATTGCTGCAAAAGGGAATTTGATGAATATCTCTGATTCCTAACCGGTACAAGAAACATCTAACTTTTAAGCCTGAAAAGTATGGCCATGCAAATTATTTAAATGTAATTCAGACCATCAGGGGTTTTACCAAGTTATGTCATTAGCTCAGTCATACACACCAAGAAACATAAGCTTGTTTTATGAAGACACTTAAATACCGGGCAATTACTACATATTCAGGCTTCTGTAGAAGAATATGAATATGTACAATAAGATGGAAGCCAAGGGTGGTTGTCACATTTCTTTTGATTCCCATTAGTACATATCAAGTGGAATCTAGCAAACATGAATATTCAGAAATCTATACAGAGTGACAAATCAATGTTTCATTTCTACAACTTCTGCTAAAGCATCTACTGAGTGCTTTTTGTACTAATCTCCTGTTGTGTATGCTATTTACATTTTAATTCTGCAAGAACAACGAAAGTAATTGATGTTAAAAACTTTTCTTTTAAAATGTATGAGGCATATATTTGCATTTAAAGGAAAAGGTTAACTTAAAAAAAAAAAAAATCTAATATTTTGCCAGATAGCTAGATAGAAAAAAATATATGTTACAAGAAATTCAGTTTCAATAGTTTGGGAAATATTACAGTTAGTAAAGAATTTAATCCTTTGGATATAGACTTAATCTAATATATATTTCTCCAAGTAAATCTGCTTTTTTCCTTAACCTCCTACTGATTAAGATGAGCTGTCATCCTTCAGATGGAAAACGCCAATACATTTGTGAATTCCTCCAGATTGTCCTAAGATGATTACCAGCAGTTGTGTCTTCCTGCAGCTTTTTGTGGAATCTCTGCCTGATGAGAGAGAAAATAAACTAAAGTATCGGCAAACTATTCCTGAACTGGAGCATCCCCTCACCTCTGCTTCATGTCCACCTAAATAATAAAATGTACTACTGCCTCCTGTGTCCCTTCCCCCTCCTGTCCCCTCTTCATCTACTTCTGCTTTTCCTCTCCCCATGAACACCTATCATCAATGCCTGTAATTGGGCCTCAGCAATCACATGGGATACGTTGAATAAAACTCACAATATGGCGCTTTCACTTCGTACATGACCCAGATTGTTCATTGATGATCCCAAGTGTCTGTTTAACTGATCTAAATATGTCCTTAATAGAGATGAGTGAACAGTAAAATGTTCGAGGTTCGATATTCGTTTTGAGTAGCCCCTCAATTTCGACTACTTGAATCGAATATCGAACCCTATTATAGTCTATGGGGGGGAAATGCTCGTTTCAGGGGTAGGCAACATTCGATCAAATTATACTTACCAAGTCCACGAGTGAGGGTCAGGCTGGATCCTCCGAGAAGTCTTCTCCTTGCAGCGTCCCCGCGGCATCTTCCGGCTCTGAATTCACTCTGCCAGGCATTGGGCCTGGGCAGAGCCAACTGCGCATGCCCGCACTACAAGCGGACATGCGCAGTCGGCTCTGCCCAGCCCTGATGCCTGGCAGAGTGAATTCAGAGCCGAAAGACACCGCAGGGAAGCTGCACAGAGAAAACTTCTAAAGGTAGGAGAAGAACCAGTGTTGATTGGCCGACTGTATAGCATTCGACTAATCAATGCTGGTTCTGCATTGAACTTTTACATTCGAATAGCGAGTGGTACTCGATCGAGTACGAGTATTTCAAATACCGTAGTATTCCTACTCGATCGAATACTACTCGCTCATCTCTAGTCCTTAAAGTATTAAGTATAAGATTTTTTTTATTTGTTTTAAATAGCTGGGTTACTACTTTAGATTTTTTTTAAAATATTCTGTGAATGTTTAATTACAATAAACAAACATATTAATAGACATATAATCAAGTTCTGCATCGGAAATCTTAAAGCCTATAATATATTGAAAGAACGTTACCATTCATTCTATTAGTCCTATAATTCTTTTTTTTTTTTTTAAATGTTATGTTCATTAAAAGAGTCAGAGCTGAACATATCATACACACGGCTGCCTTTCAGTTAGTAAATTTGTTGCATTTGAGGTACCAAAGGATTTTTTGGGCTCCCAAGATATGAATAGAATATGTAATTTACATATTTCTTATGCAAGGCCTGCAATGTCGATATGTAAATCCTTCATTTCTGTACGGTTGTGTTAGATCTTTTTCCTGTCATTAGCATTTAAGCAGAAAAAAACTTCATATTTTTGTTATATATCAAATGCAACAAAAAATACATTTTAGTTAGAACCCTATTGTAGAGCTGAAACAAATAATCACAATGGACGTAACACTTTCATAAATCTTTAAGGAAAAAAAATAAATATTACTTTCTGAAATGCAATTTGGGAATGTATTCATAATTCATAATTCACCATCTGTAATGTATATTTTAAATGCTCACTTTATTCATTTTATATGTGTAAGTGGCCACAAACTGCAGTTCACAACATCTTTATAACTTCCATTTATTGGATGCATGTGCTGCAGAATGAGTACAAACAATGTAACGGAATAGGACTTAAGTGTACAAACAACAATACAGAGAAAATGTCTATAGAGGCCAGGCATGAGGCCATGGGGACCCTGAGATTTTAAAATACCAACCAGACGAAACATAGAAATGGACATACCTGTAGGTATTGTCAAACAGTGAAAAAGGGCCCGTGTAGCATATGCAAAGACAAAGGCAACAGCCAGCGTATAGGTTTAGCTCACACCCGTTACTATGCATCTAAATACATAAAAGTGACTGTTTACACTCCCTTCCTCCAAGAGATATCACCCAGTGAGCATGCCCCGATTGCTCTCCTCTCACCCAGCTACACCCTTGCCTGAAGGTATCAGAATAATTTGGTATCGGTATATTATATGTACTTAGCATTAATTTGACTAAATAAGAGCATTACATATATCCAGGTCAAGGGTTAATAACCTTCAGCACTCCAGCTGCTGTGAAACTACAACTCCCAGCATGCTCCATTCACTTCCATGGGAGTTCCAAAAACATTAGAAGAAGTATACATGCTGGGAGTTGTAGTTTTACAACAGCTGGAGAGCCGAAGGTTGTCTACCCCTGATCTAGGTCATAAATGTTACCTACACAAAGGACATTATGGAAGAAGGGCCAATATCTTCTACATACTACAATGTGTATGGGATAGACTTTGCAATAAAGTAATAGTTGGAAAATAAAAAGACATTTTCCATTAGTAAATTATATTAGCTCCACACCACATTGTATCTCATGAAAGTTTTTGATACATTAATTTCTGTTGTCTGTTTTTATTGCATGGTCAAACAACTGATCCAAACTTCGTCTAATTTGGCCCAAAAATGAATCACTGCCTTCCACATTAACCCCTTCTCGCATCATGATATACCAATTATGCCATGGGGTTGGCACCCATTCACAATCTGGGCTGATGTCATTGGGAACGGGTTCAGATATACAATACAGACTTTAACACTTTAGATGTCATTGTCAATCATGACTCAGGCATCTAAGTTGCAATCCCCCCAGTGATCATATCAGAATCAAGGGATGCTGATGCATTGCTATAACATCCCAAGGCCAGATTGGTTGCACCCAATCTGCCTGAGACCTGTAGCCTGCTGATTCTGCCTCTGGCAGGATTATCAATCTGCATAGGCTGACAGGCTATATACACGGCAATATATGCATATTACAG
Source organism: Leptodactylus fuscus (assembly GCF_031893055.1). Taxonomy (NCBI): domain Eukaryota; kingdom Metazoa; phylum Chordata; class Amphibia; order Anura; family Leptodactylidae; genus Leptodactylus; species Leptodactylus fuscus. The sequence continues at coordinate 142,817,388 of NC_134269.1, read as the reverse complement.
TGTATATTATTAGAGATGAGCGAGTAGTGTTCGATCGAGTAGGTGTTCGATCGAATACTACGGTATTCAAAATACTCGTACTCGATGGAACACTACTAGCTGTTCAAAGTTTAAGGTTCGATGCAGAACCAGCGTTGATTGGCAGAATGCTATACATTCTGCCAATCAACGCTGGTTCTTCTCTTACCTTTAGAAGTCTTCTCCGTACAGCGTCCCCGTGGCGTCTTCCAGCTGGAATTCACTCTGCCTAGGCATCCGGCCTAGGCAGAGCCGAATGCACATGCGCAGGCATGCCCTCGCATGCGCAGTTGGCTCTGCTTAGGCGTTGGGCCGGGCAGAACTGACCACACATGCGCAGTCGGCTCTGCCTAGGCCCCGATGCCCAGGCAGAGTGAATTTCAGCCACAAGACGCCACGGGGGCGCTGCGCCGAGAGAAGACTTCAAGGAGAATCCAGCCCGACCGTCACTTGTGGACTTGATGAGTATAATTTTATCGAATTTTGCATACCCCTGAAATGAGCATTTTCCCCCATAGACTATAATGGGGTTCGAAATCCGTTTGAACAGTCGAATCGGATTTCGAACCTCAGACATTTTAGTGTTCGCTCATCTCTATATATTATTGAGTCAGTGATCAGAAGATTGTCTGTTCAAGTCCACTAATAGGACAAAAAAGTGAAAAAATTCTTTTTGGGAAAGAATAAATAAAAAACCTCAAAATGCAATTTTTCCATACAATGTCAATGATTATGTAACAAAACCAAAATGAATGGTGAACTATGCAAATAATTAAAAAAAAAACACTGGAAGTAATGTTTTCTCATCACCTTACACCAGTGGCGTAACTAGGAATGGCGGGTCCCCGTGGTGAACTTTTAACATGGGCCCCCCCATGCTGAAGACCTTGACCAACTGACCCCTTACTGGCCTCCCCTTTTCAGACCCAAGAGTATAATAATCGGAGAACCCAGGGGGATATAAACATAATAAACTACTGTTACTTACCTATCTCTTGACTCCCCTGCATTCTCTGTGACTGTTGGTCATCTTCCGGGGCGTCAGGTGACCGGGGCCCTGCGTCTAGGGTCATTTGACATCACGCAAGTAGGCCAAAGCCTGCCCGGAGCCTGGAGAGGTAAGTAACACAGTTTTTATGTTATCTTACCTCTCCCGGGCCTCCGATCATTATATTCGGGGGTCCAAAAAGTATATAGGGCCCGTTACCGGCTGGAGTAACGGCCTATTAAAAAAAAAAAATGCAGCGGTAGCGGCTATCGGCCCTAATGTCCTGGGCCCTGTAGAAGCTACTACCACTGCTCCCACAGTAGTTACGCCACTGCCTTACACCTAACAAAATGCAGAATATAAAGTGATCCAATAGTCAAATGTGCCTTAAAAAAGTACCAATAAAAGCACAATTCATCCCACAAATATCATGAGAAAAATAATATATATATATATATATATATATATATATATATATATATATACTTGTTGAATGTGACAAAGAAAAAAACTCACCACATGTTGAGGGCAAAACTGGCTGCAGCAGGAATGGAAATGTGTAAGCTTTGTAAGTGTACACACCAAGTTTAGGGATTATGAGGGAAAAGACACAAGTGACCCATCCAGAGTGACTCCCCAATCGTAGGGGCTGCAAAAAAGCGCTGGGAGAAAAACCGCTGCGGCACCACATTGTGGTTTTCCCGCAGTGCTTTCTCAGAGCATCCACAGAGGAAACCTGCTTCCATTATACCTATAGGAAACTGCCAGCCTTTCCGTAGGTATAATTGACATGCTGTGATCTCCAAAACTGCAATGGTTTTGGAAATTGCAGCATGTCTGCTGCGCATATTTTGCTGCAAGGCGTGGATGGGATTCGTTAGAATCCCATCCACCTTGCAGTGTCTGTAAAATGCAGCATTTTTCTGTCCGGCGTTTACGCCATGTGGGTCCCCAGTCTAAAATAGTGTTTACATACAATTTTTTATATTACATTTTTGACCTCTGAAACATCTCGTATCTGTCTCACTAGAGTGTTCTGTTATTCTCTGTAATAGTAAAATGAGGATTCGATTTTAGCAAGCAAAGAGTAGAAATGTCTATTCCACCTTCAGTCTTGCTCTAATATCACTAAGGCTCATGTAATTTGATGGCTCACAAGGCATGATTTGAATTATAGTAGTAGTATTCAACACCTGACCTTCACAGTATTTGCTTTTGGCCTAGAAACAAAGAAATATATAGTCTAACATCACCTCACTATTAGGATAATCCATCACCTTGGCAGTAGTTTGAAATGATAAAAGAACACCAGATATTGCTACAATACAACTCTAAAAATGTACATGCTCATTTCTGCTAATAGCTAAATGATACATGTGAAGGTCCTATATGATTTCTTTAAGATTTTATTTCAAAATATGCATAGTCAATATTTTAGTGGCTCTTTATTTTATTTTTATTTGGTATCCTTATTGAAATGAAAAAGAACATATGCAAGTTGTATGAAAAAAAATGTCCAATATAATTCCTCATGGTTTTTTAGATCTCTGCCTGGTGTCATTCATTCTGCTTACTCCTTGTGGATAAAAATCGAGTGACCGCCATAGCCGCCAAGCACTTGCTCTTAAACAGTTTAGTCTAAAGTTGCCGTCTACTGTATGTTAATTATACTTTGCCTGTAGAGTTTATTGCTAGGTAAGATCAGATACATAGCAAACCTTTAAATATATTGGCTTACCATGTGCCATTAAAATCTGTCTGTTTAATGATAAAATTTGCCATAAAAATGAAAACCTAAAATTAAATACTATGCAAATTACAATATGTTGTTTACCACTCACTACAATAACATTTAAATGTTATTATTTATACCTGTTTTAAAGTGAAAATAATGTGCTGCTGCCCTCTGTCATACATATTAGGTAGAGAAATAATAAGAATAAAAAAGTTGGAATGCCAGCGTTACACAGTGCAGTGTTTGACACATTGTTCAGTTGATGTTATTTTCAGCCAAAACAAAGAGTGGATACAAAAATGGAGAGGTGGTAGAAGTTTTTTTTATATGTTTCCTTTCTTTAGGATTCTTTAGGATCCTGCATTCCTCTATGTGGATTAGACATTCATTGTTGAATTAAAAATACTTTGTAGAAACATTAACAGTATCAGTAAAAGTGTTTGTCTACCAATATAAGAGTACCATATTTTCGCCAAATATATGGTAAATCTGGAGTCCTGGACATTTATCTATTTTTTTCTTTTTAATGTAGATTGTGAGCCCCATAGGATCATAATATGCATTTTTTTTTCCTTTGTAGAATGGGAGGAAATCCACACAAACACAGGGAGAACATACAAAGTCCTTGCAGATGTTGTTCCTGGCAGAATTCGAACTCAGGACTCCAGCGCTGCAAGGTTGCAGTGGTAACCACTGAGCCACCGTGTTGCCCCTGTATTTATTTAGTTGTAAGGGGGTGTTTACACTACCATCATTGTCCGACAGGTAGTGTCCGCTCCTAGTGTCGCGCACAGACATTAGCAGCAGACACTAGCTGTGTCCGTGACATTTTTCATTCATTTAAATGGCGATCGGGTGCGTTCTTTTGCACTCCATGCCTGTCCTTAACTGTCCGTTTGTAAAGATGTCCGACTTTTCAAGCGGACAGCAAAACCCGACATGTAGGTTGGTATCACTAGCAGCGGACAATACCTGTCGGACAATGACGGTAGTCTGAACGCCCCCTAACATGGAACGCTCCACAAATTTGCATGTCATCATTGCCCAGAGGCCTTGCTAATCTTCTCTGTATTGTTCCAATTTTAGTATATGTGCTGCTGAAGTGTGCACTTCTGGACATTTTTCTATAACTTTATTGATAAAAACAGACAGTCTGGGTTACAGCACAGCCAGAGAGAGATACAGTTCAGGTAAGTTGATCATATGTTGGGCATATGCTTTACTTTGACCTAATGTGCATGAAACATCACTTTTTGGATCATAAAAGTCAGTATTTCCTATTAGCATTTGTCTACCCATTGTAGAGTTTTTGAGATATAAAATCTACTGGTGTAGCAGTCCATATTACAGGCAGATTGTGCTAGTGAAATCTGCCTTCAATGTCGCACTGGCCAACAAGTCATTTGAAAAATGCAGCTCCCTATTGTGGAAACTACACAAATCCAAGAGATGAATTAGTTTATTAAGAAGTGAGGTTACAGCAAAAAGACTATTATAGATAGAGATTATAGACAAGTTAATAAACAGAGCAAAGAGATGTAGCTATGGAGACCTCTGATAGAGAGAAGTCTGGCATGTCCCAAAACAGGAGTTCTTAAGCAAAATGCCCAGCAACCAGCCATCATAACATCCTCTTACAGCCAACGTCACTCTCATAGTCACAATTGTACATGTGACTTCTGGTTAACTCCAGAGAACATTATGCAGCCTAACATCAGAGCCATCCTCTCAAGGCAGCTATTATAAGCCGTTCTGACTCATCTACCTAAAACTAATTTTTCTGGACTTGCTACGATCCAACTGACTTTATCATAGGTGAACCTACAAGGCTACATATGAGAATGTCAGCAATAAAGGAACTAGCACTATACATTTATACCATAGGATTATAATACAGTATAAAAGTAATATTAGTAATATTAAGACTATAACGTTTTTTTTCTTTAGCACTAGGCTATGCTATTTATGTAACTCACATACAAGGAATAAGGAGTTACAAAACAGCATAGGATGGAGTTTTGCTGTTTTTGCAGTCCAAGTTGGTATCAAGATTATGTGAGAGCAGAATTAGCTTTGCTAAGCAGCGCAATTTATAAAATGATATGCAAAAGATTTGCTGTTAAGCCAGCGTATTTTATATTGGGTGTGAATGGGAAAAATTCACAGTAAAGTATGGAAATTCATGTTTCGTTTATAGTAAACGTCTGCAAACCAAGAAGTCTTTTAATGAAGGCTTTGTGACTGTCCCTTGATTAAATATTAATTTTTATAAATGAAATTACACACAAAATCTAATGTTATTTCAATAGGAATTAATAAAACCAATATTCCTATATCTATACAACATATTTTTATCATATACTTGAAGTTATTGTGCTGCCTGATTTTCTCTTAGAACATTTACCTTATTTTATTTAATGTTTCTGAGAAGAAGCCACTTCAGTCTGTTATATGCTGGTCAGTACAGTAGCAAGAATTATTGCAAGTGTACAGGTTCATGTGAAGAGATGGTGGGGCTGAGCTACTGGATCCCTGGGTCTTCAAGCACCAGATGCATAAACTATATGTGGGCTTTTCAATAATATGCCATTTAATAAAATGTCCTTCCTGCCATGCTGGTCAGAATAAATTACTGTTCAACATATAAGTATAAGGAAAATGTTTGTTGTTGTACCGTGTTAGCCAGTGGGTTGGAAATATAAAAAACAAGAAAGCTTGATAATCTTCAGTAGTTGATACCTTTTTAATGGCTAACTCATAATGATGACAAATGGCTGACGTTTCGGAACGCTAGGCTCCTTTATCAAAGTAAATTTAAAACATTTCTGAAGGATGCATGTTTATATACAGAGCAGGCACAAACGGTGTTAGAATTCAGGAGGAGGGGGGTTTGTTAGTAATTGGTAGAGACAATGTAAACACTTACAGGTCCTTATCAGTTCACACGTTACTGTAAAAAGAGTTTCATGTCTTTTTACAGTAACGTGTGAACTGATAAGGACTAGAGATGAGCGAACAGTGTTCTATCGAACACATGTTCGATCGGATATCAGGGTGTTCGCCATGTTCGAATCGAATCGAACACCGCATGGTAAAGTGCGCCAAAATTCGATTCCCCTCCCACCTTCCCTGGCGCCTTTTTTGCACCAATAACAGCGCAGGGGAGGTGGGACAGGAACTACGACACCGGGGGCATTGAAAAAAATTGGAAAAAGTCATTGGCTGCCGAAATCAGGTGACCTCCATTTTAGACGAATAGTGGATTTCAAATCCGGGTCATATGAGAATGTGAACTTTGTGACTATGAGACAGGGATAGCTGTACAGGCAGGGATAGCTAGGGATAACCTTTATTTAGGGGGGAATGTTATTAAAAATAACTTTTTGGGGCTCTATCGGGTGTGTAATTGTGATTTTTGTGAGATAAACTTTTTCCCATAGGGAAGCATTGGCCAGCGCTGATTGGCCGAATTCCGTACTCTGGCCAATCAGTGCTGGCCAATGCATTCTATTAGCTTGATGAAGCAGAGTGTGCACAAGGGTTCAAGCGCACCCTCGGCTCTGATGTAGCAGAGCCGAGGCTGCACAAGGGTTCAAGCGCACCCTCGGCTCTGATGTAGGAGAGCCGAGGGTGCACTTGAACCCTTGTGCACCCTCGGCTCTGCTACATCAGAGCCGAGGGTGCGCTTGAACCCTTGTGCACACTCTGCTTCATCAAGCTAATAGAATGCATTGGCCAGCGCTGATTGGCCAATGCATTCTATTAGCCCGATGAAGTAGAGCTGAATGTGTGTGCTAAGCACACACATTCAGCTCTACTTCATCGGGCTAATAGAATGCATTGGCCAGCGCTGATTGGCCAGAGTACGGAATTCGGCCAATCAGCGCTGGCTCTGCTGGAGGAGGCGGAGTCTAAGATCGCTCCACACCAGTCTCCATTCAGGTCCGACCTTAGACTCCGCCTCCTCCAGCAGAGCCAGCGCTGATTGGCCGAATTCCGTACTCTGGCCAATCAGCACTGGCTAATGCATTGTATTGGCGTGATGAAGCAGTGCTGAATGTGTGTGCTTAGCACACACATTCAGCTCTACTTCATCGGGCTAATAGAATGCATTGGCCAATCAGCACTGGCCAATGCATTCTATTAGCATGAACTGAGTTTGCACAGGGGTTCTAGTGCACCCTCGGCTCTGCTACATCAGATTGCTACATCTGATGTAGCAGTGCCGAGTGTGCATCAGATGTGTAGTTGAGCAAAACTGACTCAGCACTGCTAAGTCTCTGCATTCGCATAGGAATGCATTGACCAGCCTTCGGCCAATCAGCGCTGGCTCTGCCGGAGGAGGCGGAGTCTAAGGTCGGACCTGAATGGAGACTGGTGTGGAGCGATCTTAGACTCCGCCTCCTCCAGCAGAGCCAGCGCTGATTGGTCGAGTTCCGTACTCTGGCCAATCAGCACTGGCCAATGCATTTCTATGGGGAAAAGTTAGCTTGCGAAAATCGCAAACTGACAGGGATTTCCATGAAATAAAGTGACTTTTATGCCCCCAGACATGCTTCCCCTGCTGTCCCAGTGTCATTCCAGGGTGTTGGTATCATTTCCTGGGGTGTCATAGTGGACTTGGTGACCCTCCAGACACGAATTTGGGTTTCCCCCTTAACGAGTTTATGTTCCCCATAGACTATAATGGGGTTCGAAACCCATTCGAACACTCGAACAGTGAGCGGCTGTTCGAATCGAATTTCGAACCTCGAACATTTTAGTGTTCGCTCATCTCTAATAAGGACCTGTAAGTGTTTACATTGTCTCTACCAATTACTAACAAACCCCCCTCCTCCTGAATTCTAACACCGTTTGTGCCTGCTCTGTATATAAACATGCATCCTTCAGAAATGCTTTAAATTCACTTTGATAAAGGAGCCTAGCGTTCCGAAACGTCAGCCATTTGTCATCATTATGAGTTAGCCATTAAAAAGGTATCAACTACTGAAGATTATCAAGTTTTCTTGTTTTTTATATGTTCAACATATAGTAGTTGTTAGGATTGGGTCCCGCAGAGTTCTCGCTCAGTGCACAGCACCACCTGTGGGTCAATCTAACTCTCGCCCTCGACCTCGGATAGTGAGGTGTTTGGAGTGTATGTCCAGCTTTCGGCCTACTGAGCATGCTCAGACCTATTGGAGCCACTCATAGGCTAAGTGCCATTTCGTTCCTACTGAGCATGAGCGGTGAGGTCATGACCACCTCCCCTATTGGGCGAGGACTTGCCTTTAAATAGTGTGAGCCGAAGCCCGCCTGGCGCTCACACTTTGAATCAGATTGAATGAAGTTTGTTCATTACAGTAGGTTAGGGCTAGCTCCAGTATTCAGGCAGGTGTCAGACTAAGCCTCTGTGTGGGGTTTTCCTTATCCTCTATCTGCTCTATAGTTTAGTACCAGTAAATCCTGAACTGCCAGCTTTACAACAGGGCTAGGAGCAGTAGACACTGTTCCAGCCTGTAGAGTTGCAGCAGGTTTGGTCTCTCAGATAGCCCCTCTATACTGTCAAACTTCCTTTACTCTCCTGGCTGTTGCAGGAGCATGTTTAGTTGCTGACCGGGGGTAACTGTTAACCCTTGGCAGCCTTGCTGTTTCAGCTGTACTGTGCACCTGTCCAGTGAAGTTAACTGGCAGGGCTTTCTAGCAGCGTGTTCACATTAAGTATTTCGTCACTTATTTGCCAGTGCAGCTTAACTGGTAGAGGACTATTCAGACATACAGCCGCCCACCATTGGGCCTGTGGACCTCGCTGCAGGGTCTATATATATATATATATATATATATATATATATATATATACAGAACCGTAACAGTAGTTAACATACATCAGAAAACTAACCTAGTTATGCCTCTAAACTCCTCAGTCACAAGGCACAGGAGGCTCTGTAGTTTCTGCGGTGCTATAGGTAATGATACAGTATTGGGTAACTGAGGGCTCACTCCCTCTTTCATTTATTTCATTCTAATCTCCCACTACCTGCCCATATGTATCCTCCGATCCTCCAAAGACCTCCTTCTTCGCTCTGCTGTCATCTGCTCCTCACATAACTGTCTCCAATATTTCTCCTGTGCATCCCCCATACTCTGGAAATCCTTACCAAGACACATAAGACTGACCCCAATAATCACAGGATTTAAGAAGGCCCTGAAGACTCATCTATTCAGGAAGGCCTACAACCTCCAATAACACTATTGTCACCACACCACCATCTGAACAGCCTCTCCCCTCACCTTCTGTCTCTATCCCTCTTCCCTCATAGACTGTAAGCCCTTGCAGGCAGGGCCCTCTATCCCACTGTGCCAGTCGGACATTGTTAGTATCTAATAATGCAGGAGCTGACTTTTTCCCATAGGAATGCATTGACCAGCGTTGATTGGCCGAATGCCATACAGAGTAAAGCATTCGGCCAATCAACGCTGGTTCTGCTGGAGGCTCGTCTGTGAGGAGGCGGAGTCTAAGATCGGCCAACAGCAGTCTCCATTGTGGTCCGATCTCAGGTATAGCAGAGTTGACACAGCTCTGCTACACCTGAGGTGCAGCAAAGCAGGCCGTGCACTGAGCTCTGCTACACCTGAGATGCAGCAGAGCTGGCCATGCGCTGAGCTCTGCTACACCTGGGATGCAGCAGAGCTGGCCGTGCGCTGAGCTCTGCTACACCTTTGATGCAGCAGAGCTGGCCATGCACTGAGCTTTACTACACCTGAAATGCAGCATAGGTGGCCGTGCGCTGAGCTCTGCTACACCTGAGATGTAGCAGTGCTGTGCTGTGCTCAATGCTGCTATATCTGAGACGTACGCACGGCCAGCTCTGCTGCATCTCAGGTGTAGCAGAGCTCAGTGCACGGCCAGCTCTGCTGCATCTCTGATGTAGCAGAGCTCAGCGCACAGCTAGCTCTGCTGCATCTCAGGTGTAGCAGAGCTGAGTGCACGGCCAGCCCTGCTGCATGAAAGGTGTAGCAGAGCTGTGTCAAATCTGCTATACCTGAGATCGGATCGCAATGGAGACTGCTGTCGACCGATCTTAGATTCCACCTCCTCCAGCAAAACCAGTGTTGATTGTATGGCATTTGGCCAATCAATGCTGGTCAATGCATTCCTATGAGAACGTCATCTCCCGCATAACACAAGCTGTGAGGGATCCCGACGAGATAGAGCCCCAAAGAGCTGTTTGAGTAACATTCCTATCCTAATAAAGCTAATTCCTAGCTTAATGAATGAAATAGAAGCAAAAGCAGGAAGGGCACTCACCCATAGACGAACATCTTCTAAAAATCATCCTTTATTAGGGAAAATATTTAGTAAAAAACAACCATAGGGAGGGAAAAGACAGCAAAAGTGGCATGAAAAAAGCCTTTTTCACACCACTTTTGCTGTCTTTTCCCTCCCTATGGTTGTTTTTTACGAAATATTTTCCCTAATAAAGGATGGTTTTTAGAAGATGTTCGTCTATGGGTGAGTGCCCTTCCTGCTTTTGCTTCTATTTCGTTCATTTTGTAAAGATACTATTTGGATGTTGAGCACCCCCGGACTTAGCTAGGGATTACCTTTATTTAGGTGGGAATGTTACTCACACAGCTCTTTGGGGCTCTATCTGGTCGGAATCCCTGTCAGCTTGCGGTATGCGCGAGCCGACTTTTTCCCATAGGAATGCATTGACCAGCATTGATTGACCGAATGCCATACAGAGTACAGCATTTGGCCAATCAACGCTGGTTCTGCCAGAAGCTCGTCTGTAAGGAGGCAGAGTCTAAGATTGGACCAGAATGAAGACTGCTGTGGAACGATCTTAGACTCCGCCTCCTCTAGCAGAACCAGTGTTGATTGGCCGAATGCTGTACTCTGTATGGCATTCAGCCAATCAACGCTGAGATGCAGCAGAGCTGAGTGTTCAGCAGGGTTCAGTGCACACTCAGCTCTGCTACATCTCTGATGCAGCAAAGCTGAGTGTGCAGCAGGGTTCAGCGCATCTCTGATGCAGCAGAGCTGAGTGTGCAGCAGGGTTCAGTGCATCTCTGATGCAGCAGAGCTGAATGTGCAGCAGGGTTCAGTGCATCTCTGATGCAACAGAGCTGAGTCTGCAGCAGGGTTCACATCTCTGGTGTAGCAGAGCTGGCCGTGCGCTGAGTGAATGGCCAGCACTGCTAAATCTTGGCATAGGAATGCATTGACCAGCGTTGATTGGCCGAATGACATACAGAGTACAGCATTCGGCCAATCAATGCTGGTTCTGCTGGAGGAGGCGGAATCTAAGATCAGTCCACAGCAGTCTCCATTCTGGTCCGATCTTAGACTCCACCTCCTCACAGACGAGCCTCCAGAAGAACCAGCGTTGATAGGCCGAATGCTGTACTCTGTATGGTATTCGGCCAATCAATGCTGGTCAATGCATTCCTGTGGGAAAAAGTCGGCTCCCGCATATCGCAAGCTGACTGGGATCCCGGCATAATACAGTGACTTGGACATGTTAGATGCCCCCAGGCATGCTTCCCCTGCTGTCCCAGTTGCATTCCAGAGGTGTTGGCATCATTTCTTGGAGTGTCATAGTGGACTTGGTAACCCTCCTGAGTTGAACAGTGGTTTCCCCCTAAATGAGTATTTATTCCCCATAGACTATAATGGGGTTCGATGTTCAATCGAACAGTCGGGTATTGAGCGGCTACTCAAATCGAACTTCGAACTTCAAACATTTCACTGTTTGCTCATCTCTAGTTATAATCAATAAAGTGACTACAAGAAGCTGAATAGACTAATATTATAAGGCCTGGTTCACATCTGTGAGGTGTGCTGCCCCCTCCACCTGGTCATTCAACCCTAATACCTAGTTGTGAACTATTCACAACTGGTACAGGTGAGAGGGGCATGGCTTGTATGAAAGGGACATGGCTTAGGTGAAAAGGACATGGCTTAGGTGAAAAGGACATGGCTTAGGTGAAAAGGGGCACGGCTTATATGAAAGGGACATGGATTAGGTGAAAAGAACATGGCTTAAGTGAAAGGGGCATGGCTTAGGTGAAAGGGGCATGGCTTAGGTGAAAAGGGGCATGGCTTATATGAAAATATGAAAGGGACATGGATTAGGTGAAAAGGACATGGCTTAAGTGAAAGGGGCATGGCTTAGGTGAAAGGGGCATGGTTTAAGATGCAGCAATATGAGCCCAAATTATGCCAAGATTCAGGCATAAATTACTTCTGGCTCAAAGCCAGCCAACTAAGTCATGGTATAAACTGACTAGACAGTCTACAGATGGACCAGATTTATCAAACAGCATCGCTCGCTGTGATAAATCTGGCACATTTTCAGACTGTCTATTCTAACTTCACACTGTTTAGCTATTAATAAATATGGATCATTGTGTTTTGGATAGTTTTTCTAGCAGATAGTAGTGCCCCCTTTTCCTCTGTGTCTGTGCAATATGCTGGAACCTTTTGTCTGTGGGTGAGACTTTGTTCACTGCAACTGAACTTCATGTACATCTTGAAAAAACAGTTAAAGCTCTTCATAATATAATATAATATAATATAATATAATATAATGTTTCACTTCACTATGTAACATTCTGTTTGAACTGAACTCCATGCAATATTCTGAGCTATTCCTTCTTTCTAATGTGCTCCCAAACAATGCAAATTTTACATACATTGGAAACATATCATTATATTTGTGAGGTTTGTGAATTATTATATTCACCTTCTAGAAAGATTAAGTGTTTTCTTTTCCACAGATCCAATTATAGAACTATGTAATTTTTAGAGAAATAGATTGTGATAATAAAGAACTTACTGTACCAACTGCAATGTATAAACACAGTAATTTAGCAGTAAAGATGCTGTGCCAAAATGTTTCAATAAATTTCACTTGTAAAATAATGCCTTGTTCATCCTTATTGGGATTCCTTAAAAATACACTGAAGGGACGGCAAAGTAAAAGCAGCTAATTTCACAAGGAACAGTTGATTTATTCCTAAAGTAGAGCAATTGTGCAAACTAATCGCCAGCTTATACATTTGTGCCACTTGGGCTATTTGTCACCACTGCCTCCTTAGCTATCTGTCAATAGATGCTAGCTTGAATATGTTCATGGACTATAAATATTTATGAAACGGAATACTCTTTTTCATTTTGCAGAATAATATGGTATGTGCATATATTTGTATACGTGGTAACTGCTGCTGTTATATTGGGATTGTATTTGATCTATCTGCACTAAAGCAATATGCTTTTTCTGTTCGAAGAAAATTCTTCTTTTGTAGCTATAACAATAATGTCATATACTTCAGCTAAACACACGTTTTCGGGTTTTGTTTTGTTTTACACTTTTTACCTTTATTTAGATTCAGAACATTCATTTAGCAGCCATTTGTCCACTGTTGGTATCTGACTGCCGGTAAGTGTTTTATTTCAATAACCTCTACCATGTGAAACTCTCCCATCCAGTTAGTGGCTGATAAGCACCAGCAGGACAGGGATCCATATAAACAAAGAGATAATATCTAACCACTACAATGTAATAAATACATTCATATCCATCTAAATGTTAATTGATATTGTCATAGATTTTTTTTCTTTGTAGCCTGCTAGCCTGCATTGGGGACCTCCCGAATGGAATACCGAATGTATTAAAAAGCAGTGAGCAATGAAAGCACCCGGACCCCATAGACTATAATGAAGACCTGTGTGTTTTCTTCAAGAGTCATGCGGAGAGAAAAGTATTTCAAGAACTATTTTTCTCTCTGCATGATTTGTGCAGACACCGCACAGAAAACACACGGACCCCATTATAGTTTTTGGGATCCATATGCTTTCATTGCTCACCACTTTTTAATGCATTCAGTATTTCGTTCGAGGGATCTCCAAGCGGACTCCCCGAACGGAATACTGGATGCAGATGTGAACCAAGCCTCAGTAACTCAACTCCATACCATATCTACCTCTCACCTTTTCCTCTAAATCCAACCCCATCATGTCAGCCCATCATGCAGCAAATCAAGTTATTCACTTTATCCTACAAAATTACATCTTAAGGGTGCATTCACATGGAGTAACGTGCTGCGTGACCTGGCACGTATATGCTGTGTGAGATTTTGAGCACCGTATACGCTCCCATTGATTTCAATGGGAGCCTGGATCGTATATGCCGCCGCAAAATCACGGCCGCAAAATAACGCAGCATATACGAGACTAACTCCCATTAAAATCAATAGGAGCGTATACGGCGCTCAAAATCTCACACGACGTATGAGACGTCAGGTCACGCGGCTCGTTACTCCATGTGAATGCACCCTTATGCTCTAATTCTTCACTTGCCTGATTTGTTTCCCATTTGTATAGTTTATTCTGTAATAAACTGACTATGTTTGAGGGTACTATACGATACTCTTGGATGTTTTTTGTGCCCTTGATTCCATGTTTGTTTTATATATACAGTGGGGCAAAAAAGTATTTAGTCAGTCACCAATAGTGCAAGTTCCACCACTTAAAAAGATGAGAGGCGTCTGTAATTTACATCATAGGTAGACCTCAACTATGAGAGACAAAATGAGAAAACAAATCCAGAAAATCACATTGTCTGATTTTGTAAGAATTTATTTGCAAATTATGGTGGAAAATAAGTATTTGGTCAGTAACAAAATTTCATCTCAATACTTTGTTATATATCCTTTGTTGGCAATGACAGAGGTCAAACGTTTTCTGTAAGTCTTCACAAGGTTGGCACACACTGTTGTTGGTGTGTTGGCCCATTCCTCCATGCAGATCTCCTCTAGAGCAGTGATGTTTTGGGGCTGTCGCTTGGCAACACGGACTTTCAACTCCCTCCAAAGGTTTTCTATAGGGTTGAGATCTGGAGACTTGCTAGGCCACTCCAGGACCTTGAAATGCTTCTTACAAAGCCACTCCTTCGTTGCCCTGGCGGTGTGCTTTGGATCATTGTCATGTTGAAAGACCCAGCCACGTTTCATCTTCAATGCCCTTGCTGATGGAAGGAGGTTTGCACTCAAAATCTCACGATACATGGCCCCATTCATTCTTTCATGTACCTGGATCAGTCGTCCTGTCCCCTTTGCAGAGAAACAGCCGCAAAGCATGATGTTTCAACCCCCATGCTTTACAGTAGGTATGGTGTTTGATGGATGCAACTCAGTATTCTTTTTCCTCCAAACACGAAAAGTTGTGTTTCTACCAAACAGTTCCAGTTTGGTTTTATCAGACCATAGGACATTCTCCCAATACTCTTCTGGATCATCCAAATGCTCTCTAGCAAACTTCAGATGGGCCCGGACATGTACTGGCTTAAGCAGTGGGACACGTCTGGCACTGCAGGATCTGAGTCCCTGGCGGTGTAGTGTGTTACTGATGGTAGGCTTTGTTACATTGGTCCCAGCTCTCTGCAGTTCATTCACTAGGTTCCCCCGCGTGGTTCTGGGATTTTTGCTCACCGTTCTTGTGATCATTTTGATCCCACAGGGTGAGATTTTGCGTGGAGCCCCAGATCGAGGGAGATTATCAGTGGTATTGTATGTCTTCCATTTTCTAATTATTGCTCCCACAGTTGATTTCTTCAATCCAAGCTGGTTGCCTATTGCAGATTCAGTCTTCCCAGCCTGGTGCAGGGCTACAATTTTGTTTCTGGTGTCCTTTGACAGCTCTTTGGTCTTCACCATAGTGGAGTTTGGAGTCTGACAGTTTGAGGGTGTGCACAGGTGTCTTTTTTTTACTGATAACAAGTTTAAACAGG
Organism: Leptodactylus fuscus; assembly: GCF_031893055.1. Lineage (NCBI taxonomy): Eukaryota > Metazoa > Chordata > Amphibia > Anura > Leptodactylidae > Leptodactylus > Leptodactylus fuscus. The sequence continues at coordinate 142,801,874 of NC_134269.1, read as the reverse complement.
TGCCATTACTACAGGTAATGAGTGGAGGAAAGAGGAGACTCTTAAAGAAGAAGTTACAGGTCTGTGAGAGCCGGAAATCTTGATTGTTTGTAGGTGACCAAATACTTATTTTCCACCATAATTTGCAAATAAATTCTTACAAAATCAGACAATGTGATTTTCTGGATTTGTTTTCTCATTTTGTCTCTCATAGTTGAGGTCTACCTATGATGTAAATTACAGCCGCCTCTCATCTTTTTAAGTGGTGGAACTTGCACTATTGGTGACTGACTAAATACTTTTTTGCCCCACTGTATTTATTCTGTAATAGATCCCACATGAAACTCCATTCTGCCAAAGACACTTTTTGACATATATGTAACCTAACCCAAAACTAGAACAATACTTTTGTTCCGTGTGTAGAGATGAGCAAATCATTCAAGATTCAGTTTGGATTCGCTTTTGTCATTTCAGACCAAACTTTGGGTTTAGGACGAACCAGTTCATTCTGAACAAAAAACACAAATAAATTGTTTTTAAAAATTGGGTATGACTCCCTGAGGAATCCAGAGACTCTAAACCCTTTTTAGCTCTGTAATGCAAATTCAGCAAAGTGACAGCAATATGAAAGATATGGATATGGTTAATAACAAACTGTATTAGAGGATTTTTTATGCCTTTTAAAATTTCAATGTTTTTTTTGGAAAGAAAAAAACAGCAAATTTTACAGCACCACTTAAAGAAGTAGTGAATATAACTTCACTGTGTTTGGGTGTTTGACAAGAAATAAAAAAAGCAAATCGACATTTTCTGCTCTCCTTCTTTTACACAGCACAGATTGCATTGAATGTTTTAGGATTGATGCATCTCGTGTAGCACAGTAACACTAGCACATTACTTCACTGATACAGTTTGGCAGAGAGACTTCTATCTCTCTATCAATTTAATAAAAGTTTTCCTGTCAGTTCTAACACTTTACAAATCTTCAGAATCCCCTCACCCTATTATCTGTGTATTATTGCTGTCTCTCTGTTTGACAGTCTAAGACACTATCTCTCTGGTCTCTCTACCTAAAATAGACACCTTTTTGGTTATTGTTTCTACTGCTCATAGGTCATCAGTGTCCTCTGATGTATAGTCTGCCATGATTGGCTATCCCCTGTCATGAAGTCTGTCAACAGCAGACATGAGAATTCATACAGAAAACTGGTAACTGTTACCTAAGGGCTCGTTCAATATTGCGCCCGGTCTCCGTTCTGCAGGTTTCCATTTCCTGCACAAAACAGACGCAGGAGACGGAAACCTCCAGGACTCTTTGAGAAAGTTGTCCGGCCGTGAGTGGCGGTGAGCATTTTATGCTCTCCGCCGCGAAAGCGTTTTTTTTTTTATCTGGACACGGAGTCGGACATGCAGTACTCTGTGTCTGGTTTAACAAAAACGGTTTCACGGCAGAGAGCATAAAACGCTCACCGCCGCTCACGGCTGGACCCGGTCTGTGGTTTCCGTCTTCTTGCATGCAGAAGATGGAAACCACAGAACGGAGACCCGAACGCAAGTGTGAACCTAGCGTAACAATGTATCAATTTAGTCCTTTTTATTCAATAATGTTAGAGTAAGGCCCGGTTCACATCTGCGTTCGGATTTCTGCTTGAATTTATGAATATGTATTATAGTTTCTTATATTCAGTTTAAAGCTTTACATAACTACAGATATAGATATGATAGATATTTTTCCTAAACATTTAACAAAGTTATTTTATGGTGTGTGTTTTATCATCCTCATTTTTACAAAATTGTTACATCACCTGTACGGATTAGACCTTGATGCTTACAAACCAGTTTCTATGTCTTGTATATAAAATATTGCATCATGCTACAATACTGATGCACGCTAAATATAATATTGCTTTTACATTACAAGGCGTATGCTGTTTTGAAGCACAATGCCAGATTTATAGATGCCTGCTTCCTTAATTTTGTGATTAGATTGTGACAAGCTGGCATCTGAAGTGACATAATATGCTGCTGTTGCTAATGAACTGTGAACACCTGATGCCAATCATTACATCTTAAGTACTATTTAAGTACCTGCCTGAAGAGCTCAACTCTCATTACAACATAACTTTTTTCCTGGCAGTTTTTACCATATCCTATGAATCTGAGACATCACCAGATGAGCTACATAAACTGTGTACCAAGAGACGTGTTTTTCACTTTGTTTCTCATTATTCCTTTTACGGTGAAAAATATGATTTGATTCAAAATAAAAAAAAATATTTTTAGGATTCAGGACACTTTATTTGACTTGAGGTACTTAAAACATCTTATTATGGACACTAACAAAGTGTTAATAGCTAGATCATCATGACTTCAATAACATGTATTTCATTTCTTTTTCTGTATATGCACATTAACATACATTAATTTATGTCTGTGATGATGAGAACCCCAGTTATGTATTTCTAGTCATGTGTATTTATTTGGTGTAATCGCACTTTATACAGTATATACCCTTTTGGCTTCAGGAATGTGGTATTTCTGCTCTGTAAGCAAGCGCTGCCTGTTGTATCAAGACCCTGATCCATTAGCATACCGGTACTAATCTTGTTATCACAGCAGGAGACCCCCAGGACTATGTGTATTGTAACCCCGCTAAGGACACAAAACCCAGACTCCATGTCGTTAGCCAATTATACAAAGGAAATATGGTTTTATGACAAATTTTCCCCATAGTTGCACCGTTAAATTCCTCTGGTCCTCAAGACGAAGACAATCAATTCAAATCTAGAAATGTTACTGTTGGGTGCAGGGAAAAGGTCAAAACACTGAACTCATTACCCAAAGGGTATTGGGGTGTCATTCATGGTGACTACACGGGAATCTCTCCACAAACCCTTTGCCTGACACTACGGTCATCTGGCAGGTGATTATGACTATTCTTAGTTCTTTGGGTTTCAGCATGGAGGCCTGGACTTCCCCCTTAATGACATCACTGAGAGAGGGCACAGAAAGTTATATGGTCTCACCTGAGGGGACAAAGGAGAGTTATGATCCTGGAAAGATGTGAGGTCTGATGCCTAGCAGTGAGGCCTAAGAGTTCTTCTTCCTGGACAGTATGTAGAGAGGACACATGGTATTTGACTAACTTAAGCAAGTGCCTTGAGACCTAGGAGTGAGGCCTCAGTGAACAAGATCATAACTTTTTTTGGCATTATTCTTTTCTATTCTTTATTCTCCTTTTTATTTTCTGTATTGTATTGTGCTTTTACCTGTATTTTCTTGACATCCACTGATATGTATTTCTGTATATGTTAGTGGCTACTACCGACCCACTCGGGTTAATAAATATATAAAATTTATAAAGCTTGTTTCATATTATCCTATGAACCCAGGCACTCACTTGGCAAAGGTGATATACTTCACAATATCAATACACTATATGTTAAATATTGTAAATTATTAGTTATGACAAAAAAATGTAAAGCTACAGTGGAAGTTTGCTATGCTGACTGCACCTGGATAATTCTGGCATAAAATAAAAGCATCTTAGGTACATTTAGGTCCTCCTAGTTTTATTAGTTCCTATTTCTCTTTGTGTGATGGTTGGAGATGCTCTTATTTGTGTAATCTCTCACTATAAAGTAGATAATATCTCTTTTGTGCTGGGGCTCTTTTAATAAAGCCAATGAGTCATCAGCCCTGTGCCCCTCATGATTGACTGTTCCCTATCATGAGGTCTGTTTGCAAGACATTATGGGAATTTCCACTTGATCAGTTAGCTCATGTGATCCTTTTTGCTGCTATGTCCATGCTTTCCCACTGCAGATGCCATTAGCAAATAGAACTGCAAAAAAGTTTGCTCAAATCAGATCTTTGTGAAAAATTCACGCTGTTCCAAATTAACTGGTAAGTTTATCTCTACAAAGAATTTTTTTTTTAATTACTATTTAAGCACAGCTAAATTTTTAATATTCTATATCTATATATAAATTCAACAAGATATAAGCAAGTGTGTTTAGAAATATTCCTTCTCTTTGGGTGGTTTGCTTCTACTCTATAGATTCTATAGAATTCTATGGGTCCATTCTGTTCCACTATATTTATGAGGCCACAGTGATGTCAATTACATATTCTTTATGACTTGCATGATTTGCTCAGTTGCAGGCCACATGACTGATTTATTCTGCTTTAGTTCAGAATATAACACAATATTTCAGAATAACCTCTTCTACCTTTAAGAACTGGTAATGCAATTGTCATCTCTTAGGTTTTTTTTTATTCATTTCAGTGGGAAAAGCAGCCAGACAGATAATGGCTATACATTATTGTAAGACATGTAATAATTTAATAGCAAATCATTAGGGATATTTCTTACACAAATTTGTAACAGATAATGTGAAATGAGGATTTTAGTTAGACATATGCTAGTTTGGATCATTCTCAAATGCAGTTCATATTTAGAAATTAGTAGACCATGCAGCATATTTCAGTACTACAACGAAAACAAAGAGCTATAGCAAAAAAAATCTTGGTAATATAGGTCAGTGATCACTACCGCATATATCATATAGTGAAACATTCATTGCATTGAAAAAGGTTGAAAAAAGCTTTGTATAAAATGTGACCCATCACAAGCCAGTGCTTGCAAGCACCCATGCAGTTGATATGGTGCATAGACTCTGTATGACACTGCATGGAGGCTCACTATTATTGTACTTCAATCTTCAGATTTTACTATATGGGCATTTTTTGGGAACAGTAGATAAAAATATATTTTATTTTAGAAATCTGTGGCTGCAGCATCTATCATTTAGGAAAATATTTGACTATTTTTAGGCTCCATTCACATATACAATTTTTGGAAAAAAAAATAGTCCTTTCAGTTCATTTATTTTTCAATAATTATTATTTTTTTCTCTAAAAATGCTACCTTTATGTTAGACTTTTAAAAATGTTATTGAATATTGAAAGAAATTAAAGATCAGTTGAGCAATATTTACTGTATAATTTGGGCATGAACTATCGCTGAAGGTTTAGTATCACCATGTTCTTGATGGAATTAGCTACATATACATTAGTAATTAACTCACAAAACAATACTCTGGCTTATAGCAAATTCTGAATCTAGAAAAACCATTTTGTAATAATTCATATAAATGAAGAGAAAAAGGTTTAACGCAATTTTTTTAAGATGATTAAAACCAAAATTAAAAAGTTTTCACTCTGTACTGTAGTTGAATGATTTAATTCCCAGAAATAATGTGACATCAGCTCAAGAATTAGTAACTGTATATACTTATTCTAAAATTAAACACATAACTAAAATACTAAACCATATAATTTTAAATTATAATTTCAATTTCATAGTAAAGCCAGAAAAAAGTTTGATTTACGGTATGGTAGTCACTTAAAGCATACCTCAAGTTTCATTAAAAAATTATAATTTCTGATGTCTGTCTGCTTCATTCTGATATTAAAAAAACACGACAGAAGCTTCTTTCATCCTGCTGTTTATATTAGTCCATGTGATTGGACACAGACGGAGGGGGCCCATCTGTGTCCATCATTCTATCACTGCTAAAGTCCGTTGCTCTAATCCTATGATGAATGAGAGCGACAAACATTCACAATGGTAGTGTGAACATCCCCTAGGTTTGCTGGCTGCATAAATCCAGAAAGTGTCCAGATCTAACATAGTCCTATTGTAAGTAGAGCATTATACAGATTCTACAGTGCTGGCTGCCAAGCTAAAGAGACCATAAAAAACTCATCAGAATTCTGTATAATTCAGTACAACCAGTGTCACAGACTTCTGCCGACCAGTCCCTGCTGCTGATTAATAGTAGAATTTCATCTTTGGGGATACCTAAAGTTGTATCTGCATGTGTTGTTTATTAATTATTGTTAAAATGCTAAATAAAGAATTGTCTAATACTGTAAATATGAAAAATTATTACAGTGACTGCATTGTAATAATTGTTATAAAGCTGAGGTACAATTCAACTCCACTGTCTACTAATACGTATTTGTACACCTGTAATAGAATACAATTTATTCATATTCAATAGTTGGTAGAACCCAGCAGATGCTTCCTTACGGATGGTATTGATCACACAATACTCCCGGTTGCCTGTTGAAACTCCTAGTGTATGTGACCCATCGGTTGGCTGCAGTTTCTCTGGCCAGCACTCATCGGTCTATATCTCCCAGTTTCAGGGGTCTGCCGACTTTGGGCACATTCCGACAATCACCAATCACCTTCCACTTCGTAATCACATAGGCCACTGTCAATTTTTCTGTAATTTAGTTTGCTTGCAATGTCCTTTATGGATCGACCATTTCTGTGGTACCCCACAATTACCCCTTTCTCAAAATCGGACAGCTCTGCACTTTGTGGTATCTTGCATGCGACTAATGCCAATGCACTAATGCCAATGCTGTTTCCTATTTAACATTGGAAAGCGTGATGTACATCACAACACAGATATCTTCATTTGCATGAGTGTCCAAATACTTATTGGTAAACAGTGTATATAGTTAAGAACATTGTTAGGAACTTGACAATCTCTGCCCAAACATGAAATCTTTAAACTGTGACAGCAAATACAAAGTGTATAAAAATGCTTGGACTACAAGTAAATACACAGTATATATTGACAGACTTTAATGCAAAGAACTACCTAAGTATAATACAATTGGTGAAAACCCTAGCAATCTCAACAATAAATTTGCTATGAATAAGAGCTGTTACTATGACAATATTTCTTTTACTGCTTGCATATGGGATGTCCTTAAAAGTTCATTTGAATACATGTATTCAAAAATGCATGTTGACACATATTCTTAAGGGTTTGGTGCTTTCTACTTGCACTGCCTAGTGAAATAAAAGAGATCTATACAGAATATAGGAAAACTATGACTACTGGCTGTGTTTGCTATTGCAGATGAGATCCTTTCAAATAAATGGGATTGGTCCACAATACAACACTGTAGACTGGTATGGCGCTGTTATTGGAAGCAAAGAGACTCGTTTTTAACTTACTGATAATGTTTTAAATTGAAAAAGTTTGTATTGCCAGCTGTCACACTGTGCTTTGACAAAAATAAAAAATAAAAATATGGAATTAAAAGCAAATTTCAACATTCACTTACAAATTTCCACTTTCATCTTATTTCATCTTATAATTAAGTGTCTAATTGTCAGGTTTTTTCTTCAGTCATTTAATCCCAAATGCCATAAAATGTGATTACTGTAAATCAAGTGACAAAAAATGACAAGGTTCGAATCAGATTAGTGGTTGTTTCCCATTAAGTGCAATGTGCTTACCATAAAAAACACATTAAAAAAGAATGAGATACAAATGAACAGATTATTCTGTTTCATAGCTTCTGAAATTATTCACACTTGGTCATGATGAGTTCTCATTAAATATTTCCAGTGATCTACACATAATTTGAACAAATGTTAATAGTGTAAAGTATTGTGGTTAATAACATGCTCCAATGTAATAACATTGGTATAAAATGTATTATAAACTCAAAATTTGTAAGCTTCAGTGCGTTGCCATAACTTAAAATTGATAATAAATAATAAATTCTTGATATTTGAGATAATTCTAAATTGATAACATGCTTATGCAAGAATAAATGAGTAATTGAAGATATAAGAAAGTTGAAAATTAAAAAAAATCTTTATTCTACATCTACACCTTAAAGTTCATCTTAGTTTTCTGTGTAAGTTTAGAGTCCACTAACCAGATTTTACTTACTTTTTAGTATATACATGTGCGGTAGCTAATCCTTTAGACATACTAGCCTACCTTCTTTTAACAGTGGACAAAGACAACAGTGACATCAGGAATATACCCAGTAGTGATCATTATCTTCTATGCAACCCTGCTGGGGGATATTCTATATGACATATTCATCATATGCATTTGTCAAATAGTTGTTGCTTTAAGGTTGTTATTCATACCAGCCAAACTTTGTCTGGGTGTGTTTACCCATTCAGAGGTTTGAGATGCAGAGTTTGGCATGGGGTATTCTTTTATATGATCACACAAATCAACAGGGCAGCCTAATGATTCTATTACACAACCAATAACACAAAAGGTAACATACCACAATAGAAAGGAACACAGTCCATAGATGACCACAGTCTAGATCCAAGGACAGTCCACTAGGAAACTACAATCCACCCACTCGCCAGGCTGTATACACAATTTCTTCCTGAGGGCTAGCCATAGTCTTTTCACAATTCTTCTCTCTCTTAGGGATTCTCTTATTGGTTCCAGTATCCCTTGATTGCTGATCTCAGCTTTCCTTAGGGATCCTCAGGTCTGTCTATCAGGTTTTCAGGCTAAAACAACTACTGCCCCCTCCAACAGATATCCACAGCAACAAATTGTCTTGGTATCCTGGTCTCTTCAGATAGAGGATCTTATCTTTGTCTAAATTCAGATGCTGACCTCAACACAGCTATTCTTCTGGAATCTACATCCAGAACTATCACTGTTCTGCTCACCAGGTCCCCTACTGTTGTTGTATACCCTATTTTTATGGGGATATTTTTTGATAGTTTCAAGTCTCCGCTGAGCATAGAGGGTTGTAAGCCCTGCAGGGGGCTCCTCCAGTATATTGAGATCCAGATACGGCACAGAGATGGATTTCAAAAATGCATCCTCCAGTATTCACATGTGAAGATGAATTGAAATGCAACATTCAGCTAAGTTCTAAATGGTCAAACAAAGCTCATTAAATTATCTCCCCCAATTTTGTTCAATTTCTGTTGTGGCAGACACAAAAAGACAAAATATACAAAAGACTAAATTCAGGTGAAATCCTGTAAAGCATATTAAGAATACCATCCACGAGGTTAATTCAGCATAAATCATATAAAATTCACCATCACGAAGCAAATCAAGGCTTTACTTCATCATCCAATCAAGGGCTGAGTCTGAGTATTTTAAGCTGGCTTTTTCTTTGCTCAGATGTCTGTGATTACATTTGCATCTAAGCTCCTGGATTCTCTGAACTTACTCCCAGCACCATGAAGGGAACCTGTCAACATTATTTGGAACAATAAACTACAGGTCTTTATGGATATTTATTATAAAACCATCCATACCTGCAATACAAATAAAATAAAGCTTTATATTCACCCTGTTGCCGAACTCCCCGCATCAGCGCAATTCTTCACAGAAGCCAGAGAAGAGAACCTGTACCTCCTGCACTTGCACAGTGAAACTGGGGTGTATGTCCTCGACTTCACAGAAGAACTGAGCAGGCAACTGAAGCACCAGAGATGAGTCTATAAGGTCCATAGCAAAAAAAGTTTGGACCTCACCGTGAAGGAACAGATGTCTTCTTCAGTGCACAATCTGCTTCCCGGATCAAGGAGCATGGAGACAATTAACAAAAGTATATATAGAAAGATCGGCATCACTCCGGGGACAGAATTTTAAGATTTAACTTTTAATCCATAATGATATTAAAAAATGCGACAAAAAGAGTGAAAAAAAAAAAAAAAACTGAAAAAAAAACATTAACGCCAACGAGTTTCGGAACACACAGTTCCTTAGTCATGGCATCTCAAACTGGTGGGTGATGGCTGATTTTTAAAGCAACTTGGAAGATCAAATACACCAAATGTTTCCAATATAATTAATTAATTACAAGTTCATTGTGAGTCTTACATTATAAATAAAGTTGTATAGTGGTTTACGGAACATAAAACACTACACATGAATGAAAAAAGTACTTATAATTGTGTAAAATAGTCATTTTTGCTTAGTTTCTCATTTTTGTTTTATACATTTTTTCTCTGTCTTTGAGTCAAGAGTACTACAATGCAAGCACTTCTGTTCAAATAACAGGATATGTTTTTTCTTGAACATCTTATCCCATGTGAACACTGTATTCACTTCATTTACCTTTTGTATATACATAAGAACAGCTTAAATACTAGTCAGAGAAAAATTGATACCCTAACTTTTTCAGTTTATTTCTCTTTCTAGGCTTTTTATAATTTTTAAGTGCTTTTCCACTGTATATCAATGAAAACTTCTGCTTTTGGTTTGTATTGGTTTATTGCCAATCATGTGCTGTTACCCTTATAATAAAACCCACCTCATTCATGGAATACAAATGGTAGTAAAGTGATATTGGTTGACACGGGTCACGGGATTCTTTGTGACTTATGAATAAAGTCTTAATGCTGCAATTCTATTTGTCAGCTCATTTGTTTCATGGACATGATAGTAAAATTTCATTGGCCGCGAGGCATCAGTGTAGAGATGAGTGAACAGTGAAATATTCGATTCGAATAGCCCCTCAATATTCGACTATTCGAATGAATATTGAATCCCATTATAGTCTATGGGGGAAAAAAGTTTGTTTCAGGGGAAACCACTATTCGACTCAGGAGGGTCACCAAGTCCACTATGATACCTCAGCAAATTATGATAACACCTCTGGAATGCAACTGGGACAGCAGGGGAAGCATGCCTGGTGGCATCTAACATGCCCAAGTCACAGTTTTATCCCACTATCACAACCTATCAACTACACACTTTTCACACTAAAAAGAAACTCTATGAAAGCAGAAAAATACCAGGAAACCTTCTGTCCTCACCAATCGTATAGACTAAAACCCAAATTTTACACCAATGAAACATTAACAAGCACCCCTTTAAATCACGTTGCCCATGACAACCACAGATGGAATAGGCAATGGGAAATCCAACAGTACCCACCCTTAACTCTTATTGTGTATGTATGTTTGTGTGTGAGGAGTTCATCACAAGGCTGGCAGACCCAACTCCAAATTCTGCAGCACAAGCAACCAGCAGTCAACCTAAGATTGTCTCTTCTTCAAGTAAGACACAAGATTCTTTGGAACCAGAACAGGAAAAGCCAGTGATTGCCATTGCAGCAGTGACTAGGCCATCTTTCAGAGCGGTTCATTCAGAGATTGAATTGGAGAAAAATAAGAACATTTACTATGACTGAGTCTTCATGCACATTAGTGGGCATGGACAACCTAACTTACAAGATCCTCATGATGAGCTGGCCTCATTACTGAACAAGATCAACCAGGGGCTGGAAACAGACATCAGATCTTACCGAAAGGAATCACCCTCGGTTTGAAAAGAAGCCATCTAAAAGTTGCACCTTTAACTGAGTTGAGCATTGCAACAGCAGAATTTCAGGTCCTTTGGGTGAGTCGAGACTTTAACCAGCAGAATATTGGGCCCTTTGGGTAAGTTGAGCCTTTAACCAACAGAATGTCAGGCCCTTTGAGTGAGTTGATCCTTTAACCAGCAGAATGTTAGGCCCGTTGGGTGAGTTGAGCCTTTAACCAGCAGAATGTTTGGCCCTTTGGGTGAGTTGAGCCTTTAACCAGCAGAATGTTAGGCCTTTTGGTTTAGTTGAGCCTTTAACCAGCAGAATGTTAGGCCCTTTGGGTGAGTTGAGCCTTTAACCAGCAGAATGTTAGGCCCTTTGGATGAGTTGAGCCTTTAACCAGCAGAATGTTAGGTCCTTTGGGTGACTTGAGCCTTTAACCAGAAGAATGTTAGGCCCTTTGGGTGAGTTGAGCCTCTAACCAGCTTAGTTTTTGGCCCTTGAGGTGAGCAGAGCCTTGCACCAGCAGTGTTTTACTTTTTGGCCCTTGGGGTGAGTATAGCCTTGCACAAGCAATGTTTTACTTTTTGGCCCTTGGAGCGAGTTGAGCCTTGTAGCATCAGAGTTTTAGGCCATTAAATTGAGTTGAGCTTTATAGCAGCAGTTTGAGGCCCTTAAATTGAGTTGGGCCTTGTAGCAGCAGAGTTTTAGGCCCTTTGGGTGAATTGAACCTTGTAGCAGCAGAGTTTTAGGCCCTTTGTGTGAATTGAGCTTTGTAGCAGCAGAGTTTTATGCCGTTTGGGTGACCCCTAAAAATTTAGATTTCAGGCCCTTGAGGGGAGCCCTAAAACATTACTTTTCAGGCCCTTGGGGGTGCGAGCTCTAAAACATTACTTTTCAGACCCTTGGGGAGGAGCCCTAAAACATTAATGGGGTTTTTTAAGTATTACATTACAGTGAAGGTGGTGGAAGAGGAGGATGAGTAAATTGTGTGCTGGCAGCACTACACCCTGCACCCTGCTTGATGTTGTGGCACTGCTGGCTGGTTAAGTGTATTAGTCCAAGCCGCAAATGAGATGAACATGGTGTTCACCATCCTTATGAATCCGAGGTCACCTGATTTCGGCAGCCAATGGCTTTTTCCTATTTTTTTCAATACCTATGTTGTCATAGTTCCTGTCCCACCTCCCCTGCACAGTTGTTGGTGCAAAAAAAGCACCAAGGAAGGTGGGAGGAGAAATGAATTTTTACTGCGTTTGCCTTGTAGTATTCGATTGAAATTGAATATCTCGAACAGCCTGATATTCAATCGAATAGCTATTTGATCGAACGCTGTTCGCTCATCTCTAATCATGTGATCTCCTGTTATTTGAACAGAGGTGCTTGCATTGTAGTACTCGACTCAAAGACAAAGAAAAAATGTATAAAACAAAAATTAGAAACTAAGCAAAAATGACTATTTTACACAATAAGTATGTTTTTATTCATGTGTAGTGTTTTATGTTCCGTAAACCACTATACAACTTTATTTATAATGTAAGACTCACAATGAACTTACAATTAATTATATTGGAAACATATGGTGTATTTGACCTTCCAAGTTGCTTTAAAAATCAGCCATCACCCACCAGTTTGAGATGCCAAGACTAAGCAACTGTGTGTTCCGAAATGCGTTGGCGTTTTTTAATGGTATTTTTTCTGTGTTTTTCACTCCTTTTTATTTTTTTCGCATTTTTAAATATCATTATGGTTAAAAGTTAAATCTTAAAATTCTGCCCCCGGAGTGATGCCTATCTTCATATATACTTTTGTTGATGAGTCTATAAGTACCTGTGGTGATTTATTTTCCCAAATCGACCCAACAGGTTCCCTTTAAGTAGTCTAGCTTAAACTAAGAAATTAGCTAATATGTACCCATATTTGATGAATGGGGATCCGGAAAAATTAGGTTAAAGTAACACTAATAATAGTAGGTACATTATATTTAATAAAATTTGGATATGTATAAATAGCACCCAGACAAAAATCTACTGATGCAAAGTAATACAATACAATAAAAACATACCCTTGTAAGCAGCACTACACTCAAGAAACCCTAGCCCATCTGTAACTAACTTATCTGACACTTAATATTAGATCCCCAGCCTTGCACTAGGGAAAAGTTGTGTTTTTTATGGATTTTGATACTTTTAAGACCTCTCATTTTAAGTCATTTTAAGTCTTGGTATATAAGTACTGTGGTTCTGATATGACAAGTATTTCAAGTATACCGAAAAATTCCAACATTGGTTTTATTCAGCTTTAGAGATGAGCGAACACTAAAATGTTCGAGGTTCGAAATTCGATTCGAACAGCCGCTCAATGTTCGTGTGTTCGAACGGGTTTCGAACCCCATTATAGTCTATGGGGAACAGATACTCGTTAAGGGGGAAACCCAAATCCGTGTCTGGAGGGTCACCAAGTCCACTATGACACCCCAGGAAATGATGCCAACACCTCTGGAATGACACTGGGACAGCAGAGGAAGCATGTCTGGGGGCATCTAACACACCAAAGACCCTCTATTACCCCAACATCACAGCCTAACAACTACACACTTTACACACTCAATACCACCTCTCTGACAGTAGGAAAACACCTTGAAACATGTGTATTTGGCACTTGCAGTGAGGAGAGCTTGTCACCAGCAGTGAATTTGGCCCTTGTAGTAAGTTGAGGTTGGCACCAACATTTGTTTTGAAAATCAGGGTGGATTGAGCCTCTAACCAGCCCAGTTTGGGCAAATTCATGGTGGAGGGAGCCTCTAAAAAACCCAGTTTGGACCAATTCATGGTGGAGGGAGCCTCTAACCAGCCCAGTTTGGGCAAATTCATGGTGGAGGGAGCCTCTAACCAGCCCAGTTTGGACCAATTACTGGTGGAGGGAGCCTCTAACCAGCCCAGTTTGGACCAATTAATGGTGGAGGGAGCCTCTAACCACCCCAGTTTGGACCAATTCATGGTGGAGGGAGCCTCTAAACAGCCCAGTTTGGGCAAATTCATGGTGGAGGGAGCCTCTAAAAAACCCAGTTTGGACCAATTCATGGTGGAGGGAGCCTCTAACCAGCCCAGTTTGGACCAATTAATGGTGGAGGGAGCCTCTAAACAGCCAAGTTTGGACCAATTTATGGTGGAGGGAGCCTCTAAAAACCCCAGTTTGGACCAATTCATGGTGGAGGGAGCCTCTAACCAGCCCAGTTTGGGCAAATTCATGGTGGAGGGAGCCTCTAAACAGCCCAGTTTGGGCAAATTCATGGTGGAGGGAGCCTCTAACCAGCCCAGTTTGGACCAATTAATGGTGGAGGGAGCCTCTAACCAGCCCAGTTTGGACCAATTAATGGTGGAGGGAGCCTCTAACCAGCCCAGTTTGGACCAATTAATGGTGGAGGGAGCCTCTAACCACCCCAGTTTGGACCAATTCATGGTGGAGGGAGCCTCTAACCAGCCCAGTTTGGACCAATTCATGGTGGAGGGAGCCTCTAAAAAACCCAGTTTGGACCAATTCATGGTGGAGGGAGCCTCTAAACAGCCCAGTTTGGGCAAATTCATGGTGGAGGGAGCCTCTAAAAAACCCAGTTTGGACCAATTCATGGTGGAGGGAGCCTCTAACCAGCCCAGTTTGGACCAATTAATGGTGGAGGGAGCCTCTAAACAGCCAAGTTTGGACCAATTCATGGTGGAGGGAGCCTCTAAAAACCCCAGTTTGGACCAATTCATGGTGGAGGGAGCCTCTAACCAGCCCAGTTTGGACCAATTAATGGTGGAGGGAGCCTCTAACCAGCCCAGTTTGGACCAATTAATGGTGGAGGGAGCCTCTAACCACCCCAGTTTGGACCAATTCATGGTGGAGGGAGCCTCTAAACAGCCAAGTTTGGACCAATTCATGGTGAAGGGAGCCTCTAAAAACCCGTTTGGACCAATTCATGGTGGAGGGAGCCTCTAACCAGCCCAGTTTGGGCAAATTCATGGTGGAGGGAGCCTCTAAACAGCCCAGTTTGGGCAAATTCATGGTGGAGGGAGCCTCTAACCAGCCCAGTTTGGACCAATTAATGGTGGAGGGAGCCTCTAACCAGCCCAGTTTGGACCAATTAATGGTGGAGGGAGCCTCTAACCACCCCAGTTTGGACCAATTCATGGTGGAGGGAGCCTCTAAACAGCCAAGTTTGGACCAATTCATGGTGGAGGGAGCCTCTAAAAACCCCAGTTTGGACCAATTCATGGTGGAGGGAGCCTCTAACCAGCCCAGTTTGGACCAATTCATGGTGGAGGGAGCCTCTAAAAAACCCAGTTTGGACCAATTCATGGTGGAGGGAGCCTCTAAACAGCCCAGTTTGGGCAAATTCATGGTGGAGGGAGCCTCTAAAAAACCCAGTTTGGACCAATTCATGGTGGAGGGAGCCTCTAACCAGCCCAGTTTGGACCAATTAATGGTGGAGGGAGCCTCTAAACAGCCAAGTTTGGACCAATTCATGGTGGAGGGAGCCTCTAAAAACCCCAGTTTGGACCAATTCATGGTGGAGGGAGCCTCTAACCAGCCCAGTTTGGACCAATTAATGGTGGAGGGAGCCTCTAACCAGCCCAGTTTGGACCAATTAATGGTGGAGGGAGCCTCTAACCACCCCAGTTTGGACCAATTCATGGTGGAGGGAGCCTCTAAACAGCCAAGTTTGGACCAATTCATGGTGAAGGGAGCCTCTAAAAACCCGTTTGGACCAATTCATGGTGGAGGGAGCCTCTAACCAGCCCAGTTTGGGCAAATTCATGGTGGAGGGAGCCTCTAAACAGCCCAGTTTGGGCAAATTCATGGTGGAGGGAGCCTCTAACCAGCCCAGTTTGGACCAATTAATGGTGGAGGGAGCCTCTAACCAGCCCAGTTTGGACCAATTAATCGTGGAGGGAGCCTCTAACCACCCCAGTTTGGACCAATTCATGGTGGAGGGAGCCTCTAAACAGCCAAGTTTGGACCAATTCATGGTGGAGGGAGCCTCTAAAAACCCCAGTTTGGACCAATTCATGGTGGAGGGAGCCTCTAACCAGCCCAGTTTGGACCAATTAATGGTGGAGGGAGCCTCTAAACAGCCAAGTTTTGGGAAATTCATGGTGGAGGGAGCCTCTAACCAGCCCAGTTTGGACCAATTCATGGTGGAGGGAGCCTCTAAACAGCCCAGTTTGGGCAAATTCATGGTGGAGGGAGCCTCTAAAAAACCCAGTTTGGACCAATTCATGGTGGAGGGAGCCTCTAACCAGCCCAGTTTGGACCAATTAATGGTGGAGGGAGCCTCTAACCAGCCCAGTTTGGACCAATTAATGGTGGAGGGAGCCTCTAACCACCCCAGTTTGGACCAATTCATGGTGGAGGGAGCCTCTAAACAGCCAAGTTTGGACCAATTCATGGTGGAGGGAGCCTCTATAAACCCCAGTTTGGACCAATTCATGGTGGAGGGAGCCTCTAAAAACCCCAGTTTGGACCAATTCATGGTGGAGGGAGCCTCTAACCAGCCCAGTTTGGACCAATTAATGGTGGAGGGAGCCTCTAAACAGCCAAGTTTTGGGAAATTCATGGTGGAGGGAGCCTCTAACCAGCCCAGTTTGGACCAATTCATGGTGGAGGGAGCCTCTAAACAGCCCAGTTTGGGCAAATTCATGGTGGAGGGAGCCTCTAAAAAACCCAGTTTGGACCAATTCATGGTGGAGGGAGCCTCTAACCAGCCCAGTTTGGACCAATTAATGGTGGAGGGAGCCTCTAACCAGCCCAGTTTGGACCAATTAATGGTGGAGGGAGCCTCTAACCACCCCAGTTTGGACCAATTCATGGTGGAGGGAGCCTCTAAACAGCCAAGTTTGGACCAATTCATGGTGGAGGGAGCCTCTAAAAACCCCAGTTTGGACCAATTCATGGTGGAGGGAGCCTCTAACCAGCCCAGTTTGGGCAAATTCATGGTGGAGGGAGCCTCTAAACAGCCCAGTTTGGGCAAATTCATGGTGGAGGGAGCCTCTAAAAAACCCAGTTTGGACCAATTCATGGTGGAGGGAGCCTCTAAACAGCCAAGTTTGGACCAATTCATGGTGAAGGGAGCCTCTAAAAACCCGTTTGGACCAATTCATGGTGGAGGGAGCCTCTAACCAGCCCAGTTTGGGCAAATTCATGGTGGAGGGAGCCTCTAAACAGCCCAGTTTGGGCAAATTCATGGTGGAGGGAGCCTCTAACCAGCCCAGTTTGGACCAATTAATGGTGGAGGGAGCCTCTAACCAGCCCAGTTTGGACCAATTAATGGTGGAGGGAGCCTCTAACCACCCCAGTTTGGACCAATTCATGGTGGAGGGAGCCTCTAAACAGCCCAGTTTGGACCAATTCATGGAGGAGGGAGCCTCTAAAAACCCCAGTTTGGACCAATTCATGGTGGAGGGAGCCTCTAACCAGCCCAGTTTGGACCAATTAATGGTGGAGGGAGCCTCTAAACAGCCAAGTTTTGGGAAATTCATGGTGGAGGGAGCCTCTAACCAGCCCAGTTTGGACCAATTCATGGTGGAGGGAGCCTCTAAACAGCCCAGTTTGGGCAAATTCATGGTGGAGGGAGCCTCTAAAAAACCCAGTTTGGACCAATTCATGGTGGAGGGAGCCTCTAACCAGCCCAGTTTGGACCAATTAATGGTGGAGGGAGCCTCTAACCAGCCCAGTTTGGACCAATTAATGGTGGAGGGAGCCTCTAACCACCCCAGTTTGGACCAATTCATGGTGGAGGGAGCCTCTAAACAGCCAAGTTTGGACCAATTCATGGTGGAGGGAGCCTCTAAAAACCCCAGTTTGGACCAATTCATGGTGGAGGGAGCCTCTAACCAGCCCAGTTTGGGCAAATTCATGGTGGAGGGAGCCTCTAAACAGCCCAGTTTGGGCAAATTCATGGTGGAGGGAGCCTCTAAAAAACCCAGTTTGGACCAATTCATGGTGGAGGGAGCCTCTAACCAGCCCAGTTTGGACCAATTAATGGTGGAGGGAGCCTCTAAACAGCCAAGTTTGGACCAATTCATGGTGGAGGGAGCCTCTAAAAACCCCAGTTTGGACCAATTCATGGTGGAGGGAGCCTCTAACCAGCCCAGTTTGGGCAAATTCATGGTGGAGGGAGCCTCTAAACAGCCCAGTTTGGGCAAATTCATGGTGGAGGGAGCCTCTAACCACCCCAGTTTGGACCAATTCATGGTGGAGGGAGACTCTAACCAGCCCAGTTTGGACCAATTCATGGTGGAGGGAGCCTCTAAAAAACCCAGTTTGGACCAATTCATGGTGGAGGGAGCCTCTAAACAGCCCAGTTTGGGCAAATTCATGGTGGAGGGAGCCTCTAAAAAACCCAGTTTGGACCAATTCATGGTGGAGGGAGCCTCTAACCAGCCCAGTTTGGACCAATTAATGGTGGAGGGAGCCTCTAAACAGCCAAGTTTGGACCAATTCATGGTGGAGGGAGCCTCTAAAAACCCCAGTTTGGACCAATTCATGGTGGAGGGAGCCTCTAACCAGCCCAGTTTGGACCAATTAATGGTGGAGGGAGCCTCTAACCAGCCCAGTTTGGACCAATTAATGGTGGAGGGAGCCTCTAACCACCCCAGTTTGGACCAATTCATGGTGGAGGGAGCCTCTAAACAGCCAAGTTTGGACCAATTCATGGTGAAGGGAGCCTCTAAAAACCCGTTTGGACCAATTCATGGTGGAGGGAGCCTCTAACCAGCCCAGTTTGGGCAAATTCATGGTGGAGGGAGCCTCTAAACAGCCCAGTTTGGGCAAATTCATGGTGGAGGGAGCCTCTAACCAGCCCAGTTTGGACCAATTAATGGTGGAGGGAGCCTCTAACCAGCCCAGTTTGGACCAATTAATGGTGGAGGGAGCCTCTAACCACCCCAGTTTGGACCAATTCATGGTGGAGGGAGCCTCTAAACAGCCAAGTTTGGACCAATTCATGGTGAAGGGAGCCTCTAAAAACCCGTTTGGACCAATTCATGGTGGAGGGAGCCTCTAACCAGCCCAGTTTGGGCAAATTCATGGTGGAGGGAGCCTCTAAACAGCCCAGTTTGGGCAAATTCATGGTGGAGGGAGCCTCTAACCAGCCCAGTTTGGACCAATTAATGGTGGAGGGAGCCTCTAACCAGCCCAGTTTGGACCAATTAATGGTGGAGGGAGCCTCTAACCACCCCAGTTTGGACCAATTCATGGTGGAGGGAGCCTCTAAACAGCCAAGTTTGGACCAATTCATGGTGGAGGGAGCCTCTAAAAACCCCAGTTTGGACCAATTCATGGTGGAGGGAGCCTCTAACCAGCCCAGTTTGGGCAAATTCATGGTGGAGGGAGCCTCTAAACAGCCCAGTTTGGGCAAATTCATGGTGGAGGGAGCCTCTAACCAGCCCAGTTTGGACCAATTAATGGTGGAGGGAGCCTCTAACCAGCCCAGTTTGGACCAATTAATGGTGGAGGGAGCCTCTAACCAGCCCAGTTTGGACCAATTAATGGTGGAGGGAGCCTCTAACCACCCCAGTTTGGACCAATTCATGGTGGAGGGAGCCTCTAACCAGCCCAGTTTGGACCAATTCATGGTGGAGGGAGCCTCTAAAAAACCCAGTTTGGACCAATTCATGGTGGAGGGAGCCTCTAAACAGCCCAGTTTGGGCAAATTCATGGTGGAGGGAGCCTCTAAACAGCCCAGTTTGGGCAAATTCATGGTGGAAGGAGCCTCTAACCAGCAGAGTTGTGGGAAAGCAGGGTGGAGGGAGCCTCTAACCAGCAGAGTTGGGGGAAATCATGTTGGAGGGAGCCTAGTATTAGCAGAATTGTGCAACGCTTATGGTGGATGAGTATGAGGATGCGGAGGAATTGGAGAGGTTGAGTACAGACATGGAGTTTCATGTTGGGGTGCTTTACACAGGTGGGCACAAAAATGAAGGCTCTATCCAGTGGTGGTTCATTTTTATCAAAGTGAGCCGGTCGGCACTCTCAGCTGACAGACGGGTGCGCTTGTCAGTGATGATGCCACCGGCTGCACTGAACACCCTCTCAGATAGGACGCTGGCGGCAGGACAGGACAGCACCTCCAAGGCATATAGGGCAAGTTCAAGCCACAGGTCCAACTTCGACACCCAATACGTGTAGGGCGCAGAGGGGTCGGAGAGGACAGGGCTGTGGTCGGAAAGGTATTCCCGCAACATGCGCCTATACTTCTCACGCCTGGTGACACTAGGACCCTCCGTGGCGGCACTTTGGCGAGGGGGTGCCATCAAGGTGTCCCAGACCTTAGACAGTGTGCCCCTCGTTTGTGTGGACCGGTGAGAACTTGGTTGCCTACTGGAGGAACTGCCCTCCCTGCCGCCAACGTCACATGCTGGAAACATCTCCATCATATTCTGCACCAATTGCCTGTGGCAAGCATTGATGCGATTGGCCCTCCCCTCTACCGGAATAAAAGACGAGATGTTGTTTTTATACCGGGGGTCAAGGATAGCAAAGATCCAGTACTGGTGGTCCTCCATGATTTTGACAATACGCTTGTCGGTTGTAAAGCACCCCAACATGAACTCAGCCATGTCTGCCACAGTGTTAGTTGGCATGACTCCTCTGGCCCCACCGGAAAGTTCAATCTCCATTTCCTCCTCATCCTCCATGTCTACCCATCCGCGCTGCAACAATGGGACGATTCGAAGTTGCCCGGAAGCCTCCTGTATCACCATCACATCATCGGACAACTCTTCTTCCTCCTCCTCCTCCTCCTCCTCCTCCATTAAACGCAGTGAAGCGGACAGATGTGTGGACCTACTCTCCAGCTGTGACGGATCGGATGCTATCCCTAACTCCTCTGTGTGATCTGAGTTATCCCTGATGTCAATCAGGGATTCTCTCAGAACACACAAGAGCGGGATTGTAAGGCTCACCATCGCATCCTCAGAGCTCACCCTCCTTGTGGACTCCTCAAAGACCCGTAGGATGTCACAAAGGTCTCTCATCCATGGCCACTCATGGATGTGAAACTGAGGCAGCTGACTTTGTGGCACCCTAGGGTTTTGTAGCTGGTATTCCATCAAAGGTCTCTGCTGCTCAACCACTCTATTCAACATCTGAAACGTTGAGTTCCAGCGTGTGGGGACGTCGCACAAAAGCCGGTGTTGTGGCACATGCAGGCGTTGCTGGAGAGATTTTAAGCTAGCAGCGGCTACTGTCGACTTGCGAAAGTGGGCGCACATGCGCCGCACTTTCACCAGTAGCTCTGGAACATTGGGGTAGCTCTTTAGGAAACGTTGCACCACTAGGTTGAAGACGTGGGCCAGGCATGGAACATGTTGGAGTCCGGCAAGCTCCAGAGCTGCTACCAGGTTCCGGCCGTTATCACAAACGACCATGCCTGGGCCCAGGTGCAGCGGCTCAAACCATATTGCCGTCTCATCGAGGAGGGCATCCCTCACCTCGGAGGCAGTGTGCTGTCTGTCCCCCAAGCTGATCAGCTTCAGCACAGCCTGCTGACGTCTACCAACGCCAGTGCTGCAACGTTTCCAACTCGTAGCTGGGGTCAATCTAACAGCGGAGGAGGAGGCGGTGGCGGAGGAGGAGGCGGTGGCGGAGGAGGAGGCGGTAGAGGAGGAGGAGGAGGGGGGTGTTCTTCTCGTGTCCCTGCCAGGAATGTTAGGCGGGGAGACGAGGTACACCGGGCCAGTTTGGGAAGCAGTCCCAGCCTCAACTACATTCACCCAGTGTGCCGTCAGTGAAATGTAGCGTCCCTGTCCGCATGCACTTGTCCACGCGTCGGTGGTCAAGTGGACCTTTGTGCAAAGCGCGGAACTAAGGGCCCGCCTGATGTTGAGTGACACGTGCTGGTGCAAGGCGGGGACGGCACACCGGGAGAAGTAGTGACGGCTAGGGACGGCATAGCGAGGTGCCGCAGTTGCCATCAGGTCCAGGAAGGCGGGAGTTTCAACAAGCCGGAACGCCAACATCTCCTGGGCCAGCAGTTTAGCGATGTTGGCGTTCAAGGCTTGCGCGTGTGGGTGGTTAGCAGTGTATTTCTGCCGCCGCTCCAATGTCTGAGAGATGGTGGGTTGTTGTAAAGAAACGCCTGATGGTGCCTTTGATGGTGCAGGAGAAGGAGATAAGACAGGACCAGGGGAGGATGAGGTAGAAGTCAACAAAGTGGCGGAGGCAGATGAAGTGGTGTCCTGGCTCGTCCTCTGGAGTGCATCGCCAGCACAGTCAGCAGTGGCAGTGGCAGAGGCAGAGGCAGTGGCAGAGGCAGTGGCAGTGGCGTGAACGGCAGGCGGCCTTTGTCCTGCCGTTGCTGCCTGCCACTGATTCCAGTGCTTGGATTCCAAATGACGGCGCATTGAAGTGGTGGACAGGTTGCTCTTCTCAGAGCCCCTAATCAATTTCGAGAGGCAAATTGTGCAGACAACACTATATCTGTCCTCGGCGCATTCCTTGAAAAAACTCCACACCTTCGAGAAACGTGCCCTCGAGGTGGGAGTTTTTCGGGGCTGGGTACGAACTGGAACATCTTGGGAGATTCCGGGTGTGGCCTGGCTTCGCCTAAGCTGCTGACCTCTGCCTCTGCCTCTAGCTACCCTTTTTGGTGCTGCACCTGCCTCAACATCCACACTACTTTCCCCGCTTGACATCCCCCCTGTCCAGGTCGGGTCAGTGTCCTCATCATCCACCACTTCCTCTTCCAACTCCTGTCTCATCTCCTCCTCCCGCACAATGCGCCGGTCAACTGGATGCCCTGACGGCAACTGCGTCACATCATCGTCGATGAGGGTGGGTTGCTGGTCATCCACCACCAAATCGAACGGAGATGGAGGAGACTCTAGTGTTTGAGCATCTGGACACAGATGCTCCTCTGTTAGGTTCGTGGAATCGTGACGTGGAGAGGCAGGTTGAGGGACAATGAAAGGAGCGGAGAACAGCTCTGGGGAGCAGGGACAGTTTGGGTTATTGTTCTGTAAAGCTTCGGAATTTTGGGAGGAAGGAAGACAAGACTGTTGGGTAATAGGAGGAGAGGAGGCAGAGTCTGACTGGCTGCTGGACAATGTGCTGTAAGCGTTCTCTGACAGCCATTGCAAGACCTGTTCCTGGTTCTCGGGCCTACTAAGGTTTGTACCCTGCAGTTTAGTTAATGTGGCAAGCAACCCTGGCACTGTGGAGTGGCGCAATGCTTGCTGCCCCACAGGAGTAGGCACGGGACGCCCTGTGGCTTCACTGCTACCTTGCTCCCCAGAACCATTCCCCCGACCTCGCCCACGGCCTCGTCCACGTCCCTTTCCGGGAGCCTTGCGCATTTTGAATTCCTAGTTAGAAATTGGCACTGTATACCAGTAGTAAAAATTGTGGGTGCACGTAACCCCAATATATTCTTTGAATTCCCAGTCAGACACTGGCACTATATGGCAGTAGCAAGAAATGAGGGTATTTATAACCCCAATATATTCTTTGAATTCCCAGTCAGACAATGGCACTGTATACCAGTAGTAAAAATTGTGGGTGCACGTAACCCCAATATATTCTTTGAATTACCAGTCAGAAACTGGCACTATATGGCAGTAGCAAGAAATGAGGGTATTTGTATTCCCAATATACTCTTTGAATTCCCAGTCAGACAATGGCACTGTATACCAGTAGTAAAAATTGTGGGTGCACGTAACCACAATATATTCTTTGAATTACCAGTCAGAAACTGGCACTATATGGCAGTAGCAAGAAATGAGGGTATTTGTATTCCCAATATATTCTTTGAATTCCCAGTCAGACAATGGCACTGTATACCAGTAGTAAAAATTGTGGGTGCACGTAACCCCAATATATTCTTTGAATTCCCAGTCAGACACTGGCACTATATGGCAGTAGCAAGAAATGAGGGTATTTGTATTCCCAATATATTCTTTGAATTCCCAGTCAGACAATGGCACTGTATACCAGTAGTAAAAATTGTGGGTGTATATAGCCCCAATTCTATTGCTAGGGGACTTGCAGGGTATTTCTGGGGTGAAGGTGGGGGGGCACACCGTTGGAACGGGTATCGGGGTATATATCGGGTATACGGGAATACACTGACAGTGTATTCCATTCAGGATCCTGGGAAAGCTGGGTTGCGGCGATTGAGCCCGTCAGTGCCACGTTACACTGACAAGCTTCTCCCTGGAATTTAGCTCTTACAAGAGCTGTTGGTTGTCTTCTCCTTCCTATCCTAGCCTGTCCCTGCCTACCCAGAATCTAAGCCCTAGCTAGCTGGACGGAAATCTCCGTCCTCGGTGAATTGCAAGCTCAGAATGACGCGAACCTGGGCGGCGCTGTTCTTTTAAATTAGAGGTCACATGTTTTCGGCAGCCAATGGGTTTTGCCTACTTTTTTCAACGTCACCGGTGTCGTAGTTCCTGTCCCACCTACCCTGCGCTGTTATTGGAGCAAAAAAGGCGCCAGGGAAGGTGGGAGGGGAATCGAGTAATGGCGCACTTTACCACGCGGTGTTCGATTCGATTCGAACATGCCGAACAGCCTAATATCCGATCGAACATGAGTTCGATAGAACACTGTTCGCTCATCTCTATTCAGCTTTTCTTTGAAGTCCTCTTTTATCGTGTTATTGTAGCCCGCTTGAATTCAGTTTATAAAGTGACTTTTTCATTCCATTACTTAACATTAATTTTTAGATTTCCAACATCATGACTATTCAGGTTTGTGTTCTATGTTGATGTAGATGATATTCATCAATGATTGCACATAAGGAAATCAATAATTGTAGAAAAAAATATGAGATTATTCAGTGAGATTTTTTTTGCCTCACTTTAGAGTTTACATTAAAATCTCTCATTTATATGTTTCATTCAATTGAAGTTCTCAGATTGTCACAGCTAAATGTTGTTAGCTGCAGGGATTCTTCTATTTTTGGATCAGCTCTAAGACTACTATTAATTAATACATGTTCTTGATTTCACCTTTTAAAGAAAAGGGTTTCATCTATGCTAATATCATATAAAAGCAAAGTACCTTCTTAATCTCCTCTGACAGTGAACAGTTCAGGGCACGATGTACTTTCTCATTTATGTAAAAATATCATTGCTGTAGATTCATTAGACAGGTGCAGTATTACAACATGTTATGATGATGAGACGTATTTAGTTATATTCCAACATGTCTTTCTGTAAATGATGTTTAGAAACGCTCTATTCAATATCACAATGTAAAAGCTTGCGGTATTGAAAATACAACTGTCTCCTACAATAGCTAATGTTCATAGTAAAACAATATCAACAAAAGTACAAAGAATTCAAAGTGGCCATAAATATGGAAGCTAAATACTATAAATATTCATTATATGCCTTTAAAAGTAGAACATATTTATATCCATAGGGGGAATTACAAAGCACACAAATATTTCTATTCTGATCGAAACGATAAAGGGGACATTCATTGCTGTTCCCAAACGTCTGTATGTTACTTTTCTTATTAGTTTTCTTATTACTAATATTTTATTGTCATTATTAATTGGAATTTTGAAGTTATTAGTAACTGGAAGTTTTTTCACAACAATGCTGTTTTTGTGACATCACACAACAAGCTAGTATTGTACAGTATTGTTTTTAGTTTGTTTGTTTTTTTTATGTAGATTGTGAGCATCGCACAGAGCTCACAATGTAAATTTTCCCCCTATCAGCATGTCTTTTTTGGAATATGAGACGGAAATCCATGCAAACATGGGGAGAACATTCAAACTCCTTGCAGACGTTTTTTTGCCCTTGGTGGGATTTGAACACCAGGACTCCAGCGCTGCAAGGCTGCAGTGCTAGCCACTGAGCCACCATGTGGCCCCACATTATACAGTATTGTTGCAGTTGTATTATATATTGTGATATTTTAAGGGATGTGTTAGCATGTTGCAATATTACATTGAACTGGTTTCATGGCAAATTGATGTCCTTGACCAAATTCAAGCTAAGATATGGGTAGGCACTAATGTATTTTAGTTTTCATTCTCCTGAAACATCTTTAGCATAATGCAACTTTAGTTGCACTTGATGTCAATGAGAGCTGAGCTAACCTAAGTAACGCTGCCCGGACACTCTACAGTACACAGAGCCATCTGCTTCTCACTCTGTGCATGGTATAGTGTCAGATCCATTGCAGCTCAGAACAGCTGAACTATGTGGGAAAAGGCTGCCAACCTCCCACCAATCAGATATTTATGGTCTTAAAGGTATTCTACCATTAAAATCAATTTTTTTCTCGTTGACACTTAGGAATAGCCTTAAGATAGGCTATTATTCTCCTACCTTTAGATGTCTTCTCCGCGCCACCATTCCGTAGAAATCTCGTTTTTCGCCGGTATGTAAATGAGTACTCTCGCAGCATTGGGGCAGGCCCCAGAGCTCAAACAGCACTAGGGGTGTTCCCAATGCTGCGAGAGAACTCTACAGAGCCGCCTACATCTTCTTCAGGAACGGCCTCTTCAAACGTCTTCTACCGGAGCTGGGTTTCAATCTTCAAGGCCCCGGGCCTTTGGAATAGCTAACTGTGCAGCATTTATTTTTGTGCAAATTAGCTAAAAAGGGGCATTACGGGTGTTTCTTATCCTGCCAGAACTTCACTTTTTGCTCAAGATGACCTCCCTTAATTGCAGACAAAGCGTCAGATGTCACTCAAGCAATGGGGGTCAGGGCTGGGTGGTAGTTAGGATTGGTTATGTAGAGCAGAGAGTGAATCTCTAGCAGGAGAAGAAATGCCCATAAAAAGCCATTTTCTGCTAATTTTTTATAAATATTTGATTTGTATCCTGATGTGTATGAAAATGAAGCTGCAATGCAGGCTAAAAGAAACATCTACCCTACAAGGTACTCTCATTAGTTTGATATCATTTTTTCTGCTGAAAGACACCCTTTAAAGAGGACCTTTCATGTCTTCATGCATTTGTGGTTCTATATACCGCTAGAAAGCCAACAGTGCACTGAATTCAGCACACTGTAGGCTTTCCCATTATGTGCCCCGGGCTGGAGATATCAGTGCCATTAATTTTGGCACTGATCTCCCTCCACTGTCAGAAGGATGTTCCTGCCAGTCAAGCGTCATCGCTGGCCAGTACAGAACTTTCCCTCTGACAGTACAAGGTTAGGTTACATTACTATAGGGAAGGGGGGGGGGTGCATTACTCACAGCTCAGTGATGATGCTAGACTATCAGGAATTCCCTTCTGACAGTGGGGAGAGATCGGCACTGGTATTTCCAGCCCTGGGGCACATAACAGGAAATCTGACAGTGCGCTGAATTTAGAGATTTCCTCATTCTTTCATATCCATTAAATAAGACTGCTTCTCAATAATTACAAAGAATCTGTGGTTTTAGTGCCGAGAGAAATTCATACTTAGTTGTATATTATCTTTTTTATTATTTTATGTATTTCTTCATCTAAAATGAATATCAGTGATGCATTGCTCAATATCCACATCATTCTAGAATTCATAAATGTGTACTACATGCCAGAGGTCATGGCTGCTAATGATATTTGCTGTATTGGGGAATGGAAGCTGAGGAAATGAGAATGTGACAAAAATACAATATTTTCTTGTTAAGCCTATTGTTTTACCAAATAAAGGTTCATAATAAAATCCAAGTAATGAAAAGTCCTTTGCATAGATATATTTATATTAAATTCAGAATTCTTTTTAACCCCTTAATTACCATTGTACTGAGCCATTTTGTTGTAGAGAACTGTGCAGTATGAACGTGCAGTCTGCTTCAATATGAGCATGATGGCAAGGTCCAAATACTTTTAAGTTTATGATGAAGTGGAGCTCTCACCTCATGCAGCCATGAGCTTCAGTGGCCAAACCACGCCCCACCCCCCATGCTTGTGTTTAATGTACTTCTATTACAGGTTTTGCTAGGCAGGCATATACAGCGCTCCTTGGCATGGGACTTTATTCTAACAGATGTCACATTGGTCTATTGCTATGTTTGATATGCTTATTTGTTGCTAATTGTAACAGTATTATGCTGTACACTATTATTACTTGTTGGAGCCACATTGCAATTACCTTGTATTGTGACCTGTTATATATTTATATACTTTATATACTAACTATTCTGTGGTCATACCTATACTAAATAGCATGTCATAAATTGTGGGCATTGCTTATATTTAGACTAGATTTGTCCTTTTATGTTCCTCTTATTATATATATATTTATGTAATTTACTGGTTTATGTATTTTTATGCATTAATAAATATGTTCTGTTTTTATAAATTTATGGAATTTGTTTGTATATTTAAATTCCTAAGCCCACTCTATTTTTGGATATTGGCCTTGTGTGGTTTGTTTGTAATAGCCTGTAATAGAAATCAAGGGTTTTTAAAACACATTGCAATGCATTAGCATTGCAGTGTACTGCATTAGTGATGTGATTTGACCCCCTGGGGTTCACAGTTACATAGTTACATAGTAGATGAGGTTGGATAAAGACATTAGTCCATCAAGTCCAACCTATAACCCTACAATCCCCTACAGTGTTGATCCAGGGGAAGGCAAAAAACCCCATGAGGCTCGTGCCAATTGCCCTATTTCAGGAGAAAAAATTCCTTCCCGACTCCAAATCTGGCAGTCAGTATAAAACCTTGGATCAACGTGATTCAAGACATCTAGGGTATCTAAAAAATAAAAGTTAAATTATATATTTTAGAGTTTCAATTTGTTCTTTGTTTTTTTTCAAATTCAGTTATCAAATATCAGTGTTTCAAATGTAAGGTCCTTAGTCCTGAAGTAAACTCATTAAATAGGAAGACATATTTGTAATCATTAAAATATTTTGGAATACCTCTGTATTTCTAGCTATTTTTCTTTCCCAAAGTTCTTTTCTGGTGAACTATGAAAGCATATACGGTACACTCTAGGTAGGACCACCTGGAAACAAAGATCAAAGTGGCAACTCATCAAAGTTAATAAAATAAGTTAAAGACCCTTGCAGAGAGCAAACGTTGTATAATGGAATCACATACTGCATCATCAAGCTGTCAGTATGCTTAAAATTTTGTTTTGTACTTTACTTTTTTTAAAAAAATTCTGATTTTATTTAGTTTTTGTACAAGTTTTGCAGAAATATCGTTCCCAGTAGTACAAATATGACAAGCGAACAAGTTTAAGAAGCAGTGAAAAGTTTCAACAAATTGGATAGTCTCATCGCACTAGTTCTGCAAAGTAGAAAAATCTGAAATACATGTATGAGCCATTTTTAGAACATATGTGAAAGAATAACATATTGTAAAAGTGATCAAAGGAAGCATCCTCTCATAGCAAGCCCTCTGTAAATTGTGGTGTAGTAGTATGAAATCCAGGCACATATAGATATTATAGTTTCGGTGGTGGGAGGGCGATGTGGGGAATAAGTCCTGAGTGTCAAGTACAGTAGTGAAGCCTGGGGTACCAATCTCTCTCAGGTACTGTTCATGTTGTGTCTGCCCAGCTAAATCATTCCTCAAACCTCACTATCTCATGGACTTTGTAATGATGGCAATGTCATCTGCAGACAAAAGAGCAGGACAAGTGTTTTTGCAGCTTCTATTAAATGCAATTTACTGGGTAACACGATGGCCCAGTGGTTAGCAGTGCAGCCTTGCAGTGCTGGAACCTGGAGTTCGAATCCCGCCAGGACCAACATCTGCAAGGGGTTTGTATGTTCTCCCCGTGTTTGCATGGATTTCCTCCCATTCTATTAAAAAAAAAACATACTGATAGGAAAGAAAAAAAAAAAGTAAATTGTAATCCCTTAATGGAGATCACAATCTACATTTTTTTTAAAAAAAATCCGATTTCCGATCATTTTCTAGCCAATCCAGATCGCGATTGTGAAATATGCTCGATCGCCGATTGGGAGCCGATCTTTTCCGATCCCGATCACTCAACCCTACCAATAACTTGAGTGATTTGATCAGAATCTGAGTCCAGAAATGTTGAATTATCTTGCAGGACCTCGTTTTTCTGACAGCGCCAACACAAGTTTGAGTCTACAAGTTTGTGGTTACATAGCAGGTCAGGGGACTTTTACCACCTTGACAATAACTTATAATATGACTCTTGCAACCTAATACAGGTGGAAAATCTATGAGAGTGCCATAGAATAAAGACTGCATCCTTGTCTGTCAGGCTCAGTTTGAGTTCTTTCTCCTAAGAGACTAAGAATGACAGTTTTGTCAGTTTCTTTGGCATTGTCAGAAGAGATTTACAAGCAATGAGTTCCAGAGCCAAGACTCTTAAACAGAAGGTTTTTCTCATAGATCATGAGAGGTCTGGAGGGAGATCCAATCTTGAGCATCTCAGAGTGAAGTTTATGTAAATGAGCTTAATGAATAAACCTAAATGTATTGGTGACTTATCGGTGTAACTTCGGTGACAAGGTCGTTCAGTGTGAGATGTCTCAATTTGGGCAACAAATCTACTTCACTGATCTTCTGGAGAGAAAGTAAATGTGGTTAGAGGTTTCTCGGTATAATAGGAGAGATGGGAGAGAGTGTCCTGAAGTCAATGCCATATTCACATTATCCTCACAGTAGCATGTTAAAATCTTGTTTCTTAACAGTTTTCATATCTGGCAACCACAGGAGTTGTAAGAAGGACGTACCAAACTGAGTTTCAGCGTGAGTTTTTATCATCGGTCAATGCATAGGCATGGCATAAAACATTGAGACAACTGTACTGATCTGTAATAAGTCTGGATATCTGGTAAAGCTATCCCAGCTTCTGACTTTCCCTTAATCATAAGCTGGTAAGCTAGTCAACGAGTCTTGTACTTCCAAGCATAGGAAGTAAAAAGTCTGCAGCAAGGACTGGAAAAATGCTTTCTGGAGGGAGATAAGCAGCATCTGTACAACATAAGTGATCTTGGGACCTATGTATGTTTGAAGGAAATTTTTCCTGCCTAAACAGGATATATATGGAAGATCATAGGTCTTAAGAATCTTCTTGATGTCCTGTCACAAAGGTAAATTATTTCTAGAGTAATACTGTATTTATTCAGTTGGCTGACAAAATGGATCCCAAGATATTTAATGGAGTGCTGTTTCTAGATGTAAGGAGATGAACTATGAATTTTCTCAGCCACACTTGAAGAAAGTTATACACTCATCACTTCTGACTTTGATATGTTTGTTTTGTAATTGGATAGATCTCCACATTTGAACGTAAGGGTCCTGATTGAAGAGAGTCCTTCAACTGGGTTAGAAATTAGAAATGGAACATCATTTGCAAATGCTACAGATTTTAGAGTCTGTTTTTTTTTACACTGAAGCATTGTATGGTTGGATGTTGATGCATGGCCTGCAATAGTGTCTCTAATGTGGGAATAAACAGTGTTGGGAATAATGGACAACTCTACCAGGTCCCATTTGTTATAGGAAAGTAGTCTGAAAGCATAGCATTCACTTTTAGACGTACATGGAGCTGTGAATAGAGAGAAAAAATGGCTGTGATGAAGGCTGGAGGAAGACTAAAAGCAAGTAATGTTGCTTCCATAAAGGCCTCAGTTGCCTCAGTTGAATGCCTTTTCGGCATCAACACCTAAAAACCTTAAACGGAATTTTGTCTTGTTGTCAATTGCAATAACATGTAAGAAATGGGTAGTATTGATCTTAACTTCTCTCCCTTTGACAAAGTGTACTTAAGGTCTGGTATGTAGTTTCTCAATCTAAAAGCCAAGAGCTTTGTCCAAACATTTAGGTCCATGTTCATGGATCTATAACTACTACATAGTTAAAGATATTTACCCTGTATAGCTATAATCATGATATGCATGTAAGGGAATTGCTAAGACAGCAATTCCCAGAACTGTTAAACTCTGGGAGGGGCACAAGAGACAGTGACCCCTAAGCTGAAGCCCCCCGCTCTCCCTTCCTATTGCCAGACCCTATCCTAGGTAATAGGCGACAACCACGAGGACAGTCCCTCCCTGAGTATGTGACACACAAAACGCAGACAAGACGAAACAACAACAATGGGAAGTCAACTTAGCCAAGGGTTCGGTAACAGGAGAGCGATGCAGTGCCAAATCAGAGTCAAGAGAGAAGTCAGTGAGGAAAGCCAAAGGTCAAGTAATATAGAGTAATCAGAACAGACAGTAAGAGCAAGTATACGCACGGCAATAACAAGCACTGGTGTGAATGGGAACCAAGGCTAAATAGGGAGGAAGAACCCGCCCATGGAGTTCACAGGAAGGCAGGCTGTCAATCAAAGGGCAAGGTCAGATTAACCACTTAATGGACAGAGGCAACCTTGGCAGAAGACGGGTGTGGTGCAAATCCAATTAAGGACTAGAGCCGTGTTCACACAGTGCAGCTAAAAACTTTAAGCAGATTATCAAACTGCACGCGCTACCTGCGCCGCAGCACACGAGCAGAGGATGGCGCAGGGGCCCGAACAGGCAGAGATGTTACAATGCACTTCTTGAATCTGATGTTGCATAGGATGGCCCTGTAGAAGAGCATTACAGAAGTGATTGAGGTGAGGGAGGAGATGTTCTCAGAAGGTCTTATAATATAATAGTGGTAGCCCATCTGGGCCCAGACTTTTGTCTATTGGGGAATCTATAAATAATCGTGGTGAGTTCTTTTGAAGCAACCAGTTGCAACAAAGCTTCCTGTGCAGAGGCTGATATAGTGGGGAGTGAGTAATTTATCTTGTTTTGCCTTAGGAGTGAGGGAAGGGGTAATGCAATTTAAATAGTATAGGTCCGAATAGAAGTAGTAAAAATAATCTGCTATTTTCCTAGCATATTGGTCCAGATTTCCAAGTTTATTCTTGACAATTATAATGTGGGATTTCAAATACAATTAACTTGCCACCCTTGTTACCATGGGCGTTTAGCTTGAGTTTAGAGTAAAGGAGTTGATTTACTGCAGAATGATTCAGTAACTCTTTTAACTTCTCATGGAGGGCTACTAGATCGCCATGGGTAGTAGCCAAAGTTTGATACTTGTGTACTGTCTAGGGCTGAACTATGTGTCAACAAAGAGTCTACTTATTTTTGTTGGTCTTTCTTAAGGCTTGAGGCTTTGGAAATCAGCCAGCCTCAGATGTATGGCTTGTGAGAATCCCAGACCAGGGTTGGGAAGATGTCAGGAGTGATATTCAATGTGAAAAATTGTCTAATTCATTAGCAGTTGACATTTTAATGTCCTGTTTGTTTAATATAGACTCGTTGAATCTCCAAGAACATTGCCTAGGGGTAAGATGTAGTAGAGAGAGGGTAGAAAAGACTGGGGTGTGTCCAATATACTAATACGGTCTATCTTTTACTGTGTGGAGTATTGGGCTATAGTTTTAGAGCAGAAAACATAGTCCAGTCTTCGGTGTGTTTGATGTGGGGAGATAAAAAAATGAGAACTCCTTAGCAGTAGGGTTATGGAGCTGCCAGGTGTCTGTTTGCAGATGAAAATGAATGTACTTTCAGTGCTATGTTGGCTCCTTTAAAGGCTGGGGCTGGATAACAAGAGTAAAACAAGTGTTCAAAGCAACTTTGGAATTTTGTCTTGTTTGTAGTGCATCTTTCTAACCTAAAACTTTTATATTTCTGGGCATATTTTGATAAATATAACAATTTTTTTAAGACTTGTACAATATCACACTGGGTTAAATTTATCAAGACTGGCATTTTCCGCACTGGTACAGATACTGATACTACCTCTGGAGGATGCACTAAATTTATGATGGGGTTCATGCAAATAACATTTGAAAAGTCACAAACCCAAAGCGTGCCACTTTTTTTTTTTCCATTGCACGTGCTTGATAAATCTCTCCCTTATGTGTTTGTTTCACATTTTACTAATAGTTAAACAATCTCACAATAAGCACTACCTCCCATGTATGATAAAGATATTACTACAAACATCTCCTCTGTGTTTGCGTTAGATGAGAATATGTTCTAAATGATAATATGGCACTATATAGTTATTGTAGAATTAAAGTTTTGATAACTGGTGCAGCGTAACAGCTCCTTGAATTGCACTTACCGGTATCTTGAGTATATAATTAATTAAATAACTGGAGATTAAGAAATATAAATGTATGCAGCATAAGGTTAATAGACACTGTTTAAAACCAGGATGAGGATTCAGGGAAACGAGGATGCATTGTAAGCTCCAGTAATGAAAACATTGCTGTATATATAAAGAAAACAGTTTAGCTATAATGTAAGCACTTTCACAGGCACAGTAGTTTTAGAAAATTTGAATATATTCGATCAGTTCCATGTATGGTTACTATGGCTTAAAACGTATACATATGTATATTTAATAACTTAATGGATATCAATAGTGAAAATAAGTAACAAGGAGCTACAGAGGTCTCCTGAACATTGTATGTATTTCTATTTATTTTCGTTGTTACGTATTTGCATTATTAATGGTCCATACTCCTTATGACTTTATAAAGTAAGGGTTAATAGCTTCTAAGTACACTTCCATGATTTTGATATTGATGACCTATCTTTTGGGTAGTTCATCAATATCAGATTGGTGGGGGTCCAACACCAAGCACTTTTGTCAGTCAGTTTATAGCAGGAGAGCTAGAAATAATAGTATATTGGAGAAAGAAGATCACAGTTCTGTTTATTGCCTAATGGTCAAACAGCATTACTGCAGCTTAGCATCCAATAACGAAGGATAGTCAAAATTGACATCCTGAAAAAACCCTTTAAGATTAAGGCCCCACGATGCGGAAAAACAGCTTTTTTTGTTGCAGTTTTTGTGCGATTTTTTGAGCCAAAGCTACAAAAGTAATGGAAAATATATAGTTCACTCCTAGCTTTGGATCAAAAAACCCACAATAAAATCTGCAGCCAAAAAAGCTGAGTGTCCACAATGTGGGGCCTTAGGCTTGCCTTGCATGGGTCTCACTTATGTAGTCTTGGTGTTCCAAGTGTATGTGATCTGCTGGCATCAATATGGACACTGGAAACTGTGACATACCAAATGGCAAAAATGATTATTATTTTAGTGAACCGGTGAACAAAAGTTAAGTTGTAGCTGTTACGTAGTAAGGTCAGTGAATAGGATTACATAACTGAGCAAGCACTGCAATTGGTTTATGTTTGTAAACAGAAACCATGATTAAGGTGTGAACAAAGCCTTAAAAATTAAAGTCAAGGAAATGTTTTCTACTCAAAATGTAAGTAGAGCAACAATGGGAAGAATAGGAGTGAATTGCTGTTCATTTTTACCTTACCATGCATGTTTTATACTGCTATACATCATTTTATGATACTCTCAACCCAACTGTCAACAGCTTTTACCCAACAACTCAATTGATGATTTTTAGTGATTTTAACAAATATAATACTTATTTTCCATCACTTTTTTCTGCAGATATATGCAGTGGGATTGCCCAGGAAAGATAATGGCTATGGGGCAAAATCCATATGCATTGCGAAAAAGCCCTGTAAACCTTTATTGAATACTTAAATCTGAATAATGGAGACAGCTCTAGTATGTGTGAAATAGTGTAAAACCTCATCCTTTTTCAGTTGAACCCATGTGTATTTAGTGTTTTGCTTTAGTCAATCTCATCTTTAACCCTTTTGTGCAAAATGCCATACATATAGAACATTTACACAAAACTATGTACATGTAAGTCATTCTGATCACACAGAGTGACAGTTCTCACTGTCATCCCTGCAGCCTGTGATAACACTAATTGCAAACATTTAACCTATTTGATACCACGATCAATTGTGTCTGTGAC
The DNA here is from genome assembly GCF_031893055.1 of Leptodactylus fuscus. Classification (NCBI taxonomy): domain Eukaryota; kingdom Metazoa; phylum Chordata; class Amphibia; order Anura; family Leptodactylidae; genus Leptodactylus; species Leptodactylus fuscus. Next base: position 142,765,998 of record NC_134269.1, on the reverse strand, counting down.
CCCTAGGTGATTTGTCAAAGATATTAACACTATGATTAACCCCCCCCCCCCCCCCCCCCATGGAGCACTCAAGAGGGTCCAATGTTTTTCTATGGCAGTCTGGAGACTAACAATGGACTCCTTTGCTGCCACCTTTCTATAGCTACTAGTCCTTGCCAGAGGTTGGACCTAATAGGTTGCCTAGAAACATTTCCATCACCAGAATAATACACTGCAGTACATTTGCAATATGTGGCTTAAATACATTTTAAATTAAAAAAACAAAAGTCAATAAAAAGTTTAAAAATAATTAAAATGTAAAACCCCCTCTCACAAAAAAAAATCAATTTTAAGAATATTTAATGTAAGAAAAAAATACCTAAACTGTTAATCTACATGCTAAACACTAACAATGGAATTTTAAAAATAAAATGAAAAACATCCTAAAGAGTGACTTTTGAAGATATCCTGTAGCTTAAAAAGTTGATGTGATAGACAAAAACTGCGGTTATTTTTGGATCCAGAGGCCAAAAGTTAGTTGAAAACAAGTCACAGATTTAAGACAGGGAAATTTCTGTTCCCCAGTGTAGTATATACACTACCAATTTAAATATAATCTATACCCCAATATACCTCCAAGGATAATGGAAGCATGTTGTTTATATTACATAGTGAACATTGTACAAATGTATAATGCAGAAAACAAAAAGAGCCCTTAAAGGAATTTTCCAGACTAAAAATATTTATAAGTACATTCGGTATCCAGCACCAAACGCGTTGTTTTTTAAAACTTAGCCTTTATTTTCAATGGTTAAAAAACATACATCATGGAAGACTTTCAATTCTTGCGATCACATCAGGAGATGATAACTGACGCGTTTCGAGGACATATGATCCTCTTAGTCGTAGCCTGATATGGTATAACACATGCCCCTAATATAAAGGCCTCAGATTTGGAACACCTGAGGTCAAACATTTGCAGATGACCTGAGCAATCCTCCACATTTAAAACGAAGATGGTATCTGATACAAAATTGTATGGGAATAAAAACAAATACAAATTAAAAACAAACTTTCACCTGTATAAATAACTCCAAGAATTTGACAATATTATATATAAAGTACATTTGGTACTCAAAAAATAAATAAACATACGGATTGCAAAAGATCTTCCATGCAAGAAAACCTGAAGTGATTAACCATCTCACTAACGTACCGGACGCAAGTCCATAAATATAAGTATAAATGTAATATTAGCACCAAACTTAACCACAATAGTCCCACTCCGAGGCCAAAAGCACCTATAGGAAGAAACACTTGGAATCCGAAAATGTATCATATGCTAACATACCTGGGAATCCGATGGTACAAGATAAGCGGAACAAGTGAATCGAGAGCCTTCCTGCCCTCAACAAAAATGGCTCCCTCCCAAACATGAAGCATATGCGCATGCGTGAAAAATCCCATTCAAAATACCATCTGCCCTCAACACGGATGACTCCTGCACATTCGGAAACCATCCCACGCATGCGCCCATGTGTTTGTACGAACCAAGGTATGTAATGATTAGAGATGAGCGAACAGTGTTCTATCGAACTCATGTTCGATCGGATATTAGGCTGTTCGGCATGTTCGAATCGAATCGAACACCGCGTGGTAAAGTGCGCCATTACTCGATTCCCCTCCCACCTTCCCTGGCGCCTTTTTTGCTCCAATAACAGCGCAGGGTAGGTGGGACAGGAACTACGACACCGGTGACGTTGAAAAAAGTAGGCAAAACCCATTGGCTGCCGAAAACATGTGACCTCTAATTTAAAAGAACAGCGCCGCCCAGCTTCGCGTCATTCTGAGCTTGCAATTCATCGAGGACGGAGGTTTCCGTCCAGCTAGCTAGGGCTTAGATTCTGGGTAGGCAGGGACAGGCTAGGATAGGAAGGAGAAGACAACCACAACAGCTCTTATAAGAGCTAAATTCCAGGGAGAAGCTTGTCAGTGTAACGTGGCACTGACAGGCTCAATCGCCGCAACCCAGCTTTCCCAGGATCCTGAATGGAACACACTGACAGTGTATTCCCGTATACCCCATATATACACCCCAAATCCCCGTTCCAACGGTGTGCCCCCCCACCTTCACCTCAGAAATACCCTGCAAGTCCCCTAGCAATAGAATTGGGGCTATATACACCCACAATTTTTGCTACTGGTATATAGTGCCATTGTCTGACTGGGAATTCAAAGAATATATTGGGGTGACGTGCACCCACAATTTTTGCTACTGCTATACAGTGCCATTGTCTCACTGGGAATTCAAAGAATATATTGGGGTTATGTGCACCCACAATTTTTACTACTGGTATACAGTGCCATTGTCTGACTGGGAATTCAAAGAATATATGGGGGTTACGTGCACCCACAATTTTTGCTACTGCTATACAGTGCCATTGTCTCACTGGGAATTCAAAGAATATATGGAGGTTATGTGCACCCACAATTTTTAATACTGGTATACAGTGCCATTGTCTGACTGGGAATTCAAAGAATATATGGGGGTTATGTGCACCCACAATTTTTACTACTGGTATATAGTGCCATTGTCTGACTGGGAATTCAAAGAATATATGGGGGTTACGTGCACCCACAATTTTTGCTACTGCTATACAGTTCCATTGTCTCACTGGGAATTCAAAGAATATATTGGGGTTATGTGCACCCACAATTTTTAATACTGGTATACAGTGCCATTGTCTGACTGGGAATTCAAAGAATATATGGGGGTTATGTGCACCCACAATTTTTAATACTGGTATACAGTGCCATTGTCTCACTGGGAATTCAAAGAATATATTGGGGTTATGTGCACCCACAATTTTTAATACTGGTATACAGTGCCATTGTCTGACTGGGAATTCAAAGAATATATTGGGGTTATGTGCACCCACAATTTTTACTACTGGTATACAGTGCCATTGTCTGACTGGGAATTCAAAGAATATATGGGGGTTATGTGCACCCACAATTTTTACTACTGGTATATAGTGCCATTGTCTGACTGGGAATTCAAAGAATATATGGGGGTTATGTGCACCCACAATTTTTAATACTGGTATACAGTGCCATTGTCTGACTGGGAATTCAAAGAATATATTGGGGTTATGTGCACCCACAATTTTTAATACTGGTATACAGTGCCATTGTCTGACTGGGAATTCAAAGAATATATTGGGGTTATGTGCACCCACAATTTTTACTACTGGTATACAGTGCCATTGTCTGACTGGGAATTCAAAGAATATATGGGGGTTATGTGCACCCACAATTTTTACTACTGGTATATAGTGCCATTGTCTGACTGGGAATTCAAAGAATATATGGGGGTTATGTGCACCCACAATTTTTAATACTGGTATACAGTGCCATTGTCTCACTGGGAATTCAAAGAATATATTGGGGTTATGTGCACCCACAATTTTTACTACTGGTATACAGTGCCATTGTCTGACTGGGAATTCAAAGAATATATGGGGGTTATGTGCACCCACAATTTTTAATACTGGTATACAGTGCCATTGTCTCACTGGGAATTCAAAGAATATATTGGGGTTATGTGCACCCACAATTTTTACTACTGGTATACAGTGCCATTGTCTGACTGGGAATTCAAAGAATATATGGGGGTTATGTGCACCCACAATTTTTAATACTGGTATACAGTGCCATTGTCTCACTGGGAATTCAAAGAATATATTGGGGTTATGTGCACCCACAATTTTTACTACTGGTATACACTGCCATTGTCTGACTGGGAATTCAAAGAATATATGGGGGTTACGTGCACCCACAATTTTTGCTACTGCTATACATTTCCATTGTCTCACTGGGAATTCAAAGAATATATTGGGGTTATGTGCACCCACAATTTTTAATACTGGTATACAGTGCCATTGTCTGACTGGGAATGCAAAGAATATATGGGGGTTATGTGCACCCACAATTTTTAATACTGGTATACAGTGCCACTGTCTCACTGGGAATTCAAAGAATATATTGGGGTTATGTGCACCCACAATTTTTACTACTGGTATACAGTGCCATTGTCTGACTGGGAATTCAAAGAATATATGGGGGTTATGTGCACCCACAATTTTTACTACTGGTATACAGTGCCATTGTCTGACTGGGAATTCAAAGAATATATTGGGGTTATGTGCACCCACAATTTTTACTACTGGTATACAGTGCCATTGTCTGACTGGGAATTCAAAGAATATATGGGGGTTATGTGCACCCACAATTTTTAATACTGGTATACAGTGCCATTGTCTCACTGGGAATTCAAAGAATATATTGGGGTTATGTGCACCCACAATTTTTAATACTGGTATACAGTGCCATTGTCTGACTGGGAATTCAAAGAATATATTGGGGTTATGTGCACCCACAATTTTTACTACTGGTATATAGTGCCATTGTCTGACTGGGAATTCAAAGAATATATGGGGGTTATGTGCACCCACAATTTTTAATACTGGTATACAGTGCCATTGTCTGACTGGGAATTCAAAGAATATATTGGGGTTATGTGCACCCACAATTTTTACTACTGGTATACAGTGCCATTGTCTGACTGGGAATTCAAAGAATATATGGGGGTTATGTGCACCCACAATTTTTAATACTGGTATACAGTGCCATTGTCTCACTGGGAATTCAAAGAATATATTGGGGTTATGTGCACCCACAATTTTTACTACTGGTATACACTGCCATTGTCTGACTGGGAATTCAAAGAATATATGGGGGTTACGTGCACCCACAATTTTTGCTACTGATATACAGTTCCATTGTCTCACTGGGAATTCAAAGAATATATTGGGGTTATGTGCACCCACAATTTTTAATACTGGTATACAGTGCCATTGTCTGACTGGGAATTCAAAGAATATATGGGGGTTATGTGCACCCACAATTTTTAATACTGGTATACAGTGCCATTGTCTCACTGGGAATTCAAAGAATATATTGGGGTTATGTACACCCACAATTTTTACTACTGGTATACAGTGCCATTGTCTGACTGGGAATTCAAAGAATATATGGGGGTTATGTGCACCCACAATTTTTAATACTGGTATACAGTGCCATTGTCTCACTGGGAATTCCACAAATAATTTGGGGATTCATTCACCCTACATCTCAGGCTCTTGCCATATTCACCCAGGTTGTCAGTGCTGCACCAGCTCGTTCCCAGACAGCTCGGCCCGAAAAACACGTTACCTATATAGAGGATTTAGACAATGAAGACAACATGTTCTAAATCTAATGTCTGCACCTTCTCCAGAATTAAAATAAAGGCAGCGTTTAACTTTCAAATAGCACTGCACAAAGGAAGAGCTTATCAGCTTGTCTCATGACATGCTACTGAAAAGTTTCATTTGTGTATCTTAATGTAAATATAGTTGTATAAGCTTTTTGGGTTTTAGGCACTGCCAAGTTATTTATTACCACCCGCTCCCTTATAATGATGATGACGCCAAAGTCACTGTGGGTGTTCAGAGCTCACAGCTTTGGGTGACATTTGTCTTGCTCTCTGTCGGTACCAGCTGTCTTTTTGGATACCGTAAAGTTATGTTGACTTTATTAACAGCTATAGAAGCTTTAGCCAGGTTGTGACGGTGTGTAACCCTAACAACACTAAGTGGGATACACATTAATAGTCAGTCTATGTACGCTAAACGTATCACTGAAGTAATTTTTTTTCCCTCTCCCCTAATATAAGAAAGGAACAGACATTAGACCTAGACCGGGGTTCGAGGCTTGAAAAAATCCAGTATTATTTGTTCTTCATGATGTGAAATATGTGTTGAAAAGCAACCCAAGATGAAGTCAGCAATGTGTGCCAGTGTGTTACTTGGCATGCCTTTACTGGCCCCAACTGTGAGGGTCACTCTCCATTTCCTCCATTTTCCACTCCCCTTCACACCATTTGTGGTGAAGCAATGGGATGCACTGAAGTGCACCCTCTAGCCTCGTGTGGGATAGGGACATCAGATGCCACTCCAACCCCCTCGTCTTCCTCCGCCAGCCAACGGTGCGAAGATGAGAGGAGTGTGCTCTGAATGTTTTCTGCCTAGCAGAGGCTAGTTCTCACTTACGAAAATGGCCCCACTTTGACCTGTATATCAGGCACAATGGTGTAGGTTTCAAAGAAACATGGCACCAACAAGTTGGAAAACGTGGGCCATGCGTGGACCGTGTTTGAGTCTGGCAAGCTCCAGATCTGCTACCAGGTTCCAGCCATTATCACAGGCGCAAAAATGCCAGGCCCCAGGTGTAGCAGGGAAAAAAAAATGCCATCTCAGCCAGGATGGCATCCCTGACCTCGGAGGCACTGTGCTGTCTGTCCCCCAAGCTGATCAGTTTCAGCACGGCCTGCTGACATCTCCCCACGCCAGTGTTACAGTGTTTTCCGCTAGTAGCTGGGGTGGAGGTTGCAGCTTCGTAGGGTTTCAGTCTACTCCTGCCATGAATTTTGGCCTGGGAGAGGAGATAGGCCACCCCAGTTTGCACCCGGGGAACAGACTCCACCACATTCACCCTGCCTGTCATTAAAGATAAGCACTGCAGCATCCCTGACCACAGGCGCTTGTCCATGTGTCGGTGGTCAAGTGGACCTTGCAGCAAAGCGCAGAGCTCTGGGCCCGACTGATGTTATGGGACACATGCAGGCGCAAGGCAGAGACAGCACACCAAGAGAAGTAGTAACGGCTAGGCCCAGCATAGGGAGGTGCCCCAGCTGCCATCTGCTGACGGAAGGCCTGGGTCTCCAGAAGCATAAACAAACACCAACATCTCCAGGGCCAGCAGTTTATCGATGAGGCTGTTACAGGCTTGGGCATGGGGGTGGGTTGTATTGTACTTCTGCCTGCAATGAAAAGCTTGGGAAATGTGGAGTGGCTGGGAAGAGGCGCATGATGGTGCAGGCCAAAAGGGTGCATGAGGGTGAACTCCCCAATGTGTCAGAGATAGGTGTGTAGGTGTCCTTGCATCATATACTTGCACCATATTTGGCTTTGGAAGTTAATTTTGTGCCAAAAAGTGGTTAAGACAGCGATCCCTCAGCTACTCCCGTTACACTGTCTATTGAAGTTACCATCTGTGGAAGTGGACCACCATTTCTAAGATCCCAAAGGAAGCAGGCAAGAGATGTGCAGTTCAGAAAAAAAGATGAGAAAATAAGTTTAGGCTGTAGAGCACAGAGGGATCGGAGAGGACAGAGCTGGTGTCGGCCAGGTATTCCCACAACATGCGCCTATACTTGTCCCTCCTGGTGACACTAGGCCCCTGAGTGGCAGTAATTTGTCCAGGGGGGCCATTAACGTGTTCCAGACCTAGGAATAAGTCTTCCAACAGGGTAGAGTTTTGCATGCCTTTGCTTCTACCCACTGTTTTTGCTGCTTAGCTTCCCTCCACATCTACTCTGCTTTCACCCCTAAACATCACCCCAGTTTATGCCTTTGCTTCTACCCAGGTTTTTTGTTGATTTAGCTTCCCTCTACATCTACACTGCTTTAGCCCCTAGACATCACCCCTGTCCATGTGGGGTCGGTGGCCTCGTCATCCACCAACTCCTCTTCCAATTGCGCACTGCCCCCTTACTGCAAACCGCACATGACCACAGCTTGCCTTGATGGCAACTGTGTCTCATGATCCCCACTTAGGTCCAGACAAGTCGGTGGCGGGTCCAAAACCCCAAAATTGGAAGGAAATGGCAGATGCTGCAGTATTTCTAACACCTGTTCCTGGTGCTCGGGCCTGGTCTGTGTTGTACCCTGCACCCTGCTTAACGCATCTGCCATATCCGAAGTTGTGCTGAGCGCATGCTAATGTTTCGTGTCCAGTGCAATGGATGGGATGGGATTTCACATAAGTCTGCCACCCATGGCCACTCATGGTTGAGCAACTGAGGGAGTTGACTTTGACGAACCCGAGGGTTTTGGAGTTGGAACTACATCAAAGGTCTGTGCTGCTCACACACTCTGCTCAACACATGATATGTTTAGTGCCAGCAGTGTGGAGACGTCGCACAACAGCCGTTGTTCCAGCAGGTACAGGCGTTGTAGGAGTGCATAGAGGCTAGCAGCGGCAACTATACACTTTAAAAACTATCCGCACAAGCGCCACACTTTCACCAGTAGCTCAGGAACATTGGGGTACCTTTTTCAAAAGATTAGCAGCAATGAGTTAAAAACGTGGCCCAGGCATGGAATATGTTGCAGGCTGCCAAGCTACAGAGCCAATCCCAGGTTACGGCCATTATCACACATGACAACATGCCTGGGCCCAGGTGCAGTGGCAAAAACCACATTGCCGTCTCATCGAGGATGGCATGACTCACTTTGTAGGCAGTGTGCTGTCTGGCCCCCAAGCTGATGAGCTTCAGCACGGCCCGCTGACGTCTCCCCACACCAGTGTTGCAGCGTTTCCAGCTCGTAGCTGGGGTCAATTTAACAGCGGAGGAGGGTGGTGTTTCAGCCCTCCTCCCAGGAATGTTGTGTGGGGAGACAAGTCAGGCCACCACATTTTGCGACCCGGTCCACGCCTCAACTACATTCAACCACTGTGCCCAAATTGAAAGGTAGCGTCCCTGTCCGCATGCACTTGTCCATTCGTAACTGGTCACATGGAACTTTAGGGCTAAGCGCTGAATTTAGGGACCGCCTCATGTTTGGGGGAAAGTGCTGGTGTGGACGGCACAGTGCGGTGGCGCAGTAGACACTCTGCCCAAAAAGGGCAGAGTGTCCCCCAGCCGGGATTCCAACATCTCCTGGGCCAGATTTCTTGAGATGAGGCCGTTGAAGCCTTGGGCATGTGGGTGGGTTGCGCTGTACTTTAGCATGAAATGAAAGGCTTGGGAGATGGGGAGTTGCTGGGAAGAGGCGCATGATGGCGCGGGCAAAAGGAGAAATGGCAGGAAAAGGTGAGGATAAGGGTGAACTCCCCAAAGTGTCAGAGGCAGATGTGGAGGTGTCCTGGCTCCTGGTCTGGACTGCAGCGCCAGCCCTGTCAACAGTGGAAGAGGCAGTGGCCGCCAGGCCAAACGACGATTATCCTGCGCTTGCTCTCACCCACTGAGCCCAGGGCTTGCCTTCCAAATGATGGCACCCGCAAGAGGTGGTGAGATTCCTCTCCGCAGATCTCCAAACCATCTTGGACTTGCAAATTGCACTAAATTTGTCATGTAACTGACATGTATATGATGAGTCTATCCATTGTCTGTTCATTTTGGTGAAAGTCAGCCTGTCAGCTGACAGACAGCTGTGCTTGTCAGTGATGATGTCACCGGCTGCTTGTACCCCCAGTTTTTGCTGCTTAGCTTGCCTCCACATCCACACTGCTTTTGCCCCTACACATCACCCCTATCCATGCCTGTGCCTCTAGCCATAAGTCTGCCACCCATGGAAACTCATGGTGCAGAAAGTGAGGGAGCTGACTCTGAGGAACCCTTGGGTTTTGTAGCTGGTACTCCATCAAAGGTCTCTGCTGCTCACACACCCTGCTGAACATACGGTATCTAGGGTTAGAGCGTGTGGTGACCTCGCACAACAGTAGGTGCTTCAGGCAGATGTAGGCCTTGCTGGAGTGTATTGCGGCTAGCTCCAGGTACTGTAGACTTGGGAAAGTGGGTGTCCAAGTGCCGCACTTTCACCCTTAGCTCAGCTAATTTGGGGTATGTTTTTAAAAATCATTGCACCACTACATTGAACATGTGGGCCAGGCATGGAACGTGTTGGAGGCTGGCAAGCTCCAGAGCCCTCCAACAAGCTAAAAAACCTGGCCCCAGGGGCAGCGGGGATAAACAAATTGCCATCTCATCCAGGATGGCATCCCTGACCTCAGAGGCAGTGTGCTGTCCGTCTCCCAAGCTGATGAGCTTCAGCCCAGCCTGCTGACGTCTCCCCACACCAGTGTTGCAGCGTTTTCAGCTCGTAGCTGGGGTCAATCTAACAGCGGAGGAGGAGGAGGGTGGTGTTTCAGCCCTCCTCCCAGGAATGTTTTGTGGGGAAACAAGTCAGGAAAATTCTTGAAACGGGAGAGTTTTGCATCTTTGCCCTTGCTGCCTATGGACATCCCTTTGCCTCTAGCCACCATTTTCCCTGCTTTGCTTGCCTCCACATCCACACTGCTTTTGCCCCTAGACATCACCCCAGTCCATGCCTTAGCTTGTACCCCCAGTTTTTCCTGCTTAGCTTGCCTCCACATCCACACTGCTTTTGCCCCTAGACATCACCCCAGTCCATGCCTTAGCTTGTACCCCCAGTTTTTCCTGCTTAGCTTGCCTCCACATCCACACTGCTTTTGCCCCTAGACATCACCCCAGTCCATGCCTTAGCTTGTACCCCCAGTTTTTCCTGCTTAGCTTGCCTCCACATCCACACTGCTTTTGCCCCTAGACATCATCCCTATCCATGCCTCTTCCCCTAGCCATAACTCTGCCACCCCTGGAAACTCATGGTGCAGAAACTTTGGTTGCTGACTTTGAGGAACCCTTGGGTTTTGTAGATGGAACTCCATCAAAGGTCTGTGCAGCTCACACACCCTGCTCAAGATATGGTATTGTAGGGTTTCAGCGTGTGTGAATGACGGACAACAGCCTGTGTTGGCCTTGCTAGAGTGTTTTTAGGCTAGCAGCGACTCCTGTGCACTTGCAAAAGTGGGCGCACAAGCGCCGCATTTTCAACAGTAGCTTCGGTACATTTGGGTATGTTTTTAAAAAACTTTGCACCACTAGGTTAGACGTGGGCCAAACATGGAACGTGTTGGAGGCTGGCAAGCTCCAGAGCCGCTACCAGGTTCCAGCCATTATCACAGGCGTAAAAATGCCAGGCCCCAGGTGTAGCAGGGAAAAAAAAATGCCATCTCAGCCAGGATGGCATCCCTGACCTCGGAGGCTCTGTGCTGTCTGTCCCCCAAGCTGATGAGCTTCAGCACCGCCTGCTGACGTCTCCCCACACCAGTGTTTTAGCGTTTGCCGCTAGTAGCTGTGTTGGAGGTTGCAGCGTCGTAGGGTTTCAGTCTACTCCTGCCATGAATTTCTCTGGTTCAAACCCCCTGGTGTTCTGGTTCCCAATTTAAAAATCCAGAAGGCCTCCCTGACTCTTAATTTATGGTCCCAATCCCCCCCTCTAATGGGTTTAGGTACCTTTTCAATAATTTTAAATACCAATGGGGTACAATCACGTTGGTGTTCCCGTATAAAATGTTTTGACACTCCTGTTGACTTTCCTGACTTAGGGTTGTTAATACTCTGGATGTGTTCCAATATCCGCAGTTTTACTGGTCTACGTGTACTCCCCACATAGTGCAATTGGCATTGGATGACCAGGGGGGTTTGAACCAGAGAAATGATCTGGCATACATTTATTAAATTTCTTAGTGTAAAGTGGGTTTTTCCCTAGGTGGTTTCAAGTACAAATAATCGGTTTTGTACCATATGGCCCCACAGATTGATATTTTTGTGATAATCAGTTTTGCTTGACTATCACTTTCCTATGAGGGTATTTACCTATCTATCTATAACATGCACATTTCTAGTATGCCGCTTAATATCTGGTGTTTGTACACAGGTGTATACTAGTTTGACAACGGACACATGGGTTATATCAGTCACGAGTGTAATTTTATACAATACATCATTACATACCTTGGTTCGTACAAACACATGGGCGCATGCGTGGGATGGTTTCCGAATATGCAGGAATCATCCGTGTTGAGGGCAGATGGTATTTTGAATGGGATTTTTCACGCATGCGCATATGCTTCATGTTTGGGAGGGAGCCATTTTTGTTGAGGGCAGGAAGGCTCTCGATTCACTTGTTCCGCTTATCTTGTACCATCGGATTCCCAGGTATGTTAGCATATGATACATTTTCGGGTTCCAAGTGTTTCTCCCTATAGGTGCTTTTGGCCTCGGAGTGGGACTATTGTGGTTAAGTTTGGTGCTAATATTACATTTATACTTATATTTATGGACTTGCGTCCGGTACGTTAGTGAGATGGTTAATCACTTCAGGTTTTCTTGCATGGAAGATCTTTTGCAATCCGTATGTTTATTTATTTTTTGAGTACCAAATGTACTTTATATATAATATTGTCAAATTCTTGGAGTTATTTATACAGGTGAAAGTTTGTTTTTAATTTGTATTTGTTTTTATTACCATACAATTTTGTATCAGATACCATCTTCGTTTTAAATGTGGAGGATTGCTCAGGTCATCTGCAAATGTTTGACCTCAGGTGTTCCGAATCTGTCGGAAGAGCTGAGGCCTTTATATTAGGGGCATGTGTTATACCATATCAGGCTACGACTAAGAGGATCATATGTCCTCGAAACGCGTCAGTTATCATCTCCTGATGTGATCGCAAGAATTGAAAGTCTTCCATGATGTATGGTTTTTAACCATTGAAAATAAAGGCTAAGTTTTAAAAAACAACGCGTTTGGTGCTGGATACCGCATGTACTTGTTCAATCACTCGCACCGTTGGAGTTTCTGGACCCGGGAATCCGCGATTGTTTGTGGACACTGCACCTCATCAAGTCTATGGACATTTTCATCTGAACAGAGTGAGTGGGCTGTGATTTTTCCTTTTCCCCGTACCCCCTTAGTTGCGTAAAAATATTTATGACATTCTAAGGATAAGTCATTAGATCAGTTTTATTCTGACATCCAGTATCCCCATAAATTTGTCCACTGTTCTATGGTGCTAATACACAGAGAATGAATTGAAGCAGAAAGTCTGCAGAGGGAAACTACGTGAGGTTTTTGCCTTAAATTGGTTTCATGAGAAATTGGAGTTCTTAGGGCCCCTTCACACGGCGTCAGTGCTCGGCTCATTCCAAGCCGTAAACGCGAGCGCTTCTAAACACTTCCCATTCACTTCAATGGGACTCTTTAACAAATTCAAGGTAACTTAAGAATGGACACTTATTTATTGTTTCATGTGGTTACAGGTGCCACTACAATTCAACAAAGGTGGCCACACTTGCACTATCCCTGGTAGTGTTTGCATTTTACTATTATTGTGGCCAGGATCTCAGACATTCAAAATTGCTCCTTGCCCTCCACCTCTATCTAAATATAAATCAACAGGACAACTTCCAGGCATGCACTGTAACTCTAAAGCCATATTTCATACATGCAGGCATACTTGTTGCAGTCAACAGCTCTGAGAACTATGAGTGGCCAACCCCCCCCCCCACACACACACACACCACCATAAAACTATGAACCAAGATATGAAACTTTATTTGAATCATTTTCATTATCAATTTTACCTTGAAAAAAGGTCCAAGATAGGAAATACCATCTCATTTCTAAAGTATCAGCTTCCTAGAAGTAAAATATATGTTAATAATTACATACTCACTAAAGTTTAACAAAACTCTTATTATTAACTTAATAACCTTGACATTCTCAGAGGGAATTACAAAATCCCATAGAAGTTTTCTACCACTGCATAGATTTTGTGTAATGGGGAAATATAATGTGAAATACAAAAAGTGAAAGGCTCTAACATTAACAAAAATTATTTCTTACTTTATAGTTTGTTGAATTACGGTACACATTATCGAGTTGTATAATCATAGGGAAAATGTCAAAGTACAACCCAAACAGTATATCTAGGACTTTGTGTTCTATGTGTAGTTTCTTTTCACTGAATCTATTATTAGCATCTTAGCTTCCATAATAATTTCTGAGCCATATAGTCATTTTGCGCTGCTGTATTTCTGCTTCCAATTTCAAAGTAAATAAGGGTTTTATTCGAGAATCTAAACATTACCCATTGTGTTATTACAACAAGCCTTCATTTACTAGGACTATTTACTTAAAGGAATGCTTATTTTTGGACGCACAGAGGTTTTAAGCTCAACCACTACTAATATAATGGTTAACAAAACAACTTACTAACTCTTTCATTTTCCATGTTTCAGTCATTTAGTATATTTGCATAATGTAGATTAGATATACCATATAATTTGTTATCTCCTAATGCTTGATAGAAACTGGGTTACAGGGTCTCCACCACTAGGCTAAGGCCAGGGGCGTAACTTGAGGAGGTGCAGAAGGTACAGTCGCACCGGGGCCCAGGAGTCTTATGGGGCCAATAAGCACTGGCATCAGTCTTGAGATTGCAGCTTCCATCTGGCCCATAAGCCAAGGAGACCCACAAATCACCCCAACCATGCTAAAGTTGATTAAACTCCCTATTACCCATAACCATAACTATCAAGAATTTTCTGTAGGGATGAGGTAGGGGGCCACCTAGGACAAAAGATTGCATCGGACCCACAAGACTTTAGTTACGCCACTAGCTAAGGCCCTACATATCAAACCACAGCCAAAAAGTGATGTGGGAAAAAAATGCGGCAAAAATGCATTGCAGTTTTTCACATAGCACTTATCACAGAAAGTTCACAGAGATTTCCTCTGCAGACTTTCTGCTTCAATTATACTTATATGGAAACTGCCAGTATTTTCATAGGTATAATTGACATGCTGCGATGTACAAAAATGCAATAGATTTTGAAATCACAGCATGTCTGCTGCGGATATTTTTCTGCAATGTGTGGATGGGATTAGCCAGTTTGTAGGATTGCTTAGTGAATCAAGACTATACAATTTCATAATATGTAGCATAATAATAATAATAATAATAATAATAATAATAATAATAATAATAATAATAATAATAATAATAATAATAATAACAGATTACTGTGGGGGATCATTATCACAAAACCAATAAAAATTAAAGGAAGAGGAATCAAACAAAAGGTGCACTATAAAATGTGCCGGTGGGTGTGTATAACTTATTCTTTACAGGCAACATATTTATTCTAAGTCTTCAGACTCCAGTGCATGATAATTGGAGGTGAAGAAAAATAATAAGCAGTCATACCTTACCTTACATTGTGCAGCCCAGGAGAGGTGAGGGAAGGTGAGTATGACTGTTCATTATTTTTTCATACCTTCTTCAGGTCTCCGATTATTATCCTCTGTGGACTGAAAAGACCCCAGAGAATAACAATGGCAGGTCCAACTGAGACTGAAATGTGTAAGCCAAGTAATTAAAAACCGCTTCTTCATTCTCAGTAGCTACAACAACAGTTATTGTATGGACGGTGTCAAATATCTTCTGCTAAAGAGAAGGGAAACATTCTGGAGATATTCTTTTTTTTTTTTTTTTATGTAGATTGTGAGCCCCACATAGAGCTCACAATGTACATTTTTCCCTATCAGTATGTCTTTTTTGGAATATGGGATGGAAATCCATGCAAACACGGGGAGAACATACAAACTCCTTGCAGATGGTTTTTTTGTCCTTGGTGGGATTTGAACACCAGGACTCCAGCGCTGCAAGGCTGCACTGCTAACCACTGAGCTACTGTGTGGCCCCTACATTCTGGAGCTATTCTGTGCTGCTGAGGAGTATCCAGATCATAGAATCCAATATCTGTCTTTTATTAGACAATGCCATCAACACAAATTTGGTTCCTTTTCATTCCATACAAACAGTAGATACTGAGGAGCATATATAGACACACAAAGGTCGCTAAACATCTGATCATAGCATCAGACCAAATCAAAGGATACAAGAATTAGCATAATTGAAATGAATGGATGCATCTGTGTTATATTAGTTATTCTAGTAGAATACCCGTGGCTTCGCTTGCGGAAAATATGTTAAATTGTTGGTAAAGTAAAATTTTCAGTGTCACACATAAATTGACATTTTCAGAGCTACAGTAAATCTTTTTTTTCCACTTAAAATTTTCGCATTTTACCAACATTGATGTGAACAACTTTTTTTCATTTCAACATTTTTATTGATTTTATATATTCAATACATACAATATCACTTCCAATTTGTAGGATTTTAATTAAATTATTAAAAGTTATGTTTTATATATACCGTATTTTTCGGACTATAAGACGCACCTAGGTTTTAGAGGAGGAAAATAGGGAAAAAAAAATTTTGAAGCAAAAACTGGTAAAATATTTAATATATGGGAGTTGTAGTTTTGCAACAGCTGCAAGGCCACATTGACAGGTGACCCTGCAGCTGTACGGGGATGTATAGGGCGTTTTTTTTGCGGGGCCAGCCGTACTTTTTAGTTATACCATTTTGGGGGATATCTATTGCTTAGATCACCTTGTATTGAAAAAAAAACAGGAGGCGATTTAGAACTTTTATTTATTTCATATTTTTAAAGCTTTTTTTTTTTTTTTTTTACTATTTTATTCCCCCCTGGGGGCTTGAGCCTGCGGTCGCTTGATTGCAAGTCCCATAGACGGCAATACAACTGTGTTGCCGACTATGGGACATTCTGTCTATTAGTATTATGGCTGGTCATAGAGACCAGCCGCAATACTAATACAGCAGTGACAGGCCTGGGAGCCTCATTAGGCTCCCGGCTGTCACCCGAACAGGTCGGCTCCTGCGATATCGTCGCGCAGGAGCCGGCCTGCAACGTCACAGGTACGGGGCCGGTGGGGACCGGCCCCGGGGGAGAAGGGGCCACGGATACTGACCCGGCATCCGCTGTACTAGAGAGGCGGATGCCGGGGAGGGATAGACGCCGGGGCCTGAGACATCGCTGCCCTGCCCTGTATGAAGCCAGCGGCGGGGGGACGGAGGAGCGGAATAGCATCGCCCCTGCCGCTGCTGGCTTCATGCAGGGCAGGGCAGGGCAGCGATGTCTCAGGCCCCGGCACCTGTAATGGTGTCTATCACTTGCCGGCTTCCGCCTCTCTATTACAGCGGATGCCAGGCGCCACCTTCAGACTATAAGACGCACCCTTCTTTTCCCCCAAAATTTTGGGGAAAAAAAGTGCGTCTTATAGTCCGAAAAATACGGTATGTAGTATAAACTATTGCAATTATTTTTTGAACAATTTTTTATCAAAAATTTAAATGTATGCACCTTACACAAACATATAAAACATTTACACTAGGGGTGTAACTACCGGGGTAGCAGGGCTAGCAGCTGCCACAGGGACCGGGACATTAGGGGGTACCACTGCATTTTTTTTTAATAGGCCATTACCGCCTGGAGTTACTCCAGATGGTAACAGGCCTTATTTACTTACCGATTCTGGCAGCGTCAGGGATCAGTAAGTGATGCTGCGAGGGCCACACAAACAGTATTATATTATTATTATTATTATTATTATTATTATTATTATTATTATTATTATTATAATGACCGGAGGCCCAGGTGAGGTAAGGGAACATAAAAAACTGTATTTCTTACCTCTCCGGGCAGGCTTCTGGCCTATTTGTGTAACGTCCCTGACTTTACATGACCAGGGCCTGTGTCCCCGGGTCACGTGATGTCCCGGACGTCATTGAAGATGGCTGCCATCAGCAGGAAGTACAATGGAGCCAGGGATAGATAAGTAATAGAGATGAGCGAACAGTGTTCTATCGAACTCATGTTCGATCGGATATTAGGCTGTTCGGCATGTTCGAATCGAATCGAACACCGCGTGGTAAAGTGCGCCATTACTCGATTCCCCTTCCACCTTCCCTGGCGCCTTTTTTGCTCCAATAACAGCGCAGGGTAGGTGGGACAGGAACTACGACACCGGTGACGTTGAGAAAAGTAGGCAAAACCCATTGGCTGCCGAAAACATGTGACCTCTAATTTAAAAGAACAGCGCCGCCCAGGTTCGCGTCATTCTGATCTTGCAATTCACCGAGGACGGAGGTTTCCGTCCAGCTAGCTAGGGCTTAGATTCTGGGTAGGCAGGGACAGGCTAGGATAAGAAGGAGAAGACAACCAACAGCTCTTATAAGAGCTAAATTCCAGGGAGAAGCTTGTCAGTGTAACGTGGCACTGACGGGCTCAATCGCCGCAACCCAGCTTTCCCAGGATCCTGAATGGAATACACTGTCAGTGTATTCCCGTATACCCGATATATACCCCAATACCCGTTCCAACGGTGTGCCCCCCCACCTTCACCCCAGAAATACCCTGCAAGTCCCCTAGCAATAGAATTGGGGCTATATACACCCACAATTTTTACTACTGGTATACAGTGCCATTGTCTGACTGGGAATTCAAAGAATATATTGGGGTTATAAATACCCTCATTTCTTGCTACTGCCATATAGTGCCAGTTTCTGACTGGTAATTCAAAGAATATATTGTGGTTACGTGCACCCACAATTTTTACTACTGGTATACAGTGCCATTGTCTGACTGGGAATTCAAAGAATATATTGGGAATACAAATACCCTCATTTCTTGCTACTGCCATATAGTGCCAGTGTCTGACTGGGAATTCAAAGAATATATTGGGGTTACGTGCACCCACAATTTTTACTACTGGTATACAGTGCCATTGTCTGACTGGGAATTCAAAGAATATATTGGGAATACAAATACCCTCATTTCTTGCTACTGCCATATAGTGCCAGTTTCTGACTGGTAATTCAAAGAATATATTGTGGTTACGTGCACCCACAATTTTTACTACTGGTATACAGTGCCATTGTCTGACTGGGAATTCAAAGAATATATTGGGAATACAAATACCCTCATTTCTTGCTACTGCCATATAGTGCCAGTTTCTGACTGGTAATTCAAAGAATATATTGGGGTTACGTGCACCCACAATTTTTACTACTGGTATACAGTGCCATTGTCTGACTGGGAATTCAAAGAATATATTGGGAATACAAATACCCTCATTTCTTGCTACTGCCATATAGTGCCAGTTTCTGACTGGTAATTCAAAGAATATATTGGGGTTACGTGCACCCACAATTTTTACTACTGGTATACAGTGCCATTGTCTGACTGGGAATTCAAAGAATATATTGGGAATACAAATACCCTCATTTCTTGCTACTGCCATATAGTGCCAGTTTCTGACTGGTAATTCAAAGAATATATTGGGGTTACGTGCACCCACAATTTTTACTACTGGTATACAGTGCCATTGTCTGACTGGGAATTCAAAGAATATATTGGGGTTATAAATACCCTCATTTCTTGCTACTGCCATATAGTGCCAGTTTCTGACTGGTAATTCAAAGAATATATTGGGGTTACGTGCACCCACAATTTTTACTACTGGTATACAGTGCCATTGTCTGACTGGGAATTCAAAGAATATATTGGGAATACAAATACCCTCATTTCTTGCTACTGCCATATAGTGCCAGTGTCTGACTGGGAATTCAAAGAATATATTGGGGTTACGTGCACCCACAATTTTTACTACTGGTATACAGTGCCATTGTCTGACTGGGAATTCAAAGAATATATTGGGAATACAAATACCCTCATTTCTTGCTACTGCCATATAGTGCCAGTTTCTGACTGGTAATTCAAAGAATATATTGGGGTTACGTGCACCCACAATTTTTACTACTGGTATACAGTGCCATTGTCTGACTGGGAATTCAAAGAATATATTGGGGTTATAAATACCCTCATTTCTTGCTACTGCCATATAGTGCCAGTTTCTGACTGGTAATTCAAAGAATATATTGTGGTTACGTGCACCCACAATTTTTACTACTGGTATACAGTGCCATTGTCTGACTGGGAATTCAAAGAATATATTGGGAATACAAATACCCTCATTTCTTGCTACTGCCATATAGTGCCAGTTTCTGACTGGTAATTCAAAGAATATATTGTGGTTACGTGCACCCACAATTTTTACTACTGGTATACAGTGCCATTGTCTGACTGGGAATTCAAAGAATATATTGGGAATACAAATACCCTCATTTCTTGCTACTGCCATATAGTGCCAGTTTCTGACTGGTAATTCAAAGAATATATTGTGGTTACGTGCACCCACAATTTTTACTACTGGTATACAGTGCCATTGTCTGACTGGGAATTCAAAGAATATATTGGGAATACAAATACCCTCATTTCTTGCTACTGCCATATAGTGCCAGTTTCTGACTGGTAATTCAAAGAATATATTGTGGTTACGTGCACCCACAATTTTTACTACTGGTATACAGTGCCAATTTCTAACTAGGAATTCAAAATGCGCAAGGCTCCCGGAAAGGGACGTGGACGAGGCCGTGGGCGAGGTCGGGGGAATGGTTCTGGGGAGCAAGGTAGCAGTGAAGCCACAGGGCGTCCCGTGCCTACTCCTGTGGGGCAGCAAGCATTGCGCCACTCCACAGTGCCAGGGTTGCTTGCCACATTAACTAAACTGCAGGGTACAAACCTTAGTAGGCCCGAGAACCAGGAACAGGTCTTGCAATGGCTGTCAGAGAACGCTTACAGCACATTGTCCAGCAGCCAGTCAGACTCTGCCTCCTCTCCTCCTATTACCCAACAGTCTTGTCTTCCTTCCTCCCAAAATTCCGAAGCTTTACAGAACAATAACCCAAACTGTCCCTGCTCCCCAGAGCTGTTCTCCGCTCCTTTCATTGTCCCTCAACCTGCCTCTCCACGTCACGATTCCACGAACCTAACAGAGGAGCATCTGTGTCCAGATGCTCAAACACTAGAGTCTCCTCCATCTCCGTTCGATTTGGTGGTGGATGACCAGCAACCCACCCTCATCGACGATGATGTGACGCAGTTGCCGTCAGGGCATCCAGTTGACCGGCGCATTGTGCGGGAGGAGGAGATGAGACAGGAGTTGGAAGAGGAAGTGGTGGATGATGAGGACACTGACCCGACCTGGACAGGGGGGATGTCAAGCGGGGAAAGTAGTGTGGATGTTGAGGCAGGTGCAGCACCAAAAAGGGTAGCTAGAGGCAGAGGCAGAGGTCAGCAGCTTAGGCGAAGCCAGGCCACACCCGGAATCTCCCAAGATGTTCCAGTTCGTACCCAGCCCCGAAAAACTCCCACCTCGAGGGCACGTTTCTCGAAGGTGTGGAGTTTTTTCAAGGAATGCGCCGAGGACAGATATAGTGTTGTCTGCACAATTTGCCTCTCGAAATTGATTAGGGGCTCTGAGAAGAGCAACCTGTCCACCACTTCAATGCGCCGTCATTTGGAATCCAAGCACTGGAATCAGTGGCAGGCAGCAACGGCAGGACAAAGGCCGCCTGCCGTTCACGCCACTGCCACTGCCTCTGCCTCTGCCACTGCCACTGCTGACTGTGCTGGCGATGCACTCCAGAGGACGAGCCAGGACACCACTTCATCTGCCTCCGCCACTTTGTTGACTTCTACCTCATCCTCCCCTGGTCCTGTCTTATCTCCTTCTCCTGCACCATCAAAGGCACCATCAGGCGTTTCTTTACAACAACCCACCATCTCTCAGACATTGGAGCGGCGGCAGAAATACACTGCTAACCACCCACACGCGCAAGCCTTGAACGCCAACATCGCTAAACTGCTGG
This sequence comes from Leptodactylus fuscus, assembly GCF_031893055.1. Classification (NCBI taxonomy): domain Eukaryota; kingdom Metazoa; phylum Chordata; class Amphibia; order Anura; family Leptodactylidae; genus Leptodactylus; species Leptodactylus fuscus. The sequence continues at coordinate 142,744,626 of NC_134269.1, read as the reverse complement.
CCCAGGAGATGTTGGCGTTCCGGCTTGTTGAAACTCCCGCCTTCCTGGACCTGATGGCAACTGCGGCACCTCGCTATGCCGTCCCTAGCCGTCACTACTTCTCCCGGTGTGCCGTCCCCGCCTTGCACCAGCACGTGTCACTCAACATCAGGCGGGCCCTTAGTTCCGCGCTTTGCACAAAGGTCCACTTGACCACCGACGCGTGGACAAGTGCATGCGGACAGGGACGCTACATTTCACTGACGGCACACTGGGTGAATGTAGTTGAGGCTGGGACTGCTTCCCAAACTGGCCCGGTGTACCTCGTCTCCCCGCCTAACATTCCTGGCAGGGACACGAGAAGAACACCCCCCTCCTCCTCCTCCTCTACCGCCTCCTCCTCCGCCACCGCCTCCTCCTCCGCCACCGCCTCCTCCTCCGCTGTTAGATTGACCCCAGCTACGAGTTGGAAACGTTGCAGCACTGGCGTTGGTAGACGTCAGCAGGCTGTGCTGAAGCTGATCAGCTTGGGGGACAGACAGCACACTGCCTCCGAGGTGAGGGATGCCCTCCTCGATGAGACGGCAATATGGTTTGAGCCGCTGCACCTGGGCCCAGGCATGGTCGTTTGTGATAACGGCCGGAACCTGGTAGCAGCTCTGGAGCTTGCCGGACTCCAACATGTTCCATGCCTGGCCCACGTCTTCAACCTAGTGGTGCAACGTTTCCTAAAGAGCTACCCCAATGTTCCAGAGCTACTGGTGAAAGTGCGGCGCATGTGCGCCCACTTTCGCAAGTCGACAGTAGCCGCTGCTAGCTTAAAATCTCTCCAGCAACGCCTGCATGTGCCACAACACCGGCTTTTGTGCGACGTCCCCACACGCTGGAACTCAACGTTTCAGATGTTGAATAGAGTGGTTGAGCAGCAGAGACCTTTGATGGAATACCAGCTACAAAACCCTAGGGTGCCACAAAGTCAGCTGCCTCAGTTTCACATCCATGAGTGGCCATGGATGAGAGACCTTTGTGACATCCTACGGGTCTTTGAGGAGTCCACAAGGAGGGTGAGCTCTGAGGATGCGATGGTGAGCCTTACAATCCCGCTCTTGTGTGTTCTGAGAGAATCCCTGATTGACATCAGGGATAACTCAGATCACACAGAGGAGTTAGGGATAGCATCCGATCCGTCACAGCTGGAGAGTAGGTCCACACATCTGTCCGCTTCACTGCGTTTAATGGAGGAGGAGGAGGAGGAGGAGGAGGAGGAGGAGGAGGAAGAAGAGTTGTCCGATGATGTGATGGTGATACAGGAGGCTTCCGGGCAACTTCGAATCGTCCCATTGTTGCAGCGCGGATGGGTAGACATGGAGGATGAGGAGGAAATGGAGATTGAACTTTCCGGTGGGGCCAGAGGAGTCATGCCAACTAACACTGTGGCAGACATGGCTGAGTTCATGTTGGGGTGCTTTACAACCGACAAGCGTATTGTCAAAATCATGGAGGACCACCAGTACTGGATCTTTGCTATCCTTGACCCCCGGTATAAAAACAACATCTCGTCTTTTATTCCGGTAGAGGGGAGGGCCAATCGCATCAATGCTTGCCACAGGCAATTGGTGCAGAATATGATGGAGATGTTTCCAGCATGTGACGTTGGCGGCAGGGAGGGCAGTTCCTCCAGTAGGCAACCAAGTTCTCACCGGTCCACACAAACGAGGGGCACACTGTCTAAGGTCTGGGACACCTTGATGGCACCCCCTCGCCAAAGTGCCGCCACGGAGGGTCCTAGTGTCACCAGGCGTGAGAAGTATAGGCGCATGTTGCGGGAATACCTTTCCGACCACAGCCCTGTCCTCTCCGACCCCTCTGCGCCCTACATGTATTGGGTGTCGAAGTTGGACCTGTGGCTTGAACTTGCCCTATATGCCTTGGAGGTGCTGTCCTGTCCTGCCGCCAGCGTCCTATCTGAGAGGGTGTTCAGTGCAGCCGGTGGCATCATCACTGACAAGCGCACCCGTCTGTCAGCTGAGAGTGCCGACCGGCTCACTTTGATAAAAATGAACCACCACTGGGTAGAGCCGTCATTTTTGTGCCCACCTGTGTAAAGCACCCCAACATGAAACTCCATGTCTGTACTCAACCTCTCCAATTCCTCCGCATCCTCATACTCATCCACCATAAGCGTTGCACAATTCTGCTAATACTAGGCTCCCTCCACCCTGATTTCCCCCAACTCTGCTGGTTAGAGGCTCCCTCCACCCTGATTTCCACCAACTCTGCTGGTTAGAGGCTCCCTCCACCATGAATTTGCCCAAACTGGGCTGTTTAGAGGCTCCCTCCACCATGAATTGGTCCAAACTGGGGTTTTTAGAGGCTCCCTCCACCATGAATTGGTCCAAACTGGGCTGTTTAGCGGCTCCCTCCACCATTAATTGGTCCAAACTTGGCTGTTTAGAGGCTCCCTCCACCATTAATTGGTCCAAACTGGGCTGGTTAGAGGCTCCCTCCACCATGAATTGGTCCAAACTGGGCTGTTTAGCGGCTCCCTCCACCATGAATTGGTCCAAACTTGGCTGTTTAGAGGCTCCCTCCACCATTAATTGGTCCAAACTGGGCTGGTTAGAGGCTCCCTCCACCATGAATTGGTCCAAACTGGGTTTTTTAGAGGCTCCCTCCACCATGAATTGGTCCAAACTGGGGTTTTTAGAGGCTCCCTCCACCATGAATTGGTCCAAACTGGGCTGTTTAGCGGCTCCCTCCACCATTAATTGGTCCAAACTGGGCTGGTTAGAGGCTCCCTCCACCATGAATGTGCCCAAACTGGGCTGTTTAGAGGCTCCCTCCACCATGAATTTGCCCAAACTGGGCTGGTTAGAGGCTCCCTCCACCATGAATTGGTCCAAACTGGGGTTTTTAGAGGCTCCCTCCACCATGAATTGGTCCAAACTTGGCTGTTTAGAGGCTCCCTCCACCATTAATTGGTCCAAACTGGGCTGGTTAGAGGCTCCCTCCACCATGAATTTGCCCAAACTGGGCTGGTTAGAGGCTCCCTCCACCATGAATTGGTCCAAACTGGGGTTTTTAGAGGCTCCCTCCACCATGAATTGGTCCAAACTTGGCTGTTTAGAGGCTCCCTCCACCATTAATTGGTCCAAACTGGGCTGGTTAGAGGCTCCCTCCACCATGAATTGGTCCAAACTGGGTTTTTTAGAGGCTCCCTCCACCATGAATTTGCCCAAACTGGGCTGTTTAGAGGCTCCCTCCACCATGAATTGGTCCAAACTGGGCTGGTTAGAGGCTCCCTCCACCATGAATTTCCCAAAACTTGGCTGTTTAGAGGCTCCCTCCACCATGAATTGGTCCAAACTGGGCTGGTTAGAGGCTCCCTCCACCATGAATTTGCCCAAACTGGGCTGTTTAGAGGCTCCCTCCACCATGAATTGGTCCAAACTGGGTTTTTTAGAGGCTCCCTCCACCATGAATTGGTCCAAACTGGGCTGTTTAGAGGCTCCCTCCACCATGAATTTGCCCAAACTGGGCTGGTTAGAGGCTCCCTCCACCATGAATTGGTCCAAACTGGGCTGGTTAGAGGCTGCCTCCACCATGAATTTGCCCAAACTGGGCTGTTTAGAGGCTCCCTCCACCATGAATTGGTCCAAACTGGGTTTTTTAGAGGCTCCCTCCACCATGAATTTGCCCAAACTGGGCTGGTTAGAGGCTCCCTCCACCATTAATTGGTCCAAACTGGGCTGGTTAGAGGCTCCCTCCACCATGAATTTGCCCAAACTGGGCTGTTTAGAGGCTCCCTCCACCATGAATTTGCCCAAACTGGGCTGTTTAGAGGCTCCCTCCACCATGAATTTGCCCAAACTGGGCTGGCTAGAGGCTCCCTCCACCATGAATTGGTCCAAACTGGGTTTTTTAGAGGCTCCCTCCACCATGAATTTGCCCAAACTGGGCTGGTTAGAGGCTCCCTCCACCATGAATTGGTCCAAACTGGGTTTTTTAGAGGCTCCCTCCACCATGAATTTGCCCACACTGGGCTGGTTAGAGGCTCCCTCCAGCATGAATTGGTCCAAACTGGGGTTTTTAGAGGCTCCCTCCACCATGAATTTGCCCAAACTGGGGTGTTTAGAGGCTCCCTCCACCATGAATTTGCCCAAACTCTGCTGGTTAGAGGCTCAATCCACCCTGATTTTCAAAACAAATGTTGGTGCCAACCTCAACTTACTACAAGGGCCAAATTCACTGCTGGTGACAAGCTCTCCTCACTGCAAGTGCCAAATACACATGTTTCAAGGTGTTTTCCTACTGTCAGAGAGGTGGTATTGAGTGTGTAAAGTGTGTAGTTGTTAGGCTGTGATGTTGGGGTAATAGAGGGTCTTTGGTGTGTTAGATGCCCCCAGACATGCTTCCCCTGCTGTCCCAGTGTCATTCCAGAGGTGTTGGCATCATTTCCTGGGGTGTCATAGTGGACTTGGTGACCCTCCAGACACGGATTTGGGTTTCCCCCTTAACGAGTATCTGTTCCCCATAGACTATAATGGGGTTCGAAACCCGTTCGAACACACGAACATTGAGCGGCTGTTCGAATCGAATTTCGAACCTCGAACATTTTAGTGTTCGCTCATCTCTAGTAAGTAACAGTGTTTTTTTATGTTTGTATCCCTCCTGAGTCTCAGATTATGTATAATTGTTCATGGGTGTCCACAATGGGACATAATGCTGGGTGAAGGTGCCGCAATGGGGCATAATACTGTGTGCAGGGCCACTATGGGGTATAATACTGTGTGCAGGGGTCACTATGGGGCATAATACTGTGTGCAGGGCCACTATGGGGTATAATACTGTGTGCAGGGGTCACTATGGGGGATAATACTGTGTGCAGGGCCACTATGGAGTATAATAGTGTGTGCAGGGGCCACTATGGGGTATAATACTGTGTGCAGGGGCCACTATGGGGTATAATGCTGTGTTCAGGGGCGACTATGGGATATAAAACTGTGTGCAGGGCCACTATGGGGTATAATACTGTGTGCAGGGCCACTATGGAGTATAATAGTGTGTGCAGGGGCCATTATGGGGTATAATACTGTGTGCAGGGGCCACTATGGGGTATAATGCTGTGTTCAGGGGCAACTATGGGATTAATACTATGTGCAGGGCCACTATGCGATATAATACTTATGCAGGGCCACTATGGGGTATAATACTGTGTGGAGGGGCCACTATGGGGTATAATAGTGCACGCAGGAATGCGCGGGGTGGGTCAGTTGGGATCTTCAGCATCGGGGGGGGCATGTCAAAAGCTCGCCACGGGGAGCAACATGGTGGCCCAGTGGTTAGCGCTGCAGCCTTGTAGCACTGAAGTCCTGGGTTCGAATCTCGCCAGGAACAACATCTGCAAGGAGTTTGTATGTTCTCCCTGTGTTTGCGTGGATTTCCTCCCATTCAACAAAAGACATACTGATAGGGAAAAAAAAAATGTACATTGTGATCCTCATATGGGGCTCACAATCTACATTAAAAAATTTTTTTTTTAAAAAAGCTCGCCACGGGGCCCCAACATTCCTAGTTATGCCACTGATTTGCACCCAATTAATAACATAGTGCAATCCTTCCCCCCACCCTCTAGTGTAATTTATAAGTAGTTCATGGACAAAAGAGTAAAATTGGTTTACAGTTTAACAACTATCTATTGTCGTGCTTCAGTGATAAAAGCTCCCTGTATAGTAAGTAATAATGACAATCTTACTATGGGGCAGTTTTCGCCTGACCAATATTGCTGCTCAGTAAGGCTGCTTGCACACTACAGTAACACTACAGTCTCGGGGCCGTGGGTTCTACATCTCTATAGACTTCTATGGAGCCTGCCAAATTCACAGCTATGTGCACAAAGAAGTCTCTGGAACCGCCAAATCCATGGCCCAGAGGCCTGTGAAAAATACTGCAGTGTGCAAGAAGCCACTAAGGATACCAGACATGTTTTGTCAGTGCATGCATGCGTGTACATGTGTGTGATCCATGTGTATGTATGTGTGTGCATGTGCATGTGTATGGTCCATGTAAATGTATGCGTGTGTGTGTGTGCGCGTGTGATCCATGTATATGTATGTGTGTGTGCATGCATGTGTGTGGTCCGTATATATGTGTGTGTGTGTGTGTGTGTGTGTGTATGTGTATGTGTATGTGTATGTGTATGTGCACGTGTGTGTGTGCATGCATGTATTTCCGGTTTTAGCTTCAGGTGCATATATGTGCTGTATATGAAAAGATTTTTGGGGTTACCCACTCAAGAGCAAGCAACGTACAACTGTCCATGTGAATAACAGGGGCACTCTAAATTAACGCCGGCTACTTTAAGTGATTGACCTTGTGCTTTGTTTAGGATAAGTTCACACAGGGTTTTTTGGACCGGAACCTGAGTGGTCCAAAATACGGGTAGCTGCGACTGGTCCTCTGATTGGGCCACATGTGCCCGTGAATAGTTGGTGTGAATAAGCCTATTTGGGAGGGAGTGTTTTCAGGCGGATGCGAAGCGGCCTGAAGAATGAACATCTCGCTTCTTGGCTCCCATTGATTTCAGATACGGCTTCAAAATCCTGACCAAAAAAAACAGTGTGAACTTACCCTTTGGTCAGGGCCCCACGGACCGTGGCGGAAAAATCGTGGCATTTTACAGTACTTGCAAAGTGGATGGGATTCATGTGAATCCCATCCCCACTTTGCGGAAAAAATTGCAACGCGGACACGCTGCGATTTCCAAAACGATTGCAGTTTTGAAAATAGCAGGATGTCAATTATATCTACGGAATTGCTGGCGGCTTCCCCTTAGATATAATTGTAACAGAAAGTCTGCGGAGGAAAACTCTGTGAACTTTCAGTGCTAGATAATGTAGCAAAATCGTGTAGCAGGATAGTGCAACAATAGTATGTTCAACCTGTCATTGAATCCTTAGTGGAGCCCATGGGCCAGTACGTTAACCCCGGCTTCTCTCCTGTCTACCATGACAAGTTGCTGAACTGTTACAGCCATAAACTAGCTGACTACTTACTCTCTTTGATATCTCAACGCGTTTCCCCTGAATTGACAGGTTCATCAGGAGTTAAGCACTGACTATCTCTTATATTAGATAGTATCTTTGTGCCAAAAATCTCAGAGAGACAAAATAATAAATGCAGTGATAACTGCAGTTGGCGGCATAGCTCTGATGGTGAGCTGCCGGTATCCGTCAATGTAAGACGTCTTACATATACTAGTGAGATTTATTTAACATATGACAGTATCCCAATTATACACATACTTGATAGTTTGATATTGGGATATATGGATCAACCTCAAATCATTCCTGATGTATAGTCAATAGTATTGGGGGTTGGGTGGTCGGATACCCTATAATTGAGGACTTACCTGGAGGAGAGGCCGTCATCCTTTTACTCTCTCTGGGAAATACATACCTTAGTGATGGCACTTTACCTGTTTTTAGTTGATAGTTGGACACTCTACAATATCACTTCCAATTTGTAGGATTTTAATTAAATTATTAAAAGTTATGTTTTATATATACCGTATTTTTCGGACTATAAGACGCACTGGACTATAAGACGCACCTAGGTTTTAGAGGAGGAAAATAGGGAAAAAAAAATTTGAAGCAAAAAATGGTAAAATATTTAATATAATGGGAGTTGTAGTTTTGCAACAGCTGCAAGGCCACATTGACAGGTGACCCTGCAGCTGTACGGGGATGCATAGAGTGGGTTTTTTTGCGGGTCCAGAAGTACTTTTTAGTTATACCATTTTGGGGAATATCTATTGCTTAGATCACCTTGTATTGAAAAAAAAACCCGGTGGTTTATGACATATGATTTTCTACTTTTATATATATATTCTAGGGACAGGAGGTGATTTAGAACTTTTATTTTTCATATTTTTAAAGTTTTTTTTTTTTTTTTTTACTATTTTATTCCCCCCCCGGGGGCTTGAACCTGCGGTCACTTGATTGAAAGTCCCATAGACGGCAATACAAGTGTATTGCCGTCTATGGGACATTCTGTCTATTAGTATTACGGCTGGTCATAGAGACCAGCCGCAATACTAATATAGCAGTGACAGGCCTGGGAGCCTCATTAGGCTCCCGGCTGTCACCCGGACAGGTCGGCTCCTGCGATATCGCCGCGCAGGAGCCGGCCTGCAACTTTACAGGTATGGGGCCGGTGGGGACCGGCCCCGGGGGAGAAGAGGCCGCTGACAGACTGCAGACCCGGCATCCGCTGTACTAGAGAGGCGGATGCCGGGGAGGGATAGACGCCGGGGCCTGAGACATCGCTACGATCCTCTGCCCTGCCTGAAGCCAGCAGCGGGGGCACGGAGGAGCGGAATAGCATCACTCCTCCCACTGCTGGCTTCAGGCAGGGCAGAGGATCGTAGCGATGTCTCAGGCCCCGGCGTCTATCCCTCCCCGGCATCCGCCTCTCTATTACGGCGGGTGCCAGGCCAGGCACATTCAGACTATAAGACGCACCCTTCTTTTCCCCCAAAATTTTTTGGGAAAAAAGTGTGTCTTATAGTCCGAAAAATACGGTACTTTATTATCCAACTGGAAGGATACCGTATTTTATTGGATACTGGTATTATTTACTGCACCAATTATGTCCCTTATTGTGATCTGTTTTGTGGCTTCTGTGATCTCGATACTCCTCACCAGTGCTGACTATGTCTTGATTTTCCCCCCGCTTTTCTATGGATTCGCTAGAATCCCTTCCACATTGCAGAGACTGTAGAATACTGTGGTTTTTGCTGCAGTGTTTCCGCCATGATCAAACCACGGCATTATCGCCACATAGTCTGTTTAATGACACTAAGTTGTCTGAAAAGGTAGGAGCCATTAAAATATAGGAGCTGCACTGTTCTTATGTAAACCTCCAATATTTAATGTCTTTTGAGTCACAAAAAAAGACAAAAATGACTTACTTCAACAGATGCTGTCTTATGTAGATATTCCCCCGAGAAGTAATCATACAGCTTAAAACATATGCTTATGTTTGAACATATTTGCATATAATATAATCTCCCACATACTGTATACACATACAGGTGGCAAGAAATGCTATAACAGTATAGGAGTATAGTACTGTATACATGGATACATTTAATAAAGCAAACACTGTAATTTACTGTGGTTAAATGAGGAAAATGATAACTTTAATTTTTATTTCTTTATTATATTTCATATCAAACGAAACATAAAAGTATATAACAACATTGATGCAATTTATTCATGATTGACTTGTTACATTGACTATTGATATTCAACCTGCATTACTTTGTGTGACAATATGAAGACTCTTGCAATAAAATGGATCTTTAAATAGCTATTGTATAAGCTCTCTGATTAAGAATACGCAGTAATTTCTAAGATATGCCAAGACTTTGTTTGGCCTGTCAGCTTTTCCTTTATTTTTTTTTAATCTTATACTTTCTCTTGACATTCCAATTATCACAGACAGCTGGAGTTTTGTCTTTCCTTATTGTTACTAAGAACGAAGGTGCACCTTTTTGGCCTAATAAATGTTCACTTTCCAAAGGTGCTTTTTTACTAAATGCTTCTTAGGTTTCCAAAAGCATAACCTTTAAGCAAAAGATTATAATGAATCTTTTGTACCATTTCAATAGTATAATTTATGGGATTCATAGGGTTCAAATCAGCACGTAATATCCTGCCTAGTATTAACCTTATCAGAAACTTAAGCTAACATAGATATTATTGTTCTATTTTTTTATATATAAATTCTACATGTATTCAGTTCTGGTTGGAATGAAAACTTCAGTTTCTCTCTTTGTGTTGCTCCCATTTCCTTTCCTAACAATCAATTTCAACTACTTTTTCAGTATCATAAAACTTAATTACTATGGTTTGCAAATCTAACATTCAAGAGGTGACCTTTTCTATCTATTACTGTACAATAACCATATAAATTGGATAGCACAAAGCAAAGTCAGAGTTAAAGAAAGATATTATAAAATCTCGGTGTTAAGCTTTTTTATATAATAGAATAAAAAATAATACATGAATGTAAAAAGGATAATCATATGTCATAAATAATTCAGTTTGTAAGATATATATATATATATATATATATATATATATATATATATATATATGTTACTGGCAGGGTTTGAAATCTATAGAATACCTAAGCACTTTATATAATGGCGTAAAACTTCAATGCATGAGACGTTTCATATTTCACACATTTCCTAGGTATTCTATACAATGCCAAATGAAAAAGTGGCAAAGTATGAAATACATCTCCGATTCGTTTTGAATATCACATGGCAAGGTACTTGACTTTTAATCCACAGGCCTAGAATTTGTCAGTTGCACTTTGTGGTTTGTTCTGGAGTGTCCATGAAAATGGAGGAGCAAGCTGTAGTGTTGGAGAAAGACATGAAACAACAATTCATCGATGAATTGTCCAAAATTTGAGTTAATGCTGCAAAAAACAGTATTTCTTAACCAAAACTACTCTCATTATTTCCTTTTCATACTTTGCCTAAATAGCATATGTCATTCTAAAGAATGCCTAGGTATTATATGCAATGCCTAGGGAAAGCATGTAATTCTCATTTTTCACACATTACGTAGAAACTATAGAATGTCGGCTTTTCATACATTGCCGGTAATATGTATATATGACAAACAATAACAATGATAAAAATTTTGTAATGCAGTTTTCAAAAAGCGTAGGAGTAGGGGTGTTTGTAGCTGCCATACAGGGTCTAACACCCACAAAGGTCAATTAATTTATTGGAAGCCAATTTACCTGCATGGGAGGAAACTAAAGTACCTGGAGGAAAGCCATGCACAATCTGGGAGAACATACAAGCTCTATGATAAACATGCAAACTCCAAGCTGGTGATGAAATGCAACTTTCAGCATGATTCCAATAGGTATCTATGCATACAGATCTTTCTGCAGCTACACTTCAGCTTCAATAACAATTAGCTCCAATTTTAGCGCACTCCAAGATGACAAAAACTTATACAAGTGCTTCCTGGTCACTAAAGAAAATATACACCACACCTCCACCAGAATGAGTAAGGTGGAACAGATTATTCTAAAATATCCTCACTCCTGTATCAGCAGATTTATCTCCAATGAACCAAATAGAGTTCTGGAGCATTGGCCATTTAAGATTAAGATTAAGATAAGATATTCCTTTAATAGTCCCACAATGGGGAAATTTCAGTGATACAGTTTCATAGATGGTACAGTAGTATATAACAAGAGAGAAACACATGCAAGCTCATGGCAGATAGAGAAATCCTAGGAATCATAGCAACTAAAATGAAAGAAACACAGACACACTGCAGGATCATTTAGTTCTCTGTGCGGAGTGATGTTAATAATACAGCCGAATGTGGTTGGGGGACACGAGGAGGGGGGTCACAGCATGTAGATATAACAAGCAGAAAAACATTTTTGCAGAGGTGGGGGACATATGCAGCTATCATGATAACATGTGGCAGTTCCTTTGGTAGGTAGTGAGATCTCCTGCTCACAGCTGATAGTTCGGTATCTTGCATCAGCACTATTGTCCATTAACCACAAAAAAATGCCCCAAATGTCCTTCATCACAAGTCCTCCTCCTCCTTACCACTGTGTTCTACTTCCCCAAAGAAGTCTGAAGCCATCCAGGTATACATGGTGCTGTTCTCTTGCCAAGCTTCCATAACTCCTGGGGTAGGTGGGTGATGGTTCCCAGGCTGTAACAGAGTCCCACGTGTCCACAGTAATAGGGAGAAATACCAGTCAGCTGTAGCATCTTCACACATCAGCAATAGATGCCAAAAATCATCTCCTTGAACGAAGAAGTCCGCATTTCCATGTAGGTTTCTCTTCCATGCCGCATGGAGTCCATGCTGTCCTAGCTCTGGGGGGATGGTAATAGGCACATGTGTAGACACAGGAAACCAGCTGAACCAGGTCTTGAGTCCATGCTTTACAATAGAAACAAAAGGAACAAAAAACTCCACAGGGTCTTCCATCCGATTTATAGTTGCTAATTCATAGTGCTAGTTTCTTGGTTACAGGATTTTTGAAGATACAGAGAAAAAGAGTAAGAAAGGAAAAGAAAGGAAAGATAAAGGTTGCTCCCAGCTTGGAGCCCTGTATCGAAGCAGCCACTAAGGGCGCCAGGAAGTTATCAAAGTGTAGCTGATGGAACATGGCTATCTACAGACCAGGAACAAGGAACAAAATATCCAGACACCAGTATTGATTACACTTCCTAGCTAATCCATCTGTGAGGGTCGAGGATAAACTCATGGAATAAATCCTGTAAAAAACATGCACTAGCAGGTATGGGCTAAAAAGGCCAATGTAAATGTAACACCAGTGAACTGTTCATCAATTGACTTAAATTTAATTATTACATGCCCAGAATCCCTTCTACATCCCCACCACAATGGGATACTGTATAGCCCACAAGAAATCAAGATGTAATGTTTACTATTCTAATTTACAAAGTTTAGGCTCCAACCCTTTCTCCCTACAACCGTCCCCTACGGACATTCAAGCCTTTTTGAAAAAAAATGCACTCTACCTAAATTTATTGACACCCTTATACATTTCCTTCGCACTAACAGAAGTCCAACAGATTCTTAGTGTCCTTATTTCAGATTTTCCAAAAAGCAATGGAACCAGGCTTCTTCCTTAAGGAAAACCAGGTAGCTTTTATAACAAAACTCAGTAAGCCTGGGAAGCCCCCCCAGACACCACTCAAAATTTTTAACAGATATGATTAAGTGCAAAATTAAAAATATATGCAACACTATTGGCTTTCCAGTTGACTCCATTATTGTCATCTTTAATTGCAGAAGATCAAGATGATATTTAATAAAGCTATTAAATATCATACATAGGTTAAAGTCCAACAGAATACCCTCATTGCCACTGTCCCTAGACTTTATACCTAACCAGCAACACAGTTATATAGATCATGCTCAACCCATGAAAATTTGTGCCTTGCTATTAATATATTTCATGATATGCACATGAGCAATCTGGAGCACCAAGGGCAGCTCTCTTTCTTGTACCTGGACTTAGTGACAGGGCCAGGTGAGCTTCCAGGATAGCTTTATGGCCCTGTTATTCAAAAGAGAGGACGGAAAAAGGGCATATCATAACAATATTAGGCGTAGCTTCTTCACAGCCCTCGGTGCTCCAGACTCTTCAATTTGCATATTGTGAAAAAAATTAATATCTCGGAAACAGTAGCATGAATTTTCATGGGGACAAAGGCGTCATATGCTTTACCTTGGTGAAAGATTCCCTTTAACTGGTCTGCACCTTCTCAGTAATGGCAAAGTTGGAGTTAGCAGGCACTAAGCGTGGAGTGCTCTGTATTCAGCACCCTTGGCCAGACTGTTTACAAATGGGGTTCTCTCAGCTAAATCCTTCCTCATCTATGTTAAGGGTAGTAAGAAAGGAGGTAGGTTGCCCACTTTTCAGTTTCTGCAGACTTTATTTGGACATTAGCTGACTCAGAGACCGTGCTAGAGTATGTTATAGAAATGATAACCTAGTTTGAGGCTTACTTACCTTACAAATCAAACACTCAGCAGTTCCAGGCCTTACCAATAAACTTATCCCAGAACACTCTTGAATTCCAACAACTCAAACTCAACTTGACAAGTTCAGTAGAAAAAAATAAAATACACGGGAAAGAATGTAACAAAGTTCTTTCAGAATCTATATAGGAATAACTATGATGCCCTTCTAAATTATATTGATTGCTGTGACTTCTTCACTACTAATCAAACACATTGATGTATATTGTATAGTGGCTGTGCTTGATATTGTAGCTCAGCCACCTTAATTTGAATGGGACTGTGACCAATGGACTTAACGCCACTACCTGAGTAGAGGAGCTCAATATTATAATGTCAGATAATCCTAAAATGTTTAATATATTAGAAATTTCTTGGTTAGGTAGTTTGCCTATTCAATCCATTCATGCTTCAAATGAGCTGGAAACAAACCCAGAATTGTGAAGTCATTGCTATCCAAATGCAAAAATACCACAACCTGGACATCACAGGCATGCAAACAAACATCACAAATAGCCAACTGGTAGTCAACTCAAATGGATCAACAATAGTTTCACAAAGAATAATCTCTAGTCGCCCTGCTGAAGTCATGCTTTTTATTGACCCTTTCTGGAACATTTCCGTCGTTCCTTATTAATATTATTATTATTATTATTATTATTATTATTATTATTAATGTTGTTGTTTATTTATATAGCACCATTAATTCCATGGTGCTTTACATTTTGGGGTTACATACAATACACAAATTATACAGGTAGATATAATACTAACAGTGACCGACTGGCACAGTGGGGTAGAGGGCCCTGCCCGCGAGGGCTTACAATCTATGAGGGAAGGGGGGTAGAGACAGAAGGAGAGGGGGAGACTGTACAGATGGCAGTGCGGTGATAGTTTTATTGGAGATTGTAGGCCTTTCTGAATAGGTGAGTCTTCAGGACCTTCTTGAAGCCTGTGATTGTGGGGGTCAGTCTTATGTGTTTTGGTAGGGAGTTCCAGAGTATGGGGGATACACGGGAGAAATCTTGGAGACAGTTGTGTGAAGAGCAGATGAGAGCGGAGTAGGAGATCATTGGAGGATCTGAGGTTACGTGTGGGCAGGTAGCGGGAGATTAGTTCAGAGATATATGGAGGGGACAGGTTGTGGATGGCTTTGTATGTTAGCGTTAGTAGCTTAAATTCAATTCGCTGGGCTATGGGTAGCCAGTGGAGGGACTGGCAGAGGGGAGCAGCCGATCAGGGGGAGAGGTGAATTAAACGAGCAGCACAGTTTAAGGTGGACTGGAGGAGGGCGAGGGTGTTTTCTGGGAGTCCATGGAGAAGGGTGTTGCAATAGTCTAAGCGGGAGATTATGAGGGCCTGGATGAGCATCTTAGTAGTTTCAGGGGTGAGGAAGGAGTGGATTCGGTGGATGTTTTTGATTTGGAGGCGGCAGGAGGTATTGAGGGTTTGAATGTGTGACTTGAAGGATAGGTCGGAGTCCAGGGTTACCCCAAGGCATCGGGCCTGTGGGACAGGGGTAATTGTGGTTCCGTTAACTTTGATAGATTTGTCAGGTGGAGGGGCCATACAGGGTGGGGTGAAGATGATGAACTCTGTTTTCTCCATGTTGAGTTTGAGAAAGCGGGAGGATAGGACGGAGGCTACAACTGCTATACAGTCTGGAACTCTGGTCAGCAGGGAGGTAATATCTGGTCCAGAGATGTATATTTGGGCGTCATCGGCATAGCAATGGTATTGAAAACCATGAGATTCTATGAGTTGGCCCAGGCCAAGGGTGTAGATGGAGGGGTCCTAGGACAAATGATTCCCTAAATTTATGGTAATTGTTTCACACACATGCAAAATCTGAGTGTGTCAGATTCTGTGTGCGCACCATGCAGCTGCAATAGTACTACAGCGGTTTGCAGGAAGTCCTTCCTGACAGCGCCGTACTATTACGGCGGATGTCAGGAGGGGTTAAGTACTTTTATATGTGTTTTAGGGAAAAGGGGTGATCTGAACTTCCAATAATTGTTAATTTTTTAAAATATTTTTTAATACTTTTTTTGTATTTGTTAGACCCCCTTGGGGACTTGAACCCCAGGGGCTCTGATCACTAATGCCAAAATACCTGGGCTTTTATTGCATGCTGAATAGAGTAGCCTGCAATAGAAGAAATAGAATGACAGGCCAAGGAGCCTTCACAAGGTTTGCTCTGGGTGCCAGCGATCACAAGGAAAATGGCTGTGCCCATGCGCCACTGGGAAAATGGTGCCTCGATCTTTGACCGAGGCGCCAGAGGGGTTAATGCCCGCAATTGGTGCGTGCACCCACTGGGGGCATTAGCACTGGGTGTCTACTGTATAAAACAGTAGACACCCAGCAGCTATGGTGGCGGCCGGCTCCCGTAAACAGTTAAACACCCAGCATCCGCCGTGATAGTATGTCGGATGTCAGGAAGGGGTTAAAAGCATTGAAAGTATTTTTTTTTTACTACATGTATTTTCAAAAAAAAAATTGTAATGTTATAGAAATTATAAGTAATCAGATCATCAGAACTGAATAACAATGCTATTTAGTATATTTTTTGACATTTACTATGATTCCAATACATTTGCATATCAACTCCTGTAAGTATAGCCATATTACTTTGACTCTATGACATCTGAATATCATTTTTACCCATCTAAGTGAGCGGATATTCTTCTATATTCTGCGCAACAAATTTATGCTCAGTTGCCTAAATCATTGTAATCCATCTAAATCAACCTTTCCTTTTGTAAGCTATTCTGCAGAATAACAATCAGGTTACATTCAGAGACAATTCCTAATCAACACATTGCACATGGTTTTCTATGTCTCAATGATTTGACAAATGAATACATTATTTGGTATTGATTAATTAGTTAGTCAATCTGGTCATGCTTTGTCATGTTTCTAAATTAGAATCAGAACAAGTAATATGACAGCCAATTGTGAAATGTTTGATTTATGAATGCAAATTACATTGCTGAGCTTTGACAATACTAGAATAAGGAATTATAGTTTTATTATATTTGCATTTACAATATATGTTTTTTTGCTGAATTATAGATTTATTGACAAAAGTTTGGAAAGAACCTTTATCAAGAATGTTTAATGTACAGATTTACTTAGTGACAACAAAGTTTAGAAAAATTAGCAATCACAGTTTCCAACTTCAATGAACCTATTAAAGTTGTTAATGCAAGGGGTTTTCCAAAATGTTGGTGGGTAATTTAATGGACTGTATGTCAATAAATAAATAAATATTAATAAATATTCATTCTAAATTGTAATTCTGAAAAAAGAGTCTCTGCCTGTCTCCGATTAGTGATGCCTCAACCATTGTGTTATTGTTTCATCACATGATCTTGATAGCTTCTCATTTGTGGCAACATATCCACAAGATCTACCCTGCCGCAGTTGACCCCCATATCATTAGGGAGGACATATCCAGTTTAACCCCTTCCCATTCTGCACTATACTATTAATTGGCCGCTAGTACGGTACTGTAATGCCGTGGGAAATGAATGGGGGAGTTTCATTACCACCGTGGGTAGTGAGTAGATGGACCAACCTGCTATGAGTCAGGTTCCTGAGAACCCGAAGGCCTCCATTGTGACCATCATAAACGATCAGTTAAGGCGATTAAAAGCCTTTTCGGCATCCAAACAAAGGAGAAGGATAGGTGGTCAGTAATTTCATGGGAAGCTGCTGGCAGCCAACCTTGATGATATGCGTGTCCAGCCATTAATAACTTCATTGATGGCATGGTGTGGAAGTGCTTGTATTTCAAAATCTGGCTTTTCTAATCAATAATAAATAAATCAAATTGTTTTTAATATTTTGTTTCCATTTTTTTATCATTTCCATATCATTAACATGTCTGTTGAAATTGTGATATCCAAAATTCCAAGATTTTTGCATCTTGGTGTTGCAATTTCAATGTTGAGAAGTATATGAGTAAAACAGTAATTTGCATTAAAATGGAGCTACAAAGCTGAATGACAGAGACATATCTGGAAACTGTAGAACCATCGATATAAGGTACTGGGATTAAGTTTATAGCCAATTTACTGCTGACAAACTCCCTTTAAAGACTAATATATTCTAGATCAATCTATAACTCAAGTTACTTACTGCCAAGCATCTTTTGGCATAAATTTATGTAGCTTTGGCTACTATTATATGTCAGAATATGGACCCAATAGTGCAAATGCTGCACTTCTTTAAGCGTTATGCCCTCTCTGTGCTCTGGTAGATACAGATGTATCAGCAGGCAAACAACTATTTGTTACTTTAACCATGTCCATGTTATGCACTTTGCATAATATGGCTACTTCCCATTCTAAGAGAATGGCAGCCCCACACTATGCAATTTGTAAGAGCACGAAATGTTCATTTTATGGCTGCTACATCTGTAGATATAAAGGTAGATAGATATTGAAAATACTGTTCCTGACTCCAGCAAATGCTATCCATCTGTTAATCATTTCTGTTTTCTTGTGTTGATAGTTTAGCCCTTTAAGTCACTTCCACGTCTTTCTCCTTTATCCTGTGAATAGATATCAATCACTTTTTTGTTCATTTCACTTGCTGTAGCAACATGAATTATTTGTGATCTACAACTGAGTTCTTCAACTACTGGAATTTCAAAAGGATATAATTACGAGTTTTATGATGTACAGAAACCACTTTACTGTCAAAGACAACATGGAAGAATAGTAAAGATGTCGTATATCTGATAACTTGTTTAAAACAAACAATATGAGAGAAAATTTAGGTTCCAGTTTCTAAAATTGTGTTATGTGCAGGTACTCTTTATACATAAGAATTTTTAATAATGGTAAGGGATAATCCCCTACCCCACCATACTTTCTCCATATGATTTCAGTTTTCTGGTATTCCTATACTACAAATTCCTCTGTCTTCAGTGTCTAGCACATAAAGCAGGTATTTTAAAACTACCAAAGTCAGCCATATTTTAAATCTACCTTGCCTGCTGGTCACAAACAGATCTTATCAACCTGTATTACCATGTATATATGTTCTCCTGGCTTCTGTTACCTACTCATTCCTCTCATCCATCACTGTCAATCCTTCAACAGCCTATTACAGTATATTGTGTATGTCCATAGCTAGAAAATGTACACTCTTGATCATTCAGAGTGCTATTTAAAACCCAAAGGATAGGTATGAGCTACCAACATAGAGTAACATTGTGTTTTCTGTGTCTGTAGACCATAGACTATAAGCATGTTATACTATTAGAAGTATATCAAGCTCAGTTGTCACTGATAGAATTAATCTCATGTCTTCCTTTAATGCTGATCCTGCATCCACTTGGGTTACCAGTTGCCTCCAGAAGTGCACAAGAAACCCAACATTTTTAGCTTATAAATCCAGATGGTTGAAGAATCAGCAGTAGAGGTGGACACGTGACTGATGGATCTACTTCATGTTTACTTAATTTACTCTGCATTTTGTCAGGATACGGAGTCGCCGTGGTCTCCTTGCTGCGTGGCGCCTCCCCGGGAGACGTATTAAGAGTTCTATTGGTTGTGATTAGGTGATTAAGGGTTAATCTTTTCCTTGCTCTCAGTTCTCCATGCCATTAGTCATCACAGGTGTTGTGGGTGGTTTTCTCTGCTGCTATTTAAACCCCACCCAGGCATGGATCCTTGCCAGCCATTCACTTTGTGTTTTCCTGGTCTCCTGCTCTGTCAGTTTTCCTGTCTGAGAGTCTTTCAGTCTGTGTTTTGGTTATTGTATACTTGGCTTGTATTTTGACTATTCCTTGTCTTCTTATTCGGTACTTTACTCTTATCTCCTGGCTTGACCTCTGGCTCGTCTGACCTCGCTTTCTCTACTATGTTTTTGCTGGGACTTGTGGTCCTCCCTTGTTCCATGCTGTTTTGTCTTTTGTTTTGCATTGCATGTTACACTGTGCTTTCTGCTTAGGTGTCACCCTCGTGACTCCAGTCCCTAGCACTTTCAGGGCCTGCTCTTCCCTGACCTTAGCTGCCTGGACAGTAGCGTAGGAGTCGTGGCAGGCGCACTTCAATTAGGAAGTGCATTGGTCTGCCTCATCTCAGATCTACAGCATAGTTATAGCCGCAGGGCCTACGACCCCTTTTGTCATTAGATGCACAGTGTTGCTTTCCCAGCTGTGTCACTTTGCACTGCCTGACCCTGACTCCGGTCCTTACACATTTCACATACTGTCATTTTATTTCCTCCTGCTTGCTTATATCAGTAATGCCTGTGTGTATTTCCTTGTTCTTTGACTGATTAGTTCTTTTACTCCATTTTGATGCAGTTGCTTTTATTATAGTCCCTGATGTCTAGGGGCTCCAGGGGAGAGCCACTCCATCATTGGAAAGTTTGTCTCCGACCAGGGTCTACGTTCTATTGTGTAGTGCGTATTTTGGCATATTATCAAACTTTCCCACTCTTTCTTGGTGAGAAATTTCCTCCCCAACTTTATGGTTTTTGTTGTGTTCCTCCTTTCTCCTTACCATATACTTACCACAGTGGTCCCACAGAATTTAATACATTCCCAAAAGGGCCCCCCAAGTAAAATGTTTCACAGTACCCTCCAGCATAATGCTCCACAGTGGCCCCATACAATATAATATGCTCCTGAGAGGCTCCCCAGTATAATATACAGTGCCCCACACATTATAGTATGCTCCACAGTGGCCCCACACAGTATTATATACTCCCCAGAGGGCTGCCTAGTATAATGCTCCACAGTAGCCCCACACAATATATGCTTCCCACAGTGGCCTCACGATGTAAAATATGCTCTGTAGTGACCCTATGCTGTATAGTATGCTTCCTACAGTATAATATACTCCCTAGAAGGACCCCTTATATAATGCACCACAGTGTCCCCACACAATAAAATATGCTCTCCAGAGGGCACCACCAGCATAATGCTTCACAGTAGCCTCACACAGTATAATATACTCCCTAAATCCTCGAGCCTCTTCAGGTGAACCTCTCAAAGTTCTTTTTATTGAATATTTGTGAGGTTTGGTTTGGTTCAGTGCTATTATCATACTCTGAGGTCTCTTCAGACCCCAGAGATTAATAATCAGAGGTCCCAGAGAGTTGAGGGAAAAAAATAAAATTATACTCACGTTGCCTTACCTTTCCTGAACATCCTAGCATTGCTCCGCTGTCTTCTTCTTCAGGTCTTTGACTGATGTCACACATTCCAGATATCACGGCTGAGGCCCCTTCACGGACTTCAGTGGTGATGTCCAGAAAGCGTGATGCTCAGGAGAGGTGAGTAGAAAGGTTTGGTATTTTTACAGACCTCCCCTGGGCAAACTTCTTTTGGAAAGGAGCCCAGCGGCACATGATGCAGGGTCTTTCTCCTTTATCAATGTGGCAAGGCCTAACTCTGGGCCCGGTGTGCCCCTTTGGGATTGGTCCCTGAGTGATTGCCCAGTCTGCTCACCCCTAACGCCAACCCTGTCTAATGGCACAAGGCCCTACAGGAGATTTATATATATATATATATATATATATATATATATATATTGGAAACATGCATTAACCCTTTCCACCACCACCACCTGTACTTCATAATGTCATTAATTAATATTGTATATGATGTACTGGGAAGCAGGAAAAAAATATTCAGAATGGAGTGGAATTAGAGAAAAATGTTTGTGTGATGCTGTTATGGTCTTCTTTTTCATGGTGCTCATATTACCTGAATAATGTCAATTATAAATTTATACAATTCTTGGCACAGTTTAAACCTTTTAATAAATCCAAAATAAAAATAAAATTCTTAGAGTCGCAATATTCTGACACAATGATAACTTTTTTATATTCCTTTATATAGTGCTGCATCTTTTTTGTGGAAACATATACTTTTTATTTCTATCATTTTAGGAATGTCTTATGTTTTGATCACTTTTCATTCCAATGTTTATGGGACATGAAATTATGAAAAATGGAGGTTTAACTCTGAATGTGTTGTGTTGCCATTGCTGGATAAGACTTCCTAAATCTTTGGTAATGTACATGATGAAGGAACCCCCAGTTTCTCCCTTCAAGGCACTACAAGACCCTGGATCAAAGATCAAATGTTTCTAATTTCTGTGATGCATAAAATGGCGCCTTGTTGTTCATTGAACAAGCTGACTCCTGAAGCTACACTGGCTAGTAGCCTTATGTTCAGATAAGATAAGCCATTTATGTACTAACAATTGCTAAGTAGCCATAGTTACTAGATAAGCTGTGAAGAACATAAAATTGTATAACTCATCTAAAACCATTTGAAATGTATGTTATACAATTGTATTTCTTTGTGGTTACACCCAGTCAAAAAGGGTATAAATAAACAAGGCAGCCCATCCCCTTTTTTGGGAATGCTTATTAAAGCTGCATCTGCTTGTTGGCTTCTGTTATTCCTCCATTCACCTACAACATGTAATCTAATCCCCTGTGTGACAGACCACCTGTGCTGGTCTGCCACTACATTACCTGGTGTAGAATGCGGGCACCACAACAGCACTCCAGCTGTGGACATCGATACGGAGACCAGGACTCAGGAAGACCGCGGTAAGTAACCCATTGTGTTACTGCCTGTCTCCTGACCTCTGATTGCTGTTCTATGGTGGGGTGTGAAGTGGTGATTATATAGTGTTCTAGGTGAATGATCTTCTTTCTCTTTCCTCTTTTGCTGCTTTATATGTGCTTACAGTGTCTTTAGGCATATAAATGCACGAACGTGTGAGTGGCTGAGATAAGCTGAGCACGGGAAGGATCTGTTCTTCTACCACTGAGTTATGCAGAAAGTTCTGAGACGGCAGCCTGGCTTGTCCGGGGGCTTGTCTTGGAGGCCTAGGACTCAATAGTGGGGAGATGTTGAAGGACCTATCCTGGAGGAGGCTGTGAGAAGTGGCAGTGTATAAAACTGTCCAGCAAGATTGTATAGGGTCCTGCAGTTCCTTGTTGGTACCTGGAAAGGTGCCAGAGGTTAGGGAACATTATATGTTGTCTCATGAGTCTATACATGTATGACTGACGTATAAGTGGACAATGTGAGTGAACATATGACACAGGATTAAGGCTAACCTGGACACCTTGGAGTTACGCAGAAAGTCTGGGTATTCTGCTGACCGGCTTGTCTGTCCTGATGCCCAGAGGCCTATGACTCCCTGGTAAAAAGGCAAAACAGCCTCACCCTGCGGAGGTTGAGAAGTTTGTAAATTGTCACTCTGTTTGTCCTGTCTTGCCTGTCCCATATGTATGGAATTTACGACATAGGTTTAGAGTGGCTTCTTGTCATAGTTTTAGCTCTCACTGCTGCATTTAGTTTCTTTCTGTGCCATAGAAAGAACATAGAGGGGTTCAAGGGGTTCCCAGCAAGTAACCCAGTGGGGACATGTGATTTACTCTGTGTGTAGGCAAGGCTATACTATAGCATTGCCTCCAGTGGATAGTGCTGCCTTTGGAAGTGTGTCCACAGCACTGTGGTAATTCAACAGGTTTGCCGGCACTTGAGTAGTGAATTACCAAGAGCTGCCCACGGGATGGGGGCTGCACAGAGTAAACGTCCTCCCAAGAAGGAACCAGAGAAATGGGCCTCTGCGATAGACATTGTGCAATGTGCAAAGAGAACAGAATCAACTAAAGACTGCAGGCAGATGTTAAAGAGATTGGGGGCATGAGTAAATGGGACATAGGCTGAACAGACATGGCAGAAATTCCTCACTAACTGTAAGGGTTGGTTAGAAGACCATGACAAACTTGACTAGGACACAATGTGGTATGACGTAGCCCGGGCAATGACGATGACTGAACATAGAGCTAAAGACACTGATAAAGGGGTTGTGTATGAGGTGTGGGATGAAATTAAGTTGCCAGCAAATAAGATAACCCTTCTTAATGTTAAGCCTGTAAGTCCCCACAACCCATTCCCCCCCCCACTCCACCGCCTCCATATAACATTCCAGAGGGGTGGACATGTCCTAAATGTGGTCAACAAAATCCAGATTTGAGGGAGAAATGCACAGCCTGTGGGGGTCCCAAGCCACACTTACATGTGGACTTATATCCACTAGTCAATAAGGCCCATGCTGCAGTGAGAGCAGGGCAGGTAGAGACATATGACTATAATGTATGGATTAAAATTGCCCATACTGGATGCTGTAAAAAAGGCCTGCCTGGATTGGCGGACCTGCCAGTTCCCTGATCGAGTGGCCATAGCTAAGGGAGCTGAGCTAAGAATTACAGACTAAGAAAATATTGTAATGGTTAATAAACCCTTCAGACCAAGGGGTTGATTTCAGAACAACAGAAAAAGACAGGGCCCACATGATAAAAGTAAGGTAGAATGTTGGAATTGTGGGTAGAAGGGACAATATTCAGCCAAGTGTCGCTGAAAAGGTCAGGGTACTGCCCAGGCCTCCCAATGAAGTGAAGGCAATCCTGTAAGTTCAATCAATGTTCACCAGCCCTTTGACATCCCCCTTGTGCACCGTAATGTCCTTAGCAGCACTCTAAAGCGTTGTACTGTTCTTAATCCAGCTGCCCTATTGCCAGTGGATTTAGAAGAGGAGGGGGGAATCAGATGAAGCCAGTTACACTGATCAAAGTGGTGAAGATCATGATTGCTGTGAACTGATGACACCTGTGCTGGTCTGCCACTACAGTACAGTTATTTAGAGGCTTTGTTTACACAGTATTTCCTTAACACCGAACCTGTGTGATAGGACAAGTGGTGTCACTTACCGCTTTAACTCTTAGCTACAGCTCTGACACAATCAGTTGAGCTAATTGCAGTTGGCTGATAAAGCCAAGTCTGTTATCTCTCTATGTAAACACACAGATAACACCGAGTCTTCTTCTCTCCAAGCATGTGCATATTATCTGATCTTTATACAGTAAGTATAGTGATACTTCAGTGTCCTGTTCAGCATGGAGGAAAGGGGGAAAGAGAAATACAGTAAGTGAAAAGAAGAGACAGTAGGCAAACTGCCGAAATGGTGAAATAAGAAAACCCCTTTCATTAGAAAAAAAACTATTCTATCTTAGTAAAGGTTAATTCTAAGTAATAAACTTTGGATTTGGAAAGTTCAAAAACTTGTTGCTACGGAATCACTTAAATTATATTTCCAGTATTTGTGAAGAACACTTGTTTTTATGTTATACTAGAGGGAGGACCCGGCTTCGCACGGGTATATTACATTTTATGTTTGTGTAGTGGCCCCATAAGAATTGTCCAGTTTTGCACTGATGTATTTTGTATGTTGTTTCTGTGTATGTCCATAAGCGTCATGTGATTATGTGTATCTCATTTTGGATGTCAGTGAAAAACCTGTGATCAGTTGTTATGGATACCTGGAGTAAAGCTGTATCTAATCCTTCCCCGTGTAGTACTGTGTTTAGATGCAAGTGTCTAATCCTTGTTGGTGTGGTACTTTGTGCAGATGCACATATCTAATCCTCCCCATGTGATATTGTGTGAAGAGTCACGTATCTAATCCTCCAGTAAGTGAAACTGTGTGCAGACGCGCGTATCTAATGACTCTGGCGTGTGGTACTGTGTGCAGATGCGCATATCTAATCCTCCCCCATGTGGAACTGTGTGCTGAGACGCGTATCTAATTCTCTGGCATGTGGTACTGTATGCAGAGGCCTGTATCTAATCCTCCCCTGTGTGGTACTGTGTTCAGATGCACGTATCTAATCCTCCCCTGTGTGGTATTGTGTGAAGAGGCGCGTATCTAATCCTACGGCGTGTGGAACTGTGTGTAGACGCGCGTGTCCAATCCCCCGGCATGTGGTACTGTGTGTAGACGCGCGTATCTAATCCTCCCCCGTGTGGTACTGTGTGCAGATGTGCGTATCTAATCCTCCCCCGTGTGATACTGTGTGCTGAGACGCGTATCTAATTCTCTGGCTTGTGGTACTGTGTGCAGAGGCATGTATCTAATCCTCCAAAGTGTGATACTGTGTGCACACACGTATTTAATCCTCCCCTGTGTGGTACTGTGTGAAGAGGCGCATATCTAATCCTACTGCATGTGGTACTGTGTGCAGACGCGTGTATCTAATTCTATGGCGTGTACAACTGTGTGCAGACGCGCGTATCTAATCCTCTGGAGTGTGGAACTGTGTGTAGACATGTGTATCTAATCCTACGGCATGTGGTACTCTGTGCAGACGTGTGTATCTAATCCTATGGCGTGTACAACTGTGTGCAGACGCGCGTATCTAATCCTCTGTAGTGTGGAACTGTTTGTAGACGTGTGTATCTAATCCTACGGCATGTGGTACTCTGTGCAGATGTGTGTATCTAATCCTATGGCGTGTACAACTGTGTGCAGACGCGCGTATCTAATCCTCTGGAGTGTGGAACTGTGTGTAGACGCGCGTATCTAATTCTACGGCATGTGGTACTGTGTGCAGACGCGCGTATCTAATCCTCCCCCATGTGGTACTGTGTGTAGACGTGTGTATCTAATCCTACGGCATGTGGTACTGTGTGCAGACGCGTGTATCTAATCCTATGGCGTGTACAACTGTGTGAAGACGTGTATCTAATCCTCCCCTGTGTGGTATTGTGTGAAGAGGTGCGTATCTAATCCTACAGTGTGTGGAACTATGTGTAGAAGCATGTATCCAATCCCCCGGCATGCGGTACTGTGTGCAGACGTGCGTATATAATCCTATGGCATGTGGTACTGTGTGTAGACGCACGTATCTAATCCTCCCCATGTGGTACTGTGTACTGAGACACGTATCTAATTCTCTGGCTTGTGGTACTGTGTGCAGAGGCATGTATCTAATCCTCCAAAGTGTGGTACTGTGTGCACACACATATCTAATCCTCCCCTGTGTGGTATTGTGTGAAGAGGCGCATATCTAATCCTTCGGCGTGTGGAACTGTGTGTAGACGCGCGTATCTAATCCTACTGCACGTGATACTGTGTGAAGACGCGTGTATCTAATCCTATGGCGTGTACAACTGTGTGAAGACACGTGTATCTAATCCTCCCCTGTGTGGTATTGTGTGAAGAGGTGCGTATCTAATCCTACAGTATGTGGAACTGTGTGTAGACGCATGTATCCAATCCCCCAGCATGTGGTACTGTGTGCAGACGCGCGTATATAATCCTATGGCATGTGGTACTGTGTGTAGACGCGCATATCTAACGTATCTAATCCTCCCCCATGTGGTACTGTGTGCTGAGACGCGTATCTAATTCTCTGGCTTGTGGTACTGTGTGCAGAGGCATGTATCTAATCCTCCAAAGTGTGGTACTGTGTGCACACACACGTATCTAATCTTCCCCTGTGTGGTATTGTGTGAAGAGGCGCGTATCTAATCCTTCGGCGTGTGGAACTGTGTGTAGACGCACGTATCTAATCCTACTGCATGTGGTACTGTGTGAAGACGCGTGTATCTAATCCTATGGCGTGTACAACTGTGTGCAGACGCGCATATCTAATCCTCTGGAGTGTGGAACTGTGTGTAGACGCGTGTATCTAATCCTATGGCATGTGGTACTCTGTGCAGATGCGTGTATCTAATCCTATGGCGTGTACAAATGTGTGCAGACGCACGTATCTAATCCTCTGGAGTGTGGAACTGTGTGTAGACGCCTGTATCTAATCCTTCGGTATGTGGAACCGTGTGCAGACGTATGTGTCAAATCCTTCAGTGTGTGGAACTGTGTGCAGAAGCGCGTATTTAATTCTCTGGTTTGTGGGACTGTGTGCAGACCCGTGTATCTAATCCTCTGGTGTGTGATACTGTGTGCTGATCTGTGTATCTAATCCTCTGATGCGTGTATCTCAGTTTGGATCTCAGTGTTGTATTGTGCATGTGGAGTGACCGTGTGTATTGCAGTTGGAATATGAGTGAAAGTCTTGCAGGTTTGTATTGGCTAAGGGGGGGGGGGGGGCACTGTGTTTGAAATGTTGTATCTCAGCAACGGTACGTCCGAGCGAGTTGGAGTCTCGTCTTAAACCTTCCCGGATATCTGAAATATCTCTGTACCAAATTTGGTGAAGATCGGTCCAGTCGTTTGGTTCGCATTAGAGCACAGACAGACAGACAGACAGACAGACAGAAATTCATTTTTATAATATAGACTAGAGGGAGGACCTGACTTCGCACGGGTATATTACATTTTATGTTTGTGTAGTGGCCCCATAAGAATTGTCCAGTTTTGCACTGATGTATTTTGTATGTTGTTTCTGTGTATGTCCATAAGCGTCATGTGATTATGTGTATCTCATTTTGGATGTCAGTGAAAAACCTGTGATAAGTTGTTATGAATACCTGGAGTAAAGCTGTATCTAATCCTTCCCCGTGTAGTACTGTGTTTAGATGCAAGTATCCAATCCTTGTTGGTGTGGTACTTTGTGCAGATGCACATATCTAATCCTCCCCGTGTGGTATTGTGTGAAGAGGCGCGTATCTAATCCTCCAGTAAGTGAAACTGTGTGCAGACGCGCATATCTAATGACTCTGGCTTGCGGTACTGTGTGCAGATGCGCGTATCTAATCCTCCCCTGTGCGGTATTGTGTGAAGAGGTGCGTATCTAATCCTACGGCATGTGGAACTGTGTGTAGACGTGGGTATCTAATCCTACGGCATGTGGTACTGTGTGCAGACGTGCGTATCTAATCCTACGGAATTTGGTACTGTGTGCAGACACGCTTATCTAATCCTCTGGCATGTGGTACTGTGTGCAGATGCACGTATTTAATCCTCCCCTGTGTGGTATTGTGTGAAGAGGCACGTATCTAATCCTACGGCATGTGGTATGGTGTGCAGACACGTGTATCTAATCCTACGGCATGTGGTACTGTGTGTAGACGCACGTATCTAATCCTACGGCATGTGGTAATGTGTGCAGATGCGTGTATCTAATCCTACGGCATGTGGTACTGTGTGCAGACGCGTGTATCTAATCCTATGGCGTGTACAACTGTGTGAAGACACGTGTATCTAATCCTCCCCTGTGTGGTATTGTGTGAAGAGGCGCGTATCTAAACCTATGGCGTGTGGAACTGTGTGTAGACGCGTGTATCCAATCCCCCGGCATGTGGTACTGTGTGCAGATGCGCGTATCTAATCCTATGGCATGTGGTACTGTGTGTAGACGCGCATATCTAATCCTCCCCCGTGTGGTACTGTGTGCAGACGTGCATATCTAATCCTCCCCCGTGTGATACTGTGTGCTGAGACGCGTATCTAATTCTCTGGCTTGTGGTACTGTGTGCAGAGGCATGTATCTAATCCTCCAAAGTGTGATACTGTGTGCACACACACGTATCTAATCCTCCCTTGTGTGGTATTGTGTGAAGAGGCGCGTATCTAATCCTTTGGCGTGTGGAACTATGAGTAGACGCGCATATCTAATCCTCTGGAATGTGGAACTGTGTGCAGACGCGTGTATCTAATCCTATGGCGTGTACAAATGTGTGCAGACGCACGTATCTAATTCTCTGGAGTGTGGAACTGTGTGTAGACGCCTGTATCTAATCCTTCGGCATGTGAAACCGTGTGCAGATGCACGTATCAAATCCTTCAGTGTGTGGAACTGTGTGCAGAAATGCGTATTTAATCCTCTGGTTTGTGGGACTGTGTGCAGATGTGTGTATCTAATCCTCTGGCGTGTGATACTGTGTGCTGATCTGTGTATCTAATCCTCTGATGCGTGTATCTCAGTTTGGATATCAGTGTTGTATTGTGCATCTGGAGTGACCGTGTGTATTGCAGTTGGAATATGAGTGAAAGACTTGCAGGTTTGTATTGGCTAAGGGGGGGGGGGCACTGTGTTTGGAATGCTGTATCTCAGCAACGGTATGTCCGAGCGAGTTGGAGTCTCGTCTTAAACCTTCCTGGATACCTGAAGTATCTCTGTACCAAATTTGGTGAAGATCGGTCCAGTCGTTTGGTTCGCATTAGAGTACAGACAGACAGACAGACGGACAGACAGACAGACAGACAGACAGACAGACAGACAGACAGACAGACAGACAAGAATTCATTTTTATAAGATAGGGAGATAACAATTAGGGTTGAGCGATCAGGATCAGAAAGGATCGGATTCCGATCGGCGATTGAGTAAATTTCACGATTGCGATCGGAATTCCGATCCTGATCTTTTCCAGTGGGATCAAGGTCGGAGGTTATTTCCCACAATTTTTGGCTACTGGCCAATCATTGTGGGAAAAGCTATAGTATCAGATGAGCGAGTATTATTCAAAACTCCCGTTTTGGAATAGCACGCACCCATAGCAATGAATGGAAGCAGCCGGCACGTAGACTTTGCCGGCGTCCGGCCGTTTAACCCCCTGCCTGCCGGCTGCGTCCATTCATTCCTATGGATTTACTGCAGCCTGCCACTTTTCTGCTTCATCCCTGTTTTACTGTATACTCAACTCTGCTACATCTGAGATGTAGCAGACTGAGTATACAGTAAAGCAGGGACAAAGCAGAAGAGTAGATAGTATCTATCTATTCGCAAACTTCACTCAACTTACCTGCACAGAAGTGCTGCCGCTGTCCGTTCGTCTCACTCCTCTTCTGTTAGAGATGCTAGAAGAAGCCAGGGCTTGCGGCTTAGGAGAGTGTGGGCGTGTACTGGGACGGGAGAGGTGAGTGATGCACTCACGTCTCTCCGCCCACACTTTCCAAAGCCATAACAAGCCCCGCCTATTCCCATCATCTCTAACAGTAGCCTAGGGAGGTGGGGACGTGTACGGCGCTCTGAAGGCATGTCAATGAGAGAGGACCGGACCAAGAAGAATGGGGAGCGGCAGCGGATCTGTGCAGGTAAGTGGACACCAGGGGGGATAAGTAGCAGGGGGATTTTTTTTTAATCACTACACAGCGTGAAATCCAAAAATTGAAACAATTTTTGGACTACATGCTGTGTAGTGAATAGGATCATTTTTTAAATCCGATCTTCGATTATTAAAAAAAATCCCTTTGACTTGCATTGGGATCGGAATTGGAATTGATCAGGTTCGAATGGAAAATGATTGGAAATCGGATTTTAAAAACGATCCTGAAATTTCAATATCGGCTCAGTCCTAGTAACAATATTAATGTTTTCCTCAGAATAAATGTTTTAACATTGATATGAAATATTTAAGCTCTTTGGAGTAATAAAATATTATTCATGTGTACAATACCAATGTGTTTTTTACATTTTGCACAGAGCATATCAGTTCCCATTCATAGCCAATATAACACATCTCAGCAAGAATACAATAATTTCTGTAATAGCTATTAATATTAGATGTTTAAAGTTTTGATATAAAATGTTTTCATCTTAGAACTTCTAAAGCAATACTTTAGGTTTCCATTAAAGTGATTATTAATATACAGCTTACAAAAAGGAACACTTTTCTATGTACAATAATGAATGCCCATGGAAGACATGCTTATAGCGGTCAACTGGCACTGACTGCTTTTATTTTCTCAAGTCTTCCTAACATTTACTTTACTTCAAAGACAAGCATCAAAGAATTTATTTTTGGAATAGTGACAGATGCATTGTGACTACTGCAAACTCATCAATATGGTTAGACATTCTAGCATGTTTAATGTGCTTAATTGCCTTTTTATATATTCTGTATGAAATTATTATAATATAATTTAGTACAACCAGATGGAGCTTTAAAAATACATTTTAGAAGGCAGCGCGATAGATGACATAAAGGAACTTTCTTGTGTCAATGTAAATATTGACATTGCTATAAGTCCACACCAATTTTACCACAATGATATCTTTCTGAGTATTATACAGTGACAATACGGCCATAACAGAATCCGGCCTGTATTACTGAAAGCATTAATCCTAAAACACTTTAGCCACAAACCATTAAAAATCCCACTTGATATTCCAAAATAAAGTTGGTTTAATTATTACATCATACCTTGCCCCTTCCCTGGCTCCCAACATACAACCCGTATATATGTCTACCCAGAGTACATACCTCTAAAATGTGTAGCATAAACATTACATTTAGAGTACATGACACAAATGTGTAACGTCTCTGCCTGTCCAGATCTCTGCGCCACCCTCCGCTCGCACGCTGAGGTTCAGTTTGTTTCCTCACTTAGTGTTTTTCATTGCACTGTGTGAACACTGTTCTATCTATCTCTGTAATTGAATTTTCACCACACCCATCTCCTGCACCTTGTTCCCTATGTCCATCAAATAGTTAATTCTAGCCTTCCCTGTGTGATTAACAGCCTGTCTTCCAATCAAGCTAAGGGCAGATCTTGGGCTTCCTATATACTGGAGATAAACCCTCATAGACGGGCTAGCTATTGTGACTTTGTCAAGACGTAGCAACAAGAAGAGATGAGCTTGCAGCACTCCGAAGTCTTAAAAAATCTTCAAATTTTATTTAGACATTTCTTTAAAAACAGATAGTCCACAAAACATCCAGTGTAAGACGGAAAAAACACAAAACGTGATTTAAATGAATCGCTAAATGAATTAGCGATTCATTTAAATCACGTTTTGTGTTTTTTCCGTCTTACACTGGATGTTTTGTGGACTATCTGTTTTTAAAGAAATGTCTAAATAAAATTTGAAGATTTTTTAAGACTTCGGAGTGCTGCAAGCTCATCTCTTCTTGTTGCTACGTCTTGATTTGGATCAGGTCCCATAGGTCCAGGGACGGGGTTTGGCACCTCCCGTAAGTCGGCTACAAGGGGTAAGAAACAGTCCAATACTTTTTTATTTTTTATTGTGACTTTGTCCCTGCTAAGCTCCTCTTCTGTTACTACTGTATTGATGATCTCTGACCTCTGGCTTACTCTTTGACTACTCTCTTGGATTTTGATTCTATATTGCGTTGCTTGACTGTTACCACACCCTTGGCTAGCTGACCTCCCTTTGTTGTTGTTTGTCTTGTCTTTGTTCTGTGTTGTCACTTATATAAGAAAAGCCCATCAACTAGTTGCCGCCTATTGCTTAGAATAGGACCGGCAAGCAAGAAGGGACAGTGGGGGAAATGCAGCTTAGGGCTCACTGTCTTGTTGTGCCCCTCCCCCCAGGGTTCACCAGCAGCTACTGGGGAATTGCTCCTATTGCAATTTCCTTACAAAATGCCTATTAGTTTCTACTGCAGATGCCCCATAAAAATTAATTTCATGCTTACCTAAACATTAAGCTGAGAAATGGTTCTCTCTATCTCTCGTATGCATTAATGGTGCTAACTTCGCAATAAATAGCCTGTATAGAATAACATGCCATGAACAATCATTGCTTCCCTAGATTTTTTACACTTTATCTGAATTGTTCTTGAAACAAAAATAAAAGTCTTCTTAGGTGGTAAAATGGTAATCTTGAAGGATACACAACCACATTTAGGAGTGATTTGAGCAGAGCTGTATATTAAGAATTATTTTGCCTCCTTCCCCGCCGCACGCGCTGTACATGCCTCTTCTGATTTGTGGTGTAACTATCTAAAGAGGTAAAGCATTCCTATCACTTTAAATGGATTTTCATGATTTGTAAAATTGATGCCAGCCTTCATACAGTCTGTGTACTTTTCTTCTGTAATGTATTAGCAAAACTGTAGCCTGACAGAAGTTGAGCATATTTTCAATTCTAAGTGATTGGAAGGAATGAACAAACATCACATTTTAATATGTTGACATTCATCATTTATAATCAAAACAATTCCAGAGAAATTCATATTTCTCTAGAGACATATTTTAAACAAAAAGGACAATCCTCTCTGGCATGTAGTGGAGTACATCCTTAAAATCTAGTTATATGAAGAAAAAAACATACTTTTATTGTGCTGTCAGTGTGAAATATATTGTCAAATTCCATTCTATAAGTGTCTTTTGCTTCATTCATCACAACTTGCATTACAA
Source organism: Leptodactylus fuscus (assembly GCF_031893055.1). NCBI lineage: Eukaryota > Metazoa > Chordata > Amphibia > Anura > Leptodactylidae > Leptodactylus > Leptodactylus fuscus. The sequence continues at coordinate 142,711,139 of NC_134269.1, read as the reverse complement.
CTTTCATTTCCCATTTCCCAAAAGGGCGATATCCAGAGAACTAATATCAGGTAAATTTGCAAAGTTAGCTCATGCTGTCAGTAAGGGGAAACATAACAAAACATAAAAAACGGAAAATACAGTCTGATCCCAATCTTTTCTTAAAGGCTTTAAAATAAGTTTGGCTGAGGTTTAAATTCTCATCTTGACTTTTCCAAGTAGTTCATTGCAGATCTCAACCTTTTATAAGTTTTCATAGTAAAAATATTTAAGAAATACTTTGAAGAACAATATTTGTTGTTCAGAAACACATGGGCATATGGTAGTTAATTGATGAAACGGAATATGAAACATTGGCAATATTGACAATGCTTTAGCTAAGATTACTTATATCAATAACGACAAAAGTATTTGGATGACTGGAAAATGCCATGGGGGAATAGAAGTGAGAAAATTGCCTGATTCAACATTTTACTGACTTCACAAAATTGCTTTACCTGTCAATTAATTAGCCTGTAATAATAGCATTAGTACTAAGTAGCCTCTTCCTGCAAATTGACATACTATTACATCAATAATAGAGATGAGCGAACACTAAAATGTTCGAGGTTCGAAATTCGATTCGAACAGCCGCTCACTGTTCGAGTGTTCGAACGGGTTTCGAACCCCATTATAGTCTATGGGGAACATATACTCGTTAAGGGGGAAACCCAAATCCGTGTCTGGAGGGTCACCAAGTCCACTATGACACCCCAGGAAATGATACCAACACCTCTGGAATGACACTGGGACAGCAGGGGAAGCATGTCTGGGGGCATAAAAGTCACTTTATTTCATGGAAATCCCTGTCAGCTTGCGATTTTCGCAAGCTAACTTTTCCCCATAGAAATGCATTGGCCAGCGCTGATTGGCCAGAGTACGGAATTCGACCAATCAGCGCTGGCTCTGCTGGACGAGGCGGAGTCTAAGATCGCTCCACACCAGTCTCCATTCAGGTCCGACCTTAGACTCCGCCTCCTCCGGCAGAGCCAGCGCTGATTGGTCGAATTCCGTACTCTGGCCAATCAGCGCTGGCCAATGCATTCCTATGGATTCCTATATTCACACTCGGCTCTGCTACATCACACACTTGGCTCTGCTATATCAGATGGGCTGACCAGAACATCAGATGTAGCAGAGCCGAGTGCGCACACTCGGCTCTGCTACATTACACACTCGGCTCTGCTATATCAGATGGGCTAACCGGCACATCAGATGTAGCAGAGCCGAGGGTGCACTAGAACCCCTGTGCAAACTCAGCTCACGCTAATAGAATGCATTGGCCAGCGCTGATTGGCCAATGCATTCTATTAGCCCGATGAAATAGAGCTGAATGTGTGTGCTAAGCACACACATTCAGCTCTACTTCATCGGGCTAATAGAATGCATTGGCCAGTGCTGATTGGTCGAATTCCGTACTCTGGCCAATCAGCGCTGGCTCTGCTGGAGGAGGCGGAGTCTAAGATCGCTCCACACCAGTCTCCATTCAGGTCCGACCTTAGACTCCGCCTCCTCCGGCAGAGCCAGCGCTGATTGGCCGAAGGCTGGCCAATGCATTCCTATGCGAATGCAGAGACTTAGCAGTGCTGAGCCAGTTCTGCTCAACTACACATCTGATGCACACTCGGCTCTGCTACATCAGATGATGTACATCTGATGTAGCAGAGCCGAGGGTGCACTAGAATCCCTGTGCAAACTCAGCTCACGCTAATAGAATGCGCCAGAAGACTTCAAGCAGAATCCATCCCGACCGTCACTCGTGGACTTGGTAAGCATGATTTTATCGAATTTTGCGTACCCCTGAAACGAGCATTTCCCCCCATAGACAATAATGGGGTTCGAAATCCGTTCGAACAGTCAAACAGTGTGCAGCTGTTCGAATCGGATTTCGAACCTCGGACATTTTAGTGTTCGCTCATCTCTACTAAACTTTTGTGATTCATCTCAGGAAAACTAAAATGGCCATTGTCACATGTAACACAAGGTAGGAGGATCACATGGACTCTGTGGTCTAGACAGGCTTCTGACAGAGTATGACAGCCTTTCAGCCAATCACAATTGGTAGGTGGAAAGATTACAGTGCTAATAGTAAATAGTTTGCATATAATATCACAGGGATACAGTCGTTGTTCCAGTGTAGAAGCTAGGGTCCCACCCCGTAATGGCAGTAAAGAAGGAGCTTCACACGAAGTAATGCCAACAAAATTAACGTGTTTTATTGGTAGAGCGTGGTGGAGCAAACGTTTTCGGTCACATTAGACCTTTTTCAAGCTCTACAAAGAAAAATAATAACCATAAACACCAGTATGTACAACACCAACACACTTTGTTATACCAATTTCACAAATAAATACATATGAACATATATACAGAAGATTTATGTACAGAACAGAACCATGTCATAGTTGTTTGTTAGTACATTCCGGGTGATTTCAACTAAGATAACTTAAGAGAGATGATATATGGCATAGAGTTAAGGTAATTGAACGTGTCATAATAAAGTAGAAATATCCAGGTATATAGAAAAATCAGTTGATGCGATTTGTAGAGATAGAGCATACTGTCATGCATATAATATGGCACTATAAACAAAAGGACATGAGATGGACAATAAGAGGAAAAGAAAAGCAAGCAAAACAGTAGCCAATACCTGTAAGTTGATGTAATAAGTCAAAATTGACTGCAGTCAGGAGGTGGAGAGAAATCCAACTACCTAGGGATATCATAAGGTTCTAATTAGAACCAAGAATGCTATATAGTCAAAATGTAGCATGAATGCTCGTCTCCAGGGGTCCTTACCTCTGCCGCCGCTACCAGGAAACCCGCTTTCTCAGTGTAGAAGAAAATCAGAAAAGTTGATGGTGTGCGCACAGAAAATTGGTTGTTAGCCGCAGGGAAGCGCAAAATAATGGCGTCTCCCCTGCCTTTAAATAGGATGCCGGGCCTAATGAGATAGGCCAGCCGTGCGTCTGCGTGTACCCGGAAGCGCCCGTCTAAATGGACTGCGCATGCGTGGGTTATTGCAAGAGCGCGCATGCGCAATAGATGGAAAAAGGGAACTTAGAAAATGAAAAGCCGCGCGTCTGCGTGTACCAGGAAGCGCCCGTCTAGATGGAATGCACATGCGCGGGTTATCGCAAGAGCGCACATGCGCAATAGATGAAAAAAGGAACTTAGAAAAAATGAATGAAAAGTGGACTCGCGGACGGCGCATGCGTGCGCTCAGCGTCCGGAGACAAGAACAGTAATTATATTAAGGACGTGAATGAACTAATGGTCCTCACATACCAGTATAGAAAAGACTAAAAGGGAAAGAAAGGAAAGGAGAAGGAAGGGGATGCACCAAAGCAATGATAGAAGGGGTATGAAAAACGAAAATTAAGAAGGAAAAGAAAGGAAAGACATGGAGAGAAATGGGAGGAATGAAAATAAAAATAAAAATACAAAGTAAAAAATGCAAAATGAAAAAAATAAAAAATAAAAAAATTAAAATAAAAATATAAAAAAGTAAAAAGGATAAGAAAAGAACGAGGAAAACAAAAAATAAAAAATAAATGATAAAAATTGAAAAGTTACAAATAAAAATAAAAAATAAAAATAAAAATGAGATGATACCAAAAAGGATACTGTAGTGGGCGGGCCCAGTAGGGTCAGTCAGAGGTCGGCCTAGCGAGCCTGTGGAATAAAACATATACAGGTAAGATGGGATTATGACATGTCAATCAGAATTATGAGTGTATTAAAAAGTTGATAAAACATTGGCTCACAAATATGCATGAATCTCGTATTCACGATTGAGGCTACGTGGCTCCATAGTCTGTAATCTATGGATCCAGTGAGCCTCACGTTTTTTAAGAAGAGTAATTCTGTTGCCACCTCTACGTGGATTTTCCACGTGTTCCAAAACTTGGAATCTGAGTTGGGAGATACTGTGCCCTGCCTGGATGAAGTGTGATGGAATAGGTAAAAGTAAATTACGGCAACGGATATTGGATTTGTGTTGTTTTATGCGGTCCCGCACACGCTGGGTGGTTTCCCCAACGTATGCGAGACCGCACGGACATTTAATAAGATATACTACAAAGTTGGAGTTACACGTAAAAAAATCATGAATAGGGAAAGTCTGACCTGAGTGGGGATGATATATTTTGTCGCCTCTCAGTATATTGGAGCACTGATGGCAGCCAAGACATGGAAAAGTACCATGACGTTGGCTGCTAAGAAAGGTTTGGCGGGGTTCTCTGATTTCTGATCCTAGGTCAGCTCTCACTAATCTGTCTCTCAGGTTCTTAGGGCGTTTGAAGCAAGCACGAAAATTGTTCTGAAATTCTGGGATTTCAGGATATGCTCTAGAAAGTAGCGGCCAGTGTCTCCTTATGATGTTATGTATTTTGTAACTAAATGGGTGGTATGAATGTACAAAGGTGATCCTTCTATCCTCTAGTTGTGAGTTAGATGTAGTTGGACGAAGTGGGGCAACTTGTTTAGCCTCTGTTAGAGCAGTTTGTAAAACTTTTCTAGGATAACCACGAGTTGAGAATTTCTCCTCCATTTCTTTGTATCTAAGCTCTCTAGTTTTAGTGTCCTGAACAATTCTCTTAACCCGTAGGAACTGGGATTTTGGGAGAGAATTTTTTGTAGGTTTAGGGTGGCAACTAGAAAAGTGTAAAATACTATTGCGATCAGTTTCCTTAGTAAAGATATCAGACTTTAATTCGCCCGTTTCGGATTTTGAAATTAGTGTGTCAAGGAAACTGATTTTTTCGGTGTCATAGTGGAGAGTAAATTTCAACTCGGGCCAAATGTTGTTAAGGTAATTAACAAATTCCATAAGAGTCGTGACAGGTCCCACCCAAATGCAGAAGACGTCATCTATATACCTCTTCCAGGTAATAGCATGTTCACAGAAGAGGGTGTTGTTATATATAAATGACTCTTCAAAAAATGCCATATAGGCGTTGGCATATGGGGGCGCAACATTTGAACCCATTGCGGTCCCACGTTTCTGTGCAAAGAAAGTATCTTGAAACATAAAATAATTTTCATTGAGAATGATTTCTAGTAAGTCAGTGCACAGTTCAATGATTTTTGGATCCACATTATTGGATTCCAAAAGAATGCGACTGGCCATGATGCCTTTGTCATGTTGTATCGACGTGTAAAGACTAACCACATCGAGTGTGACTAGAAGTGCATCTGGTGGGGGCGTGTCCATGTTATGGATCAGGTGCAAAAATGCAGATGTGTCAAGTAAAAAAGAGCGTGTATTTTTAACATATGGTGTTAATATCTTTTCAATAAAAATGGAGAGAGGAGAGAGGACTGAGTCACTGGATGCCACAATGGGGCGACCAGGAGGGTTAATCAGTAGAGATGAGCGAACAGTGTTCTATCGAACTCATGTTCGATCGGATATTAGGCTGTTCGGCATGTTCGAATCGAATCGAACACCGCGTGGTAAAGTGCGCCATTACTCGATTCCCCTCCCACCTTCCCTGGCGCCTTTTTTGCTCCAATAACAGCACAGGGTAGGTGGGACAGGAACTACGACACCGGTGACGTTGAAAAAAGTAGGCAAAACCCATTGGCTGCCGAAAACATGTGACCTCTAATTTAAAAGAACAGCGCCGCCCAGCTTCGCGTCATTCTGAGCTTGCAATTCACCGAGGACGGAGGTTTCCGTCCAGTTAGCTAGGGGTTAGATTCTGGGTAGGCAGGGACAGGCTAGGATAGGAAGGAGAAGACAACCAACAGCTCTTATAAGAGCTAAATTCCAGGGAGAAGCTTGTCAGTGTAACGTGGCACTGACGGGCTCAATCGCCGCAACCCAGCTTTCCCAGGATCCTGAATGGAATACACTGTCAGTGTATTCCCGTATACCCGATATATACCCCCGATACCCGTTCCAACGGTGTGCCCCCCCACCTTCACCCCAGAAATACCCTGCAAGTCCCCTAGCAATAGGATTGGGGCTATATACACCCACTATTTTTGCTACTGCCATATAGTGCCATTGTCTCACTGGGAATTCAAAGAATATATTGGGCTTACATATAACTTCAATTCCAGGGAGAAGCTTGTCAGTGTAACGTGGCACTGACGGGCTCAATCGCCGCAACCCAGCTTTCCCAGGATCCTGAATGGAACACACTGACAGTGTATTCCCGTATACCCCATATATACACCCCAAATCCCCGTTCCAACGGTGTGCCCCCCCACCTTCACCTCAGAAATACCCTGCAAGTCCCCTAGCAATAGAATTGGGGCTATATACACCCACAATTTTTGCTACTGGTATATAGTGCCATTGTCTGACTGGGAATTCAAAGAATATATTGGGGTGACGTGCACCCACAATTTTTGCTACTGCTATACAGTGCCATTGTCTCACTGGGAATTCAAAGAATATATGGGGGTTATGTGCACCCACAATTTTTAATACTGGTATACAGTGCCATTGTCTGACTGGGAATTCAAAGAATATATGGGGGTTACGTGCACCCACAATTTTTAATACTGCTATACAGTGCCATTGTCTGACTGGGAATTCAAAGAATATATGGGGGTTACGTGCACCCACAATTTTTAATACTGCTATACAGTTCCTTTGTCTCACTGGGAATTCAAAGAATATATGGGGGTTATGTGCACCCACAATTTTTAATACTGGTATACAGTGCCATTGTCTGACTGGGAATTCAAAGAATATATGGGGGTTATGTGCACCCACAATTTTTACTACTGGTATACAGTGCCATTGTCTGACTGGGAATTCAAAGAATATATGGGGGTTATGTGCACCCACAATTTTTAATACTGGTATATAGTGCCATTGTCTGACTGGGAATTCAAAGAATATATGGGGGTTACGTGCACCCACAATTTTTACTACTGGTATACAGTGCCATTGTCTGACTGGGAATTCAAAGAATATATGGGGGTTACGTGCACCCACAATTTTTAATACTGCTATACAGTTCCATTGTCTCACTGGGAATTCAAAGAATATATGGGGGTTATGTGCACCCACAATTTTTAATACTGGTATACAGTGCCATTGTCTGACTGGGAATTCAAAGAATATATGGGGGTTACGTGCACCCACAATTTTTAATACTGCTATACAGTTCCATTGTCTCACTGGGAATTCAAAGAATATATGGGGGTTATGTGCACCCACAATTTTTAATACTGGTATATAGTGCCATTGTCTGACTGGGAATTCAAAGAATATATGGGGGTTACGTGCACCCACAATTTTTGCTACTGCTATACAGTTCCATTGTCTCACTGGGAATTCAAAGAATATATGGGGGTTATGTGCACCCACAATTTTTAATACTGGTATACAGTGCCATTGTCTGACTGGGAATTCAAAGAATATATGGGGGATACGTGCACCCACAATTTTTAATACTGCTATACAGTTCCTTTGTCTCACTGGGAATTCAAAGAATATATGGGGGTTATGTGCACCCACAATTTTTAATACTGGTATACAGTGCCATTGTCTGACTGGGAATTCAAAGAATATATGGGGGTTATGTGCACCCACAATTTTTAATACTGGTATACAGTGCCATTGTCTGACTGGGAATTCAAAGAATATATTGGGGTTATGTGCACCCACAATTTTTACTACTGGTATATAGTGCCATTGTCTGACTGGGAATTCAAAGAATATATGGGGGTTATGTGCACCCACAATTTTTAATACTGGTATACAGTGCCATTGTCTGACTGGGAATTCAAAGAATATATTGGGGTTATGTGCACCCACAATTTTTACTACTGGTATATAGTGCCATTGTCTGACTGGGAATTCAAAGAATATATGGGGGTTATGTGCACCCACAATTTTTACTACTGGTATACAGTGCCATTGTCTGACTGGGAATTCAAAGAATATATTGGGGTGACGTGCACCCACAATTTTTGCTACTGCTATACAGTTCCATTGTCTCACTGGGAATTCAAAGAATATATGGGGGTTATGTGCACCCACAATTTTTAATACTGGTATACAGTGCCATTGTCTGACTGGGAATTCAAAGAATATATGGGGGTTACGTGCACCCACAATTTTTAATACTGCTATACAGTTCCTTTGTCTCACTGGGAATTCAAAGAATATATGGGGGTTATGTGCACCCACAATTTTTAATACTGGTATACAGTGCCATTGTCTGACTGGGAATTCAAAGAATATATGGGGGTTATGTGCACCCACAATTTTTAATACTGGTATACAGTGCCATTGTCTGACTGGGAATTCAAAGAATATATTGGGGTTATGTGCACCCACAATTTTTACTACTGGTATATAGTGCCATTGTCTGACTGGGAATTCAAAGAATATATGGGGGTTATGTGCACCCACAATTTTTAATACTGGTATACAGTGCCATTGTCTGACTGGGAATTCAAAGAATATATGGGGGTTATGTGCACCCACAATTTTTACTACTGGTATACAGTGCCATTGTCTGACTGGGAATTCAAAGAATATATTGGGGTGACGTGCACCCACAATTTTTGCTACTGCTATACAGTTCCATTGTCTCACTGGGAATTCAAAGAATATATGGGGGTTATGTGCACCCACAATTTTTAATACTGGTATACAGTGCCATTGTCTGACTGGGAATTCAAAGAATATATGGGGGTTACGTGCACCCACAATTTTTAATACTGCTATACAGTTCCTTTGTCTCACTGGGAATTCAAAGAATATATGGGGGTTATGTGCACCCACAATTTTTAATACTGGTATACAGTGCCATTGTCTGACTGGGAATTCAAAGAATATATGGGGGTTATGTGCACCCACAATTTTTAATACTGGTATACAGTGCCATTGTCTGACTGGGAATTCAAAGAATATATGGGGGTTATGTGCACCCACAATTTTTAATACTGGTATATAGTGCCATTGTCTGACTGGGAATTCAAAGAATATATGGGGGTTACGTGCACCCACAATTTTTACTACTGGTATACAGTGCCATTGTCTGACTGGGAATTCAAAGAATATATGGGGGTTACGTGCACCCACAATTTTTAATACTGCTATACAGTTCCATTGTCTCACTGGGAATTCAAAGAATATATGGGGGTTATGTGCACCCACAATTTTTAATACTGGTATACAGTGCCATTGTCTGACTGGGAATTCAAAGAATATATGGGGGTTACGTGCACCCACAATTTTTAATACTGCTATACAGTTCCATTGTCTCACTGGGAATTCAAAGAATATATGGGGGTTATGTGCACCCACAATTTTTAATACTGGTATACAGTGCCATTGTCTGACTGGGAATTCAAAGAATATATTGGGGTTATGTGCACCCACAATTTTTACTACTGGTATACAGTGCCATTGTCTGACTGGGAATTCAAAGAATATATGGGGGTTACGTGCACCCACAATTTTTAATACTGCTATACAGTTCCTTTGTCTCACTGGGAATTCAAAGAATATATGGGGGTTATGTGCACCCACAATTTTTACTACTGGTATACAGTGCCATTGTCTGACTGGGAATTCAAAGAATATATTGGGGTTATGTGCACCCACAATTTTTACTACTGGTATACAGTGCCATTGTCTGACTGGGAATTCAAAGAATATATGGGGGTTACGTGCACCCACAATTTTTAATACTGCTATACAGTGCCATTGTCTGACTGGGAATTCAAAGAATATATGGGGGTTATGTGCACCCACAATTTTTAATACTGGTATACAGTGCCATTGTCTCACTGGGAATTCCACAAATAATTTGGGGATTCATTCACCCTACATCTCAGGCTCTTGCCATATTCACCCAGGTTGTCAGTGCTGCACCAGCTCGTTCCCAGACAGCTCGGCCCGAAAAACACGTTACCTATATAGAGGATTTGGACAATGAAGACAACATGTTCTAAATCTAATGTCTGCACCTTCTCCAGAATTAAAATAAAGGCAGCGTTTAACTTTCAAATAGCACTGCACAAAGGAAGAGCTTATCAGCTTGTCTCATGACATGCTACTGAAAAGTTTCATTTGTGTATCTTAATGTAAATATAGTTGTATAAGCTTTTTGGGTTTTAGGCACTGCCAAGTTATTTATTACCACCCGCTCCCTTATAATGATGATGACGCCAAAGTCACTGTGGGTGTTCAGAGCTCACAGCTTTGGGTGACATTTGTCTTGCTCTCTGTCGGTACCAGCTGTCTTTTTGGATACCGTAAAGTTATGTTGACTTTATTAACAGCTATAGAAGCTTTAGCCAGGTTGTGACGGTGTGTAACCCTAACAACACTAAGTGGGATACACATTAATAGTCAGTCTATGTACGCTAAACGTATCACTGAAGTAATTTTTTTTCCCTCTCCCCTAATATAAGAAAGGAACAGACATTAGACCTAGACCGGGGTTCGAGGCTTGAAAAAATCCAGTATTATTTGTTCTTCATGATGTGAAATATGTGTTGAAAAGCAACCCAAGATGAAGTCAGCCATGTGTGCCAGTGTGTTACTTGGCATGCCTTTGCTGGCCCCAACTGTAAGGGTCACTCTCCATTTCCTCCATTTTCCACTCCCCTTCACACCATTTGTGGTGAAGCAATGGGATGCAATGAAGTGCACCCTCTAGCCTCGTGTGGGATAGGGACATCAGATGCCACTCCAACCCCCTCGTCTTCCTCCGCCAGCCAACGGTGCGAAGATGAGAGGAGTGTGCTCTGAATGTTTTCTGCCTAGCAGAGGCTAGTTCTCACTTACGAAAATGGCCCCACTTTGACCTGTATATCAGGCACAATGGTGTAGGTTTCAAAGAAACATGGCACCAACAAGTTGGAAAACGTGGGCCATGCGTGGACCGTGTTTGAGTCTGGCAAGCTCCAGATCTGCTACCAGGTTCCAGCCATTATCACAGGCGCAAAAATGCCAGGCCCCAGGTGTAGCAGGGAAAAAAAAATGCCATCTCAGCCAGGATGGCATCCCTGACCTCGGAGGCACTGTGCTGTCTGTCCCCCAAGCTGATGAGCTTCAGCACCGCCTGCTGACGTCTCCCCACACCAGTGTTTTAGTGTTTGCCGCTAGTAGCTGTGGTGGAGGTTGCAGCGTCGTAGGGTTTCAGTCTACTCCTGCCATGAATTTTGGCCTGGGAGAGGAGATAGGCCACCCCAGTTTGCACCCGGGGAACAGACTCCACCACATTCACCCTGCCTGTCATTAAAGATAAGCACTGCAGCATCCCTGACCACAGGCGCTTGTCCATGTGTCGGTGGTCAAGTGGACCTTGCAGCAAAGCGCAGAGCTCTGGGCCCGACTGATGTTATGGGACACATGCAGGCGCAAGGCAGAGACAGCACACCAAGAGAAGTAGTAACGGCTAGGCCCAGCATAGGGAGGTGCCCCAGCTGCCATCTGCTGACGGAAGGCCTGGGTCTCCAGAAGCATAAACAAACACCAACATCTCCAGGGCCAGCAGTTTATCGATGAGGCTGTTACAGGCTTGGGCATGGGGGTGGGTTGTATTGTACTTCTGCCTGCAATGAAAAGCTTGGGAAATGTGGAGTGGCTGGGAAGAGGCGCATGATGGTGCAGGCCAAAAGGGCGCATGAGGGTGAACTCCCCAATGTGTCAGAGATAGGTGTGTAGGTGTCCTTGCATCATATACTTGCACCATATTTGGCTTTGGAAGTTAATTTTGTGCCAAAAAGTGGTTAAGACAGCGATCCCTCAGCTACTCCCGTTACACTGTCTATTGAAGTTACCATCTGTGGAAGTGGACCACCATTTCTAAGATCCCAAAGGAAGCAGGCAAGAGATGTGCAGTTCAGAAAAAAAGATGAGAAAATAAGTTTAGGCTGTAGAGCACAGAGGGATCGGAGAGGACAGAGCTGGTGTCGGCCAGGTATTCCCACAACATGCGCCTATACTTGTCCCTCCTGGTGACACTAGGCCCCTGAGTGGCAGTAATTTGTCCAGGGGGGCCATTAACGTGTTCCAGACCTAGGAATAAGTCTTCCAACAGGGTAGAGTTTTGCATGCCTTTGCTTCTACCCACTGTTTTTGCTGCTTAGCTTCCCTCCACATCTACTCTGCTTTCACCCCTAAACATCACCCCAGTTTATGCCTTTGCTTCTACCCAGGTTTTTTGTTGATTTAGCTTCCCTCTACATCTACACTGCTTTAGCCCCTAGACATCACCCCTGTCCATGTGGGGTCGGTGGCCTCGTCATCCACCAACTCCTCTTCCAATTGCGCACTGCCCCCTTACTGCAAACCGCACATGACCACAGCTTGCCTTGATGGCAACTGTGTCTCATGATCCCCACTTAGGTCCAGACAAGTCGGTGGCGGGTCCAAAACCCCAAAATTGGAAGGAAATGGCAGATGCTGCAGTATTTCTAACACCTGTTCCTGGTGCTCGGGCCTGGTCTGTGTTGTACCCTGCACCCTGCTTAACGCATCTGCCATATCCGAAGTTGTGCTGAGCGCATGCTAATGTTTCGTGTCCAGTGCAATGGATGGGATGGGATTTCACATAAGTCTGCCACCCATGGCCACTCATGGTTGAGCAACTGAGGGAGTTGACTTTGACGAACCCGAGGGTTTTGGAGTTGGAACTACATCAAAGGTCTGTGCTGCTCACACACTCTGCTCAACACATGATATGTTTAGTGCCAGCAGTGTGGAGACGTCGCACAACAGCCGTTGTTCCAGCAGGTACAGGCGTTGTAGGAGTGCATAGAGGCTAGCAGCGGCAACTATACACTTTAAAAACTATCCGCACAAGCGCCACACTTTCACCAGTAGCTCAGGAACATTGGGGTACCTTTTTCAAAAGATTAGCAGCAATGAGTTAAAAACGTGGCCCAGGCATGGAATATGTTGCAGGCTGCCAAGCTACAGAGCCAATCCCAGGTTACGGCCATTATCACACATGACAACATGCCTGGGCCCAGGTGCAGTGGCAAAAACCACATTGCCGTCTCATCGAGGATGGCATGACTCACTTTGTAGGCAGTGTGCTGTCTGGCCCCCAAGCTGATGAGCTTCAGCATGGCCCGCTGACGTCTCCCCACACCAGTGTTGCAGCGTTTCCAGCTCGTAGCTGGGGTCAATTTAACAGCGGAGGAGGGTGGTGTTTCAGCCCTCCTCCCAGGAATGTTGTGTGGGGAGACAAGTCAGGCCACCACATTTTGCGACCCGGTCCACGCCTCAACTACATTCAACCACTGTGCCCAAATTGAAAGGTAGCGTCCCTGTCCGCATGCACTTGTCCATTCGTAACTGGTCACATGGAACTTTAGGGCTAAGCGCTGAATTTAGGGACCGCCTCATGTTTGGGGGAAAGTGCTGGTGTGGACGGCACAGTGCGGTGGCGCAGTAGACACTCTGCCCAAAAAGGGCAGAGTGTCCCCCAGCCGGGATTCCAACATCTCCTGGGCCAGATTTCTTGAGATGAGGCCGTTGAAGCCTTGGGCATGTGGGTGGGTTGCGCTGTACTTTAGCATGAAATGAAAGGCTTGGGAGATGGGGAGTTGCTGGGAAGAGGCGCATGATGGCGCAGGCAAAAGGAGAAATGGCAGGAAAAGGTGAGGATAAGGGTGAACTCCCCAAAGTGTCAGAGGCAGATGTGGAGGTGTCCTGGCTCCTGGTCTGGACTGCAGCGCCAGCCCTGTCAACAGTGGAAGAGGCAGTGGCCGCCAGGCCAAACGACGATTATCCTGCGCTTGCTCTCACCCACTGAGCCCAGGGCTTGCCTTCCAAATGATGGCACCCGCAAGAGGTGGTGAGATTCCTCTCCGCAGATCTCCAAACCATCTTGGACTTGCAAATTGCACTAAATTTGTCATGTAACTGACATGTATATGATGAGTCTATCCATTGTCTGTTCATTTTGGTGAAAGTCAGCCTGTCAGCTGACAGACAGCTGTGCTTGTCAGTGATGATGTCACCGGCTGCTTGTACCCCCAGTTTTTGCTGCTTAGCTTGCCTCCACATCCACACTGCTTTTGCCCCTACACATCACCCCTATCCATGCCTGTGCCTCTAGCCATAAGTCTGCCACCCATGGAAACTCATGGTGCAGAAAGTGAGGGAGCTGACTCTGAGGAACCCTTGGGTTTTGTAGCTGGTACTCCATCAAAGGTCTCTGCTGCTCACACACCCTGCTGAACATACGGTATCTAGGGTTAGAGCGTGTGGTGACCTCGCACAACAGTAGGTGCTTCAGGCAGATGTAGGCCTTGCTGGAGTGTATTGCGGCTAGCTCCAGGTACTGTAGACTTGGGAAAGTGGGTGTCCAAGTGCCGCACTTTCACCCTTAGCTCAGCTAATTTGGGGTATGTTTTTAAAAATCATTGCACCACTACATTGAACATGTGGGCCAGGCATGGAACGTGTTGGAGGCTGGCAAGCTCCAGAGCCCTCCAACAAGCTAAAAAACCTGGCCCCAGGGGCAGCGGGGATAAACAAATTGCCATCTCATCCAGGATGGCATCCCTGACCTCAGAGGCAGTGTGCTGTCCGTCTCCCAAGCTGATGAGCTTCAGCCCAGCCTGCTGACGTCTCCCCACACCAGTGTTGCAGCGTTTTCAGCTCGTAGCTGGGGTAAATCTAACAGCGGAGGAGGAGGAGGGTGGTGTTTCAGCCCTCCTCCCAGGAATGTTTTGTGGGGAAACAAGTCAGGAAAATTCTTGAAACGGGAGAGTTTTGCATCTTTGCCCTTGCTGCCTATGGACATCCCTTTGCCTCTAGCCACCATTTTCCCTGCTTTGCTTGCCTCCACATCCACACTGCTTTTGCCCCTAGACATCACCCCAGTCCATGCCTTAGCTTGTACCCCCAGTTTTTCCTGCTTAGCTTGCCTCCACATCCACACTGCTTTTGCCCCTAGACATCACCCCAGTCCATGCCTTAGCTTGTACCCCCAGTTTTTCCTGCTTAGCTTGCCTCCACATCCACACTGCTTTTGCCCCTAGACATCACCCCAGTCCATGCCTTAGCTTGTACCCCCAGTTTTTCCTGCTTAGCTTGCCTCCACATCCACACTGCTTTTGCCCCTAGACATCACCCCAGTCCATGCCTTAGCTTGTATCCCCAGTTTTTCCTGCTTAGCTTGCCTCCACATCCACACTGCTTTTGCCCCTAGACATCACCCCAGTCCATGCCTTAGCTTGTACCCCCAGTTTTTCCTGCTTAGCTTGCCTCCACATCCACACTGCTTTTGCCCCTAGACATCACCCCAGTCCATGCCTTAGCTTGTACCCCCAGTTTTTCCTGCTTAGCTTGCCTCCACATCCACACTGCTTTTGCCCCTAGACATCACCCCAGTCCATGCCTTAGCTTGTACCCCCAGTTTTTCCTGCTTAGCTTGCCTCCACATCCACACTGCTTTTGCCCCTAGACATCACCCCAGTCCATGCCTTAGCTTGTATCCCCAGTTTTTCCTGCTTAGCTTGCCTCCACATCCACACTGCTTTTGCCCCTAGACATCACCCCAGTCCATGCCTTAGCTTGTACCCCCAGTTTTTCCTGCTTAGCTTGCCTCCACATCCACACTGCTTTTGCCCCTAGACATCATCCCTATCCATGCCTCTTCCCCTAGCCATAACTCTGCCACCCCTGGAAACTCATGGTGCAGAAACTTTGGTTGCTGACTTTGAGGAACCCTTGGGTTTTGTAGATGGAACTCCATCAAAGGTCTGTGCAGCTCACACACCCTGCTCAAGATATGGTATTGTAGGGTTTCAGCGTGTGTGAATGACGGACAACAGCCTGTGTTTGGACAGATGTAGGCCTTGCTAGAGTGTTTTTAGGCTAGCAGCGACTCCTGTGCACTTGCAAAAGTGGGCGCACAAGCGCCGCATTTTCAACAGTAGCTTCGGTACATTTGGGTATGTTTTTAAAAAACTTTGCACCACTAGGTTAGACGTGGGCCAAACATGGAACGTGTTGGAGGCTGGCAAGCTCCAGAGCCGCTACCAGGTTCCAGCCATTATCACAGGCGTAAAAATGCCAGGCCCCAGGTGTAGCAGGGAAAAAAAAATGCCATCTCAGCCAGGATGGCATCCCTGACCTCGGAGGCACTGTGCTGTCTGTCCCCCAAGCTGATGAGCTTCAGCACCGCCTGCTGACGTCTCCCCACACCAGTGTTTTAGCGTTTGCCGCTAGTAGCTGTGGTGGAGGTTGCAGCGTCGTAGGGTTTCAGTCTACTCCTGCCATGAATTTTGGCCTGGGAGAGGAGATCGGCCACCCCAGTTTGCACCCGGGGAACAGACTCCACCACATTCACCCTGCCTGTCATTAAAGATAAGCACTGCAGCATCCCTGACCACAGGCGCTTGTCCAAGTGTCGGTGGTCAAGTGGACCTTGCAGCAAAGCGCGGAACTAAGGGCCCACCTGATGTTGAGTGACACGTGCTGGTGCAAGGCGGGGACGCCACACCGGGAGAAGTTGAGACGGCTAGGGACGGCATACTGAGGTGCCACAGTTGCCATCAGGTCCGGGAAGGCGGGAGTTTCAACAAGCCGGAACGCCAACCTCTCCTGGGCCAGCAGTTTAGCGATGTTGGCGTTCTAGGCTTGCGTGGGTGGGTGGTTAGCGGTGTATTTCTGCCGGCGCTCCAATGTCTGAGAGATGGTGGGTTGTTGTAAAGAAGCGCCTGATGGTGCCTTTGATGGTGCAGGAGAAGGAGATAAGACAGAAACAGGGGAGGATGAGGGAGAAGTCAACAAAGTGGCGGAGGCAGATGAAGTGATGTCCTGGCTCGTCCTCTGGAGTGCATCGCCAGCACTGTGAGCAGAGGCAGTGGCATGAACGGCGGGCGACGTTTGTCCTGCCGTTGCTGCCTGCCACTGATTCCATTGCTTGGATTCCAAATGACGGTGCATTGAAGTGGTGGACAGGTTGCTCTTCTCAGGGCCCCTACTCGATTTCGAGAGGCAAATTGTGTAGACGACACTATATCTGTCCTCGGCGCATTCCTTGAAAAAACTCTACACCTTCAAGAAACGTGCCCTTGATGGGGGAGTTTTTCTGGGCTGGGTACAAAAGGGAACATCTTCGGACATTCCGGGTCTGGCCTGGCTTCGGCAAAGCAGCTGACCTCTGCCTCTGGACATGTCTCTGCCTCTAGCTACCCTTTTTGGTGCTGCACCTGCCTCAACATCCACACTACTTTCCCAGCTTGACATCTGCCTTGTCCAGGTGGGGTCGGTGTCCTCGTCGTCCACCACCTCCTCTTCCAACTCCTGTCTCGCCTCCTCCTCCTGCACAATGCGCATGTCAACTGGCTGCCCTGACAGCAACTGCGTCTCATCGTCGTCGATGAGGGTGGGTTGCTGGTCATCCGCCACCAAATCGACCGGAGATGGAATGGAGGAGACTCTAGTGTTTGAGCATCTGGACACAGATACTCGTCTGTTAGGTCCGTGGAATCGCAAAATGGAGGGGCAGGTTGCGGTACAGTCAAAGGAAGGGAGAACAGCTCTGGGGAGCAGGGACAGTTGGGGTTATTGTTCTGAGAAGATTGGGAATTTTGGGTGGAAGGAGGACAAGACTGTTGGGTAAGAGGAGGTAGAGGCTGACTGGCTGGTGGACAATGTGCTTTAAGCGTTATCCGACAGCCATTGCAAGACCTGTTCCTGGTTCTCGGGCCTACTAATCTTTGTACCATTCAGCCTAGTTAATGTGGAACTTTTGTGCAAAGCGCAGAACTTAGGGCCCGCCTGATGTTAAGGGACACACGCTGGTACAAGGCTCAACTCACCCTAAGTGCCAAAAACACTGCTGGTGCAAGGCTCTACTCATGCCAAGGGCCTCAATCTCTGCTGGTAGCTCAGCTTAAGGTCATGTAACTTTGTTTGGAAGGGCTCATGTTAAGGGCTAGAAAAGTGAATTTTGGAAGGTCTTACCACATCACACACACACACACACACACTCAAAATGACAGTTAAGGGTGAGGGCTTTTGGAATTCCCATTGCCTATTCCATTTGTGGTTGTCATGGGGAACGTGATTTAAAGGGGTGGTTGTTACTGTTTGTTGAGCTTAAATTGGGGTTTGTGTCCATCCATTTGGGGAGTAAAGAAGGTTTCCAGGTATTTTCCCACTTTGATAGAGGTTTTTTTGAATGTGGAAAGTGTGTAGTTGTTAGGCAGTGATGTTGGGGTAATAGAGGGTCTTTGGTGTGTTAGATGCCCCCAAGCATGCTTCCCCTGCTGTCCCAGTGTCATTCCAGAGGTGTTGGCATCATTTCCTGGGGTGTCATAGTGGACTTGGTGACCCTCCAGACACGGATTTGGGTTTCCCCCTTAACGAGTATCTGTTCCCCATAGACTATAATGGGGTTCGAAACCCGTTCGAACACACGAACATTGAGCGGCTGTTCGAATCGAATTTCGAACCTCGAACATTTTAGTGTTCGCTCATCTCTATTAATCAGGCTTTTATGAATTTTGGGTAGTATATAAATAACTGGAGTTATCGGATCTTGTTTGTTCAGGAAGTTGGCAGTATATTTGTCAATAGTATTTGCAGCCAAATGTTTGGTTAGAACTCCGTTAATGCGCGTAACAATTTTGGATAAGGGGTTATGTTGTAATGGGATATAAACGTCAGTATCTGCCAGCTGTCTTTTGATCTCTTTAGTGTAGTTTGATTTGTCCATGACGACAATAGCACCGCCTTTATCGGCCGGTTTTATAACTAGAGAATCTTCTTTAGTTAATTGTTGTAATGCTATTCTGTCATCATGGGAGAGGTTGGATGTACAGGTGAGTTTATCCTTCTCAATGTCATTACGAAAGGATTCTAAGTCCTTTTGAATCAATGAAATGACCGTTTCTACCGCAGGAGAATTTTTAGGAGGTGAGAATGTACTTTTCATTGATAGACCTAATTCTTTGCATGATATTAGGCTAGATGAATCCTGTATGGTAGAAATCTCTGGGGATTTAGAAAAATGTACTTTCAATCTCAGTAATCTGAATAACCTATGCATGTCCAAGTCATGTTGAAAAAGGTTAAACCCATAGGTTGGGCAGAATGATAAACCCTTTTGTAACAAACTAATTTGTGCTGGACTCAAGATCTTGGAGGAGATATTAACTACCAGTGATTCCCTTTCATCGTGTGAGGATGTAACAAAGGAAGGGGTAGAGGAAGAAATCCCTACCTGTGATCGTGTTGACATAGTGGAGATAGAAGGTGTTGCATTCTGCCTTCCTCTCCGTCTTGTTGTACCTCGAGAGGATTGACCGGCACTCCTAATGCTTGAGTCTGAGGTATCTGGGGAAGCAAACCTTTGACGAAAGTTAGTTCGGTTGTCAGGGTACCCCTCCTTCCATCTATAGACCCTATCGGTTCTATAGTCCTCTTGGTCCCTGAGGAATTTTTTCCTCTTCTGCGCCTGAACCTCTTTACGAAACTGTGATAATGTACTATCAAGTTCCTCCTTCAGGGCAGAAAATTCACCATTAGGACATGAAGAGCGCAACTGGAGCTCTGCACCTTCTATCTGTTTTTGTAATACAGCTATACTTTTTTGTAAATGAGTGATAGTCAAAGTCATCAGGTCGAACGAACACTTGTTAAGTATTTGTTCGAATTGTAAACAATATTCCTTGTTGTCTTTAAACAAGGTAGGTACGACCGTCATTCTGAGGCCCCTAGGGATCCTCAGACTTTTTACATATTCTTCTAGGGTTACACAATGCAATTGCATACCAACTAGTTTTTTAGAATCACGTTCCAAGTCCCTTGTCTTGATCTCGACAGGGGCTGTCTCCAAGAAATCTTTGTCAAAAGTCACACCGGCTAGGATGTCTGCTGTTTCTTCTCTATTATAGGAGAAGGTAAGTTGTTCCATGGTTCAAAGGAACTAGATGCTGTAAAGGGTTGTCTTCAATATCACAGGGATACAGTCGTTGTTCCAGTGTAGAAGCTAGGGTCCCACCCCGTAATGGCAGTAAAGAAGGAGCTTCACACGAAGTAATGCCAACAAAATTAACGTGTTTTATTGATAGAGCGTGGTGGAGCAGTCTCCATTCAGGTCCAACCTTAGACTCCGCCTCCTCCGGCAGAGCCAGCGCTGATTGGCCGAAGGCTGGCCAATGCATTCCTATGCGAATGCAGAGACTTAGCAGTGCTGAGCCAGTTCTGCTCAACTACACATCTGATGCACACTCGGCTCTGCTACATCAGATGATGTACATCTGATGTAGCAGAGCCGAGGGTGCACTAGAACCCCTGTGCAAACTCAGCTCACGCTAATAGAATGCGCCAGAAGACTTCAAGCAGAATCCATCCCGACCGTCACTCGTGGACTTGGTAAGTATGATTTTATCGAATTTTGCGTACCCCTGAAACGAGCATTTCCCCCCATAGACAATAATGGGGTTCGAAATCCGTTCGAACAGTCAAACAGTGTGCAGCTGTTCGAATCGGATTTCGAACCTCGGACATTTTAGTGTTCGCTCATCTCTACTAAACTTTTGTGATTCATCTCAGGAAAACTAAAATGGCCATTGTCACATGTAACACAAGGTAGGAGGATCACATGGACTCTGTGGTCTAGACAGGCTTCTGACAGAGTATGACAGCCTTTCAGCCAATCACAATTGGTAGGTGGAAAGATTACAGTGCTAATAGTAAATAGTTTGCATATAAGATACTGTATGGAGAAGAGCCAACTTGTCACAGTCAGCCTAGGGGAGAGATGTGTTATCAGACACCACATGATTCAGAGCAATTGTTACTAAATTACAAGTGGAATAACAACTCCATTATTGTAGTAGAGCTAAAGAATTCTAGTAGAGAACAACTCTGGAGCACAAATGAGTTTAATCAATTTTACATAAGAGGGAAAATCATGGGAGGAAGAGCTCTGCATTGTGCTGTGACTTCAGTGTTTACTGTGTTACATATACAATGGCCAGGTCACCCTTTCATTGCCAATAATCTTATTTTGTCAAGTTTTTTCAATAAAGCTATTTTGTAATACAGTGACAGATTTGCTATTATGCAAGACTTAGTGGATTCCACTGTCCGTATGCCAACTGACAGCATACACTCAGTCTTGATGAAGAATACCTAACAGCCATTATTTCTTTAGGAATATTATCCCTGCTTGATTTTTCCATTTAGAACTCTCCTTGGATATTTCACTATGGGGAAAAGTGCACACCACCATCAACACGTGGAGAAGCAATTATGGGCAGACACAATACAAAGCTATTACAGCCTATTGGGTCAATGTTTTAAGTGGCGACAGCCTCCATTCAAAGATGCAGCAAGGCCAAGTGCTAGTACTGACACAACCCTGTGGATACAGGTCCAGTTGGAAAACTAGGTGAGATCCATCCACCTCCTCCAGTTTCTCATTGGACTCTTTCCTGCCTCCATCTTCACGAGAGCAACCTGATGTACACACTCTCCCTCCTGTATTTCATGGCTGTAAGGTGAAGCATAGATGGTGTGGAAAAGTGGAACTGGAACATCTGTTTGAGCAGCAGAAGGCTGTGAAAGATTACTACATGCAGCAAACCTTAGGGGCAATTTGCTATTTTAAAATCCTCCATTGGAGGCTCATGATGGAAATGGATAAACTTCTGAAACCCTATGAGAAGCTCAAACCACCCAATGTGTCAGCAGCAGAGACAACTGCAACATCAGTGATGTCATCCATTTCAAATATATCTTACAAGAAACATTAACAGTTCAGCAATGAAATATAAAATAAGAATATAAACTTCTATCTCTCTTAAACTGGTAGGTAATCCAGGTATGGAGGCAGGATGCCACAAATTTATATTCCAATTCTGAAAAATCATATGAAATACAACAAGCATTCCTTCTGGATGTTGTTACAAATAAATTGAGTGAAATAAATTAATAAATTCAGGCAACAAGGTGTACATAGCAACTTGTATGATGCTAGGTTCATGCTAGCATTCGGATTTCCATTCTTCGGGTCCACTCTGGGACCCAAAAAATGAAAACCCCACCTGCTTAAAAAAGCAATTACACACGGAAACCTGCGGACCCTACAGACTATAATGGGGTTCAACAGGTTTCTGCAGAAAATAGCGGAGAGAAAAGCCATCCTTACAGGACTTTTCTCTCCACCTATTTTAAGCAAAATGGGGGATATAATCTCATACTAAAACTCAAAAGCTAGTGTGAACCTAGCATAAGTAGTGTCTGGTAAATCATGTCATCCAGTTGATCCCAAACGTTTTGGTCAAAGATGTCCGAGCGGCCATTTTGTGGTGGTCTATCTGACCACACAAGCGCAGTCGGCTCTTCCTGAAACCACAATGGCAGAGCCGATTGCGTATGCCTGAAATAGGTAGTGTGTGGAATCAGAGAACATGTATGACGCAGAGGGAGGGGGAAGAGTGTAACGGTGCTCGGAACGCTGAGAGGGGATGCTTATGCTTCCGGTGCTCTGTGATGCTCATTACCATAGGAGAAGAAACTGAATTTATGAAGAGATAATCCAAAAGAATAACGGTAGGAATAGAATAGCCTTTTTACTGGCTATTCCAACATGCCCTTAGTTAAAAATGACTTTTTCCAATAATAGAATCCCTTTAATGATTACCATATTGATTGGGAACCCCCACCTATAGAGGGTATTGTTACCTTTCATGATTTTTGCTGCATCTTGATACTTATAATGTTGTGTCCATGTAGCCATAAAATCGAAAACTAAGCAAGAACATAGAATTAGCAAAATCTCTCAAATAGATTTTGGAATCCTCTAGCAACTTGCATTAGCTTTTTTTTTTTTTTTTTTTTTTTTTTTTTTTTTTTTTAAGTGATAGAAATACAGACATACATTAAGGGGGTAATCCGGCTTCCAAAAATGATCTGCAAATACATCCATGCAGTGCTAAATACTCACTGTTCCTTTGTGCAGCCTTTGCTTGACTTTCTCTTTACTGTTCATGGGGTGTGGGCGTGTGGGAGTGTATGGGGGGAGGGGGGTTCGGTGACTGCAGCATGTGATCTCAGATGTGGGCGTGGTTTAATACCTGTGTTTTTATTGCAGGGAAGAATGGAGGGGTACACAGAGAGTGATGAATCATAGTTTGTCCACAGAATCACTGCATGCAAATAATAGTGATACAAGAAGTAACAAGTGAAATAAATCCAATAAATGCCTGAACAAGGGAACAGTGAGTATTTATCACCATTGTGGATGTATGTGCAGATAATGGAAGCAGGATAACCCTTTTAAAGTCTCTTGGGATTGATAGAGACAGTGATTTTGGTTTGGGAACGTGCTGTATTTTAACAATCAATGAATCTAGTCAGTGTCATGTAAAAGACTGACAAAGTCTGGCAGGAATTCCCTAGATGTTTAGTTTCAGATCTGAAATCCCTTGGAGGATAGCACATTGTTGCAGCGGGACACCGGAGCAGTCCTGTAAATAAGCAATTTATAAATACAGCGCCATCACTTCTACCTCGCTTCTATATCATTAACATTAACCAGATCATTATGTGCCACTGAAAATTCTGCCATCTTATTTTACATGTGAGATGTGTGTTCTTGCAAGACTGCAAATTTGTATTTAAAGTTGATAAAGCTTGTTTGTCTTAAATCACCCAACATGAGTTTAAAAGCTTTTGGAGACACAAGCTTAAAGGGGAAATAGGAACAGGACTGTGGAGTTTATAGGCCAAGCAACTGACTCCTCTATTTTTCCATAGTCTGACTCAACTTCTGTTCTAACTTCAACTTTTGAGTTCAAGTTTAAGTTTTGAGTTCCCAGCGGCCATGCCACCTTACCATTCATCACCTGGCTGGGACTTCCGGAAGAGGAAAAAGACACAGATCAGTGCGCCATCATGAACTTAGTGTGTATAGATCACCAATACCCCACCATTACCCCTGCTGGTGACAGGCTCGTCCTGCTACTTACCAGATTTCTTGAAAGAAAAGGGAAACCAGTGGGGTTAAATATGCAAATAAATAATAACTTTGAACTTATTCAAGACAAAAAACTTTGCTGACAAAGCAGCCATGAACAAGTTAAAACAATTATTGGACTAAAAACTGGATCTAAGGGAAGGGATTGTAAAATGTAAGGACAAAGTAAATAAAATACATTTCGGTTTCATTATTCTGACAGGAAGAACAATTTGAAGAATAGTTGTAATTACAGCTTACTTTACTTTTCCAACTTAATTTGAAATAGTATGAACAACAATTGTAAGTAAACTACAAAATAAAACTCATTCTCTTATCAAAGTTGACCAGTTGTGCTTCGCTCATAGAAAGCAAATATCCAAGTAATGCATGTAATTTGTTATTGAGATAATCTTGTGTGTCCCTGCTTAACTATGAGTGAATAGAAATGTTATATTTTACTTTCATTACAATAAACCATGTCACATAGAAATGAAGAAACATGATTAGAGGTATAGCAAGAGCTGAAAGGTATTTAATATTTAAAGATGTACTTAAGACTGGAATTACTTAAATTTTACTTAGAGTCTTTCAACATACAATTATACAAGTAAAACTCAGAAAGGCTTCGTACTGTGAAAAGGAATGGAAAGTAGTATGGAGATGGCAGCTTGAGGGTTGCTCAAATTTCTTTTATGTTGCTTCATGAGCGCCATCAATATCCAACATTTTTGAGATAAACTGGCATAAACATATTACAACAAACATGTTCAAGACATGTTCAAACACAAAACTTCAGAAAAAAGTAATTGAACCTACTGTATGTTATTAGGTTATACAGTATTTTGTTATAAAGGACTGATACTCACCTTTCTGCCCATTTAACACTAGGTTCACACTAGCATTAGCATATATGTTCTAGTCCCTCGTATAGACGGACCGCTACAACAGTGAGATCCGTCAGGTGTCCGTTTTTTGAAACTGAAACTTCCCGCTAGATCGGCACTGACGTACTAAATGTTTAGTGTCTAGAAGAATAAGATCTGATTTTTAGGTGGTATTTGAAAAATATGTATACAAGGAATAAATAACGGGGCAAATACAGACACAGCCTGCTTAACACATATTCTGCAGACACCGTCATTGCATCTACCCCCACCCTCTAGTAATGTTTTTATGGCAGCACTGATATTATCAGTGGGAATTATATAGATGGATTGGCATCACTCACCCTTTTAAGTCTAGCGTAACCACAAATTTTGTTGGTGACTTGAGGTGCTATATTGAAGCCCTATATTGGAAAAGGCAGATATATAGATAGATTCAATTAAAATTCTTCAAAAACATGTGAGTCCTTCAAAGGGAGCGATATAGTGGTTTTGAACCAAAAGAGACATGGCATTGGTGAATATACAGGAGGAATAAACTAACTTCCAAACAAGGTCCTTGGGTAAGCCATTCACTTATGCTGAACATAACTAACAGTAGGAAGAGTAATAGGTGTACCACTTAGAAAGGAGTAAACTAAAAAAAAAAAAAAAAAAAAAAAAAAGTACACCAAAAATTAACATTAAATTGATAATCCAGCCTTGACGCTATTAGCACAAAACTGGATAAAATTGTTAGATATTATGGGCACTATTGTGATGAATTCAAAAAGGACCCTATCTAACATTCCTCAATTACTATAAGGATGCTATTGTTTGTTACAATAAATATAGGATCCCACTACTAAGAGCATCTGGCTATATGAGTGAATGTTAGAAGTGGTCACATATAACCCTTAGTGTCCTAGGTCAAGGCATAGCCGAACAGTGACCAGGTAGGTTAACACTGTGTCACTACTAACTGCTGGAATAATCATATGACAAGCTCAAAATATAGTGACTACCGAGCTGTACGTATAAAATCACACTTGGCATCACCTCACATCAGGGCCGGCGTCAGCGCACGGCATAGTCGGGCAAGTGCTGGGGCCCACAGAGCCTCTGGGGGCCCCCCGGCACTTGCCCGCCCCAGCACTTGCCTGTCCCGATATCAGCTCATCGGCGTCCGTGTTTGTTTTGTATTATATTAAGGTGGAACATAATGAAGGGGGCCCATGAAACTGGGGGAGGGGGGGAATGGCATGACACTGGGGAAGATGAAGGGGGTGGGGAGAGAACGGCATGAAACTGGGGACAGAGATGGAGGGGGGGGAAACGGCATGACACTGGGGCAGATGGGGGGGTGGAACAGCATGACACTGGGGCAGAGATGGGGGACATGAAACTGGGGCAGATGAAGGGGGAGAACGTGATGAAACTGGGGACAGAGATGGAGGGGGGACATGAAACTGGGGGCAGAGGAAGGGTGTATATGAAACTGGGGGATAGATGGAGGGGGGGCATATAATTTACGGGTGACTGTAGGAGGATTATACTGTGTGGGAGCACATGATAAATTAATGAGAATGGGCGGAGCCAACATAAGTGGGTGGAGCCAAATTTGCCGCGGCGCGCAGAGC
Source organism: Leptodactylus fuscus (assembly GCF_031893055.1). Lineage (NCBI taxonomy): Eukaryota > Metazoa > Chordata > Amphibia > Anura > Leptodactylidae > Leptodactylus > Leptodactylus fuscus. The sequence goes on along the minus strand of NC_134269.1, from coordinate 142,684,694 downwards.
AAATTTTGCCCCTCTTTCTACCCTTTAAAAATTGGGAGGTATGGCGTTGGTGACGCCACACTCCTGTGTGACGTCACTCGCTTCATCTGCAACACACAGTGTCTCGACTCCCCCACCTCCTTTACAAGGGGGCCCACTGAGGCTCTGTCGCCCAAGGGCCCATAAAAACCTGGAGCCGGCCCTGCCTCACATTCACCCTATACCCAGATAAATGTCTCTTTTGGTGACAGTACTCAGCTTAAGTTACTCAGCTATAGCAGGAATCAAAGCAAAAGGTGGCTACTTTGAAGAACCTAGAATATAAGGCATATTTTCAGTTGTTTCACACTTTTTTGTTAAGTATATAATTCCACATGTGTTAATTCATAGTTTTGATGCCTTCAGTGTGAATCTACAATTTTCATAGTCATGAAAATACAGAAAACTCTTTGTATGAGAAGGTGTGTCCAATCTTTTGGTCTGTACTGTATATATATATCTCCCTATCTTATAAAAATGAATTCTTGTCTGTCTGTCTGTCTGTCTGTCCGTCTGTCTGTCTGTCTGTACTCTAATGCGAACCAAACGACTGGACCGATCTTCACCAAATTTGGTACAGAGATACTTCAGGTATCCGGGAAGGTTTAAGACGAGACTCCAACTCGCTCGGACGTACCGTTGCTGAGATACAGCATTCCAAACACAGTGCCCCCCCCCCCTTAGCCAATACAAACCTGCAAGACTTTTACTCATATTCCAACTGCAATACACACGGTCACTCCACATGCACAATACAACACTGATATCCAAACTGAGATACACGCATCAGAGGATTAGATACACAGATCAGCACACAGTATCACATGCCAGAGGATTAGATACACGGGTCTGCACACAGTCCCACACACCAGAGGATTAAATACGCATTTCTGCACACAGTTCCCAGCGCTGCACCTCCCATGAGGCGACCTGAAGCGAGCGCTTCAGGCGGCGCTATGTCAGGACCCCAGGGAGGGCGGCATTTTTGATTATCTAAGCCAGTCCAGGACAAGCTGTCCTGGACTGGCTTAGCACCGAGCGGTGGTTTGGGGAGGCCGCTGAAGCAGCGCTGCTCCAGCAGCCTCCCCTCACGCTCAGGCAGAGAGCAGGTCTTCTCCGTGCCTGCTCTCTGCCTGCGAACGGTGCTAAGCCCCACCCTCTTCGCTCCACCACGCCCCCTTCGCTCCGCCACGCCCATACGCTCCACCCCCTCCTCCCGGGGGGGGGGGGCTTTCTGTAGTTCGCCTCGGGCGGCGAAAGGGGTATGTTCACCCCTGACAGTTCCACACACTGAAGGATTTGATACGTGCATTTGCATACTGTCTCACATGTCGAAGGATTAGATACAGGCGTCTACACACAGTTCCACACTCCAGAGGATTAGATACGTGCGTCTGCACACATTTGTACATGCCATAGGATTAGATACACGCGTCTGCACACAATTCCACATTCCAGAGGATTAGATACGCGCATCTGCACACAGTTGTACATGCCATAGGATTAGATACACGCGTCTGCACACAGTACCACATGCAGTAGGATTAGATACGCGCGTCTACACATAGTTCCACAAGCCAAAGGATTAGATATGCACGTCTGCACACAGTACCACACGGGGGAGGATTAGATACGCGCGTCTACACACAGTACCACACGGGGAGGATTAGATACGCGCGTCTGCACACAGTACCACACGGGGGAGGATTAGATACGCGCGTCTACACACAGTACCACATGCCATAGGATTAGATACGCGCATCTGCACACAGTACCACATGCCGGGGGATTGGATACGCGCGTCTACACACAGTTCCACACGCCGTAGGATTAGATACGCGCCTCTTCACACAATACCATACAGGGGAGGATTAGATACACGTGTCTTCACACAGTTGTACACGCCATAGGATTAGATACACGGGTCTGCACACAGTCCCACACACCAGAGGATTAAATACGCACTTCTGCACACAGTACCACATGCCATAGGATTAGATACGTGCGCCTGCACACGGTTCCACATGCCGAAGCATTAGATACAGGCGTCTCCACACAGTTCCACACTCCAGAGGATTAGATACACAGATCAGCACACAGTATCACACGCCAGAGGATTAGATACACGGGTCTCCACACAGTCCCACACACCAGAGGATTAAATACGCATTTCTGCACACAGTTCCACACACTGAAGGATTTGATACACGCGTCTGCACACGGTTCCACATGCCGAAGGATTAGATACAGGCGTCTACACACAGTTCCACACTCCAGAGAATTAGATACGTGCGTCTGCACACATTTGTACACGCCATAGGATTAGATACACGCGTCTGCACAGAGTACCACATACCATAGGATTAGATACATGCGTCTACACACAGTTCCACATTCCAGAGGATTAGATACGCGCGTCTACACACAGTTCCACATTCCAGAGGATTAGATACACACGTCTGCAGACAGTACCACATGCAGTAGGATTAGATACGCGCGTCTACACATAGTTCCACACGCCAAAGGATTAGATACGCGCCTCTTCACACAATACCACACTTTGAAGGATTAGATACGTGTCTCTGCACACAGTACCACAAGCCAGAGAATTAGATACGCGTCTCAGCAGACAGTATCACACAGGGGAGGATTAGATACGCGTGTTTACACACAGTACCACACGGGGGAGGATTAGATACGCGCATCTACACACAGTACCACATGCCATAGGATTAGATATGCGCATCTGCACACAGTACCACATGCCAGGGGATTGGATACACGCCTCTACACACAGTTCCACACGCCGTAGGATTAGATATGCGCCTCTTCACACAATACCACACGGGAGGATTAGATACACGTGTCTTCACACAGTTGTACACGCCATAGGATTAGATACACGCGTCTGCACACAGTACCACATGCCGTAGGATTAGATACGCGCGTCTACACACAGTACCACATGCCATAGGATTAGATACACGTGTCTACACACAGTTCCACACGCCGTAGGATTAGATACGCGCCTCTTCACACAATACCACACAGGGGAGGATTAAATACGTGCGTCTGCACACAGTACCACATGCCAGAGGATAAGATAAGCGCGTCTGCACACAGTACCAAATTCCGTAGGATTAGATACGCACGTCTGCACACAGTACCACATGCCGTAGGATTAGATACCCACGTCTACACACAGTTCCACATGCCGTAGGATTAGATACGCGCCTCTTCACACAATACCACACAGGGGAGGATTAGCTACGTGCATCTGCACACAGTACCACATGCCAGAGTATTAGATACGCGCATCTGCACACAGTACCGCACGCCAGAGTCATTAGATATGCGCGTCTGCACACAGTTTCACTTACTGGAGGATTAGATATGCGCCTCTTCACACAATACCACACGGGGAGGATTAGATATGTGCATCTGCACACAGTACCACACCAACAAGGATTGGATACTTGCATCTAAACACAGTACTACAGGGGAAGGATTAGATACAGCTTTACTCCAGGTATCCATAACAACTGATCACAGGTTTTTCACTGACATCCAAAATGAGATACACATAATCACATGACGCTTATGGACATACACACAAACCACATACACAATACATCAGTGCAAAATTGGACAATTCTTATGGGGCCACTACACAAACATAAAATGTAATATACCCGTGCGAAGCCGGGTCCTCCCTCTAGTATATATATATATATATATATATATATATATATATATATATATATATATGTAGCAGCTAATGATCCACCTTGTCCGTGAAATGTCAACTCAACGACCCAAATTATAAGACATGGCTTCTCGCATTAAAATGATTGTTCCATTCGTAGACTGACGCTACATTGACTAAAGTTTCTTTAGTAAAGAATATACATTAAAAACCAACTAAAGGTCATGGAGATATTGGTGCACTGTGCTTCTAGCTCTCTGCAAAACCAGATGATAATGAATGTTAGTTTGATCTTTCTCTCCAGTTTAACATCTGTCATACAGTATTTACCAACTAATGTCAAGGCTATTTACTCAATGTTCTACACAAGTGCGGAGCCAATGTAAAGCTATAATAAATTCCGCCCTTTTTCTCCTACCAGCTTTCTGCTTGTCCCCTTAGTTTAATTGAACTATGAAATGTCAAACATTAGCATGAAGTAAGATATCTCTAGAGTAAAATGAAGGTGAACTGAGCACATTAGTCACAGAAGAAAAGGCATGAAGCTAGGCAAGCAGAGGGTTGTTTGGCTAAAAGTGTAGGAGACCATGAATGCAAAAACAGACTACCTTCACTGCAGCACTAAAACGGAGAAATAAAACAGCATGTGCAATATATATACAATGGATAGCACTAAGTGTTGCATATAATGCCAAAATATTAGTTAGATTGTTATGGTTTATTCATACATACATGACTAAGCTCCTAGTTAGACTTTTATTCATGAAAAAAATATCAGTCGAGATTCCTACAACATCCCATTTGTATTAAAAGGTTAAGAGTTGTTTCATTTTTTATGGCATGCTACACTTTAATGAGTTGTTTATATGGTTTTCATTGACTTTAATGGAATTAAAACTCCATAAAATGATTGAAAAAAACCTTTCCTAGAACTAATTCTCGCTATTTAAAGCACACAGCTGTGACAAAGACTACATGTATTAGAGACGGCCTAAAGATAAAACACAAGTTTTCATCATTACACCCCCACTATCACTCCATGTGCATAGTATTTACTTCTCCTCCTGTCAGACCCCAGATTTTATTTGGGATTTGCTTTCTTTATCTCTATGCTTTGCAATAAATCCCATTATGCTTGAACACATCATCAGAAGAAACAGAAAACAGAACAGAAACAGAAATAAATGCAATGATGGAAACATATTTCACAACTATCTGAAGATAACGTGTGTCTGGCTCTGGTGATGGATCATACGTGGATATATGTGCTTAGCGCACAATTACAGGAACATGGCATGTGCTACATATATAAGTTCACCTTAGTACTATTGCTTCATATACACTGTCTAACAATAAGTATTTGGACACCTGTGGTAGAATAGAAAAAACAACAGTTATACATATTCAATAGTTGGTAGAACCCAGCAGATGTTTCCTTACGGATGGTATTCATCGACACAATACTCCCGAATGCCTGTTGAAACTCCTGGTGTATGTGAGCCATTGGTTGGGTGCAGTTTCTTTGGCCAACACTTGTCGGTCTCTATTTCCTAGTTTCGGGGGTTTGTCCACTTCGTAATCACATAGGCCACTGTTGATTTTGGTAATTCAGTTCGCTTGCTATGTCCCTTAAGGATCGACCATCTCTGTAGTACCCCACAATTACCCCTTTCTCGAAATCAGACAACTCTGCACTTCATGGCATCCCCCTGGACCCAGTACAGGTGGTGGATGACAGAAGGATACTGTCCATGGTGACCTCCATGCAGGAGAACAAATCCCACCCTATGTATAGGACCTTGATGGCACTTGACAGCACAGAAAGTGACCGTCTGCTTCACCCCAAGTGTGAGAAGGAACGCTATCGCAAGTCCTTCCATCCGCGACCAGGCTGTATAATCTACATCAGTCCAAGCGAAGATCACTCCGCACAGAAAACTAGTGATTGTGAAGTCTTCCTTCTTTCTTCTTCTTTTCCTTAGCTGCTATGGACTCCTAGTATATCTTCTCTTCCCAGCTTATGTGTGTCTACATCTGTAATATATTACTGTGTATTATCCTGTATCTGTATTCCTATGCTGCTGTAACATGCTGAAATTTCCCCACTGTGGGACTATTAAAGGATTATCTTATCTTATGTCAATGCTGTTTCCAATTTAACGGCGGAAGGCGTACATCATGACCGCAGATATCTTCATTTCCATGGGTGTCCATATACTTATTTTTAGACAGTATACAGTTAGGGCCAGAAATATTTGGACAGTGACACAATTTTCGCGAGTTGGGCTCTGCATGCCACCACATTGGTTTTGAAATGAAACCTCTACAACAGAATTCAAGTACAGATTGTAACGTTTAATTTGAAGGGTTGAACAAAAATATCTGATAGAAAATGTAGGAATTGTACACATTTCTTTACAAACACTCCATATTTTAGGAGCTCACAAGTAATTGGACAAATAAACATAACCCAAACAAAATATTTTTATTTTCAATATTTTGTTGCGAATCCTTTGGAGGCAATCACTGCCTTAAGTCTGGAACCCATGGACATCACCAAACGCTGGGTTTCCTCCTTCTTAATGCTTTGCCAGGCCTTTACAGCCGCAGCCTTCAGGTCTTGCTTGTTTGTGGGTCTTTCCGCCTTAAGTCTGGATTTGAGCAAGTGAAATGCATGCTCAATTGGGTTAAGATCTGGTGATTGACTTGGCCATTGCAGAATGTTCCACTTTTTTGCACTCATGAACTCCTGGGTAGCTTTGGCTGTATGCTTGGGGTCATTGTCCATCTGTACTATGAAGCACCGTCCGATCAACTTGGCAGCATTTTGCTGAATCTGAGCTGAAAGTATATCCCGGTACACTTCAGAATTCATCCGGCTACTCTTGTCTGCTGTTATGTCATCAATAAACACAAGTGACCCAGTGCCATTGAAAGCCATGCATGCCCATGCCATCACGTTGCCTCCACCATGTTTTACAGAGGATGTGGTGTGCCTTGGATCATGTGCCGTTCCCTTTCTTCTCCAAACTTTTTTCTTCCCATCATTCTGGTACAGGTTGATCTTTGTCTCATCTGTCCATAGAATACTTTTCCAGAACTGAGCTGGCTTCTTGAGGTGTTTTTCAGCAAATTTAACTCTGGCCTGTCTATTTTTGGAATTGATGAATGGTTTGCATCTAGATGTGAACCCTTTCTATTTACTTTAATGGAGTCTTCTCTTTACTGTTGACTTAGAGACAGATACACCTACTTCACTGAGAGTGTTCTGGACTTCAGTTGATGTTGTGAACGGGTTCTTCTTGACCAAAGAAAGTATGCGGCGATCATCCACCACTGTTGTTATCCGTGGACGCCCAGGCTTTTTTGAGTTCCCAAGCTCACCAGTCAATTCCTTGTTTCTTAGAATGTACCCGACTGTTGATTTTGCTACTCCAAGCATGTCTGCTATCTCTCTGATGGATTTTTTTCTTTTTTTCAGCCTCAGGATGTTCTGCTTCACCTCAATTGAGAGTTCCTTTGACCACATGTTGTCTGGTCACAGCAACAGCTTCCAAATGCAAAACCACACACCTGGAATCAACCCCAGACCTTTTAACTACTTCATTGATTACAGGTTTACGAGGGAGACGCCTTCAGAGTTAATTGCAGCCCTTAGAGTCCATTGTCCAATTACTTTTGGTCCCTTGAAAAAGAGGAGGCTATGCATTACAGAGCTATGATTACTAAACCCTTTCTCCGATTTGGATGTGGAAACTCTCATATTGCAGCTGGGAGTGTGCACTTTCAGCCCATATTATATATATATATATATATATATATATATATAATTGTATTTCTGAACATGTTTTAGTAAACAGCTAAAATAACAAAACTTGTGTCACTGTCCAAATATTTCTGGCCCTAACTGTATATATTTTATAGTATATGTTATCACGGATGTAGTTGGGATTTAGGAGTACAGATGAGCAAATCTCAAACATTTTATTTAGTTTCAGGTTTGATCAGTTTGGTGCTATGATTTGTCTTGATATGAACTAATGAATCCACAAAAAATTGGAGTTTTAATTGGCTTAAAACATAGTTTAAGACTCTGTCAGAGCTCCTAGGACCTTATGTAACCCATTTATAGCAGTCTACAAGAAACATAGCCAAAATCACATTAGGATTATATGAGTCAGGGATAAGCTTTGTCTGTATATAAAAATAAGGATTTGTCTGTCAATTTCTATGACATTGCACAGTAGCATTGCACTCCGTTTTCCATATAGCCTGACTTACATTCATCCTATGAGTGTCAAATCAGTTTTTAACATTTTTTCTGCATTATTCTCTGTAGCGTATTTTCATAGTCCTTTCTAAGTTGCATGCACCACCAAATATGAAGTACCACTTCACATACTAGTGTCTTTGTGGAGAATTACATAGTCTGCCAAGATATTAAAACGTGAGCGGCCTTTCTACTGTGTCAACCCTACCTTCATTTTCACTATCTTTATCTTCACTATCTTTATCTTCTTATCCTACTAATATTATATATGTGAAAGTTTGGATGTTTGTGTGTTTGTTAGTCAATCACGCAAAATCATTGCATATTATCTGATCTGCTCCAGGCAGTGCTGACACACTGGATGGGAAAACACCTTTAATCCAAATTGGCAGTTTACTACTTTTAAACATGCCGGGAAAAAGAAAATCTAATTAGTTGCAAAATTCTAAAATGACAGCTATGAAGGTAGCCAAAAGTCAACAGAGTTCTCCTCAAGTGGAGCTGACGGGGATCATCGACGACAACAACACATTCATTATATGGCGTCCCAACGAGCTGCTGATATGCCAGAACAATCACAGGCACAGCGTGAGGAATGAGTTCAGTGGCAGGCCAGCTTGACAGCTGTCAAAACGCCGGAGCAGGCGGATCATCAATGCCAGCAGCACGCTCATTATATGGTGCCCCAGCGAGCTGCTGAGATGCCGGATCAATCACAGGCATGGCGTGAGGTATAGGTTCAGCAGCAGGACAGCTTAAGAGCTGCCGAAATGCCGGAGCAGGAAAACCATCGACGGCAGCAATTTACTGAATACAGACAGATCATCGATGCCAACAACATGCAGACGAAGTCATGGGCAGAGACACACACACAAACAACATACAAAATACACAAGTGCAAAACTGGCCAATTCTTATAGGGCCACTACACAAACAAAAAATGAAATATACCCGTGCAAAGCTGGGTCCTCCTGCTAGTAGTAACTATGAGGTGCCTGCCTTGCCCCAAATAGAAAGATGTTTTGCTGAGAAACATATTCTTCCAAGATTCTCTGTTCTTGATGAGCTAGATGAAAATTATTTGCAACCCAATGTGGAGCTGAAAGACGTAGAAGACGTGACCATTATTGGTGATGGCAGTAGTGGCAGGGGTTTGTGTAATGGTAGATGTGATAGTGGGGGCACTCAGAGAAATAGATCAGGGAGTGCAATGGGCCAATATGTTGAGTTGGAAAAAAAGTGGTGGGAAAGAATGACATTGGCAATAAAAATTATTTTGCAGAGGGGACCTGGCAACCACATTAGGATAACAAAGAGATAACATCAGAGGAAGAGAATGCTGGTAATAGCAATAAGCCAAATCCACACACAGTCACAACATCAAATACATCTGCCAGGGGCAAACTTAAGTGAACACCAGGTGGTGGTGGCAACTATGTGCAATATTCCCTTGTGTGAGAATTTCGTACACACACAGAGATGACAAACCCATGGCACGGTGCAAAATGAGTACAAACCACACCTTAAATAGGCTTAAAATATAATGTGAAGCACTCTTAGGGCTGCTGGGAACCTATCTACCCAATTCTAGCCAGCCGAAGTTACGTCAAAGTGAAAGTCACATGTATTCCTATGGAAAAACCAATGGTAAGCAGTGGATACAAACTGCAACTTTAACCACACACTAGGCTACCGCTCACTTTTATGCATTATAATATTTAAAACACTTTAAAAATTACCCTTTTTTATGGGAAAAGGTACTTGACCAAGTATTTTTAGACACACGTGGTGGTTATATTGCATGGTTTTGTAGACAAATTAGCTCATTTTGATGGCTTGTAAGTGCTCCAGGCATATTGTTATTTGGGAGAGAAATGTGGGTTGTGAGTCAAATTGAAAAGTGATTGAAATTTATCAAGGGGTATATTGAGCATTTTGACCCCACAATTGTTTCCCAGATTTTATTAACATTGGGATGTGTTAATTTAAAATTGCTAAAATTCTAATTGCTAAATTAAAAAAAAAGTTTTTAAACTAATATCCGCATAAGTCCGCATACAATAGATGTGTAAATAGTAAACCTTGTAACACTGTAATCATGTTCTATGACGGTATTTGAATGCTATGGACCTGCTAGATGTATATATAGGATATCTTAATAATTGTGCCTTTAAATGGAAGTAGGGCACAGCATAGGCTAAAGCCCCATGTTGCAGAAACACAGCTTTTTTGTTGCAGATTTTGCTGCGGTTTTATAGGCTAAAGCCAGGAATGGATTGAACAGAAGGTAGAAGTACATTATAAGAACTTCCTATATATTTCCCATTCCCTTTATAGTCATTCTTGACTATGGCTCAAAAAAATGCTGAAAAAAAATCTGCAAGAAAAAAGCTGCATTTCCGCAACGTGAGGCCGCAGCCTTAGGCCGGGGCCCCACGGGCCGGAAGCGCCACAATTTGCCCACTGGTGGAAAAAATTGCGGCGTTATACAGTATCTGCAAAGTGGATGGGATTCATGCGAATCCCATGCCCACTTTGCGTTTGAAACCACAGCATGGACACGCTGCGCTTTCCAAAACCAGCGTGGTTTTGGAAATCACAGCATGTCAATTATATCTAGGGAAACACCGCTGGTTTTCCCATAGAAATAATGGTAACACAAAGTCCGCGGAGTAAAACTCTGTGAACTTTCTGTTCAAAGCGCTGCGGGGAGAACCGCGATGCATTCCTGTCGCGGTTGTTCCCGCAGTACTTAAGCGCGGCGTTTCCAGCCGTTGGGGCCTTAGCTTTATGGAGTATTTTTTATTTATTTGCAGAATATACATTCATATCCACATAATGTAATATAAATATGTATATACACTTCATTATTCCTTTTCTTAATATGTATTACTATTAGTTTACTACTACTTGGAATTATTTTTTATTTTTATTTTTTTCCCTTTTTCTTTACTCAATTAGAATATCTTGTGCCAAAAAGTGAAAAAGACTTTGAAGAGAAATAAATTTCATTAAGCAGTTTGTAAAAGTTACATTGTTATTAAATAACCTCTTGAAATAATATGATCTCTTCTAGAATAATAAAAAATAGCTTTTCTGTATTGTAATCTGTGCAACTATTAATTATTCAGTCTCAAAGTGCCCTGTAAAACTTACATTTAAATAAATTAATCATTGTCCATTCTTAGAATAATCTTTATCCATTCTAAGACCAAATTATATATTTTGATTTGTTACACAACGATAGAAGTTATATAAAAGAATATTTTTTGTTGGTTTTCTTTTTTATTAAATTTATTTCATATATTCCTCATATACAGCACATTTTAACAGTATGTAAACCTTCAAAATATTAGAAAATGACTTTGATTGTTTCAGTGAAGGATCCACTGTTTTTGCTATCCTTACAAGGTCTCTTATACAGTTTTATTGTATTTAATTTGTTTTCACCTTAATATGATAATTCCATTATTTTCCTCTTCTTAAGTAAGTACTTTTGTTGGTGAGAAAGATTTACCTTCAGGGAGCCTTCACACAGAGTTACGCTGCACTCATTCTGAATGTGAAAACACGTTCAGAATGAGCGCGTAAAAAGCAGCTCCCATTGACTTGAATGGGAGCCGGCATATGTGCGCTACCCATTGAAATCAATGAGAGGCCTTTTTGATACTTTTCCCTTATCGGGCCGGCATAGCAGTTCAGCATCAGCATTGGGACATGCTGAACTACTGACTACTGGCCTGATGCAGGCTGGCGCTGGAGCTATGTATAAAGGAGCAGTAGATCAAAGGATGCCAGAGAGGGGCGCCAGACCCTGCCCTCACTCGCGGTGTGGAGAGGATGGTGGAGCCCGGCCAGGTGTGAGCGGTGTGCCACTGTGACAGATGCTTTGTGCGTGTCACTGCAGCCGCAACATCAGGGGGTGACGTCTGACTTCACAAGCTTGTACTCACCGCAATCCCCAAGTCAACCCACGTCCCGACCCCGTCATCTTCTGGGCCCAGACCCCGCCCTCATTCGCAGTGCAGAGAGGATGGCCCGATAAGGGAAAAGTACCAAAAAGGCCTCCCATTGATTTCAATGGGTAGCGCACGTATGCCATCTCCCATTCAAGTCAATGGGAGCTGCTTTTTACGCGCTCATTCTGAACGTGTTTTTACGTTCAAAATGAGCGCAGCGTAACTCCATGTGAAGGCTCCCTTAGACAGGAAAATACAATTGTGTCCATATTATCTGGTATTATTGTCAACAAGTTGTAATATGCTGAGAGTGCAAACTGTTCCAGAAGTTTCAAGTGCAGGAGGTTATATTTCAATTGACAATGAAAGATTATTATTATTATTATTATTATTATTATTATTATTATTATTATTATTATTATTATTATTTATATTTGTTTCATAGTAAAGAAGAAACATTTGGTCAAATTTGTTTCTGAGCTTTTCGCACATATATGGAAAATCCTTGACAAAATTTCTTTCTTCAAAGCAAAGCACTGGAAATATATTCAATTGTATCTTTGTGATTGATATATGGGTAGGTATGGGTTCTGTTTGAGAAGGAGATGGAATAAAAGCAAAATACTTCATAGGGACAAAACTGGTACTGGGTCCTATTTTTGTGTGTGACTCTTAAGATTTCCTATGAGCCTTAAAAGAAATTCTGATTTATTGATGAATAAAACATTTGTATATTTATTCAATAGATCATCTTGAAACAAAAAGCTAAGTAAGAGGTACATAAACAAAAATAAAATAATAAACATAGAGTATGCTGGCATAATACTCTCAAACAAAAGCTTTTTGTTTACCTAATAATATTTTGAAGAAATGCATTTACAGTAAAGGAAAGTAACTGATTGTACGAAGATTTCTCATAATAATTCTTAAGCATTCAGATTAGAATATCCATACCATAACTCCATCCCAAGGGTCAAGAACTTTTTTTTACGATGCACTGATTTAAGAAGACAAAAAAGAGAGCCAAGGGTGTTGGCTCCTACATGAAAATCAAATGTAGGAATTAACACAAACCATGACAGCAACTAATTAATTTGTTAATTAAAATTACATATCAATGTGATCTTTGTCCCTGACTTATTTTTGCAAAGATGGTCCTTCCTTTGTGGATACTAGTTTTGGCTGAACACAGGAATCAGAGTGGTCTGCAGCAAGTCTTTTTTGCAAGATTTACATTGTAGTGTATTATTCATCAATAGATCAGCCCAGTCTTTTAGTTGACGACTTGGCTCCAGTAATTGGCCCCTTTTGAAATTAGTGCCAATGCATGAAATTCCAATGTTAATCATTGTGGGGTCACAGCTGCTAATATCTGTGTGTATCTGTTTCAATTTGTTGGGTTATTCACCCATACTCCACCAACGTAATGTATTTCTCTGTATTGTGATGGGGATGGGATGGTAGGGATGGGGTAGGAGGGCCATTGAAGGTAACATAGGAGGCAGGCATTGCCTGGAAATTTGCATTAATTCCTAGGCATACTGTTAGGGAATTGCCGTTAAGCAATTACCCAGTAGCTGCTGAAATCTGGGAGGAGGGGGAAAGATGGGACAGTGAACTCTGATGCTAGACCCACCCAAAGTCCCTAACTACTTGTCTCAACTACCATGCTTTTACACTTTCCATCTAATGTCCAAAATAAATTAACGATTAGAAGATGATGCCAATTTAAAGCAGAAATATGTTAGATATTTATTAATGTATTTGTGTGGTATGTATATATGTCTGTCTGAAAAACAGAGCAATTTATATTTTGGAAAATTGCTAATTTTTCCAAATTTTCATCAAATTTTCTATTTTATTCTATAGAGAAATTAAAAAATATTGGTCATTGTTTACCACCAACATGAAGTGCAATGTGTCATGAAAAAAACAATTTCAAAATCACTTGTGTAAGTTAAATCGTCTCAAAGCTATTGCCACATAAACTGACAGATGTCACTTTTGAAAAATGAGACCATGTCCTTAAGGTAATTTTAGGCTGTGTTCCTAAGGCTTGAAAGTTAGTAGAACAAATAAGAAATATAGCTAAGTTTGGTTTTTGGAGCGCTAATGATTTCAGCAAAGGGGCCGCATTTATTGCTTCCTTTGAATGTAACAGGTAATTTTGTTTCCTGTTGCTTATTCTATTTAATGAAAACATATTCAGCAGCATTGTAGAGACATGGACAGAAAAGCGAGTACAACTATATTGTTTATCCTGTATTGGTGTTCAGAGCTTTCACATATATGTATCTAATCTCTTCTCGCAGTAGAGCTAAACAGTTATTTGTAAGAAAAAAAGTCAATGAAAAATGCACTTATTATAAATTGCCGAGCTGTTCAGTAATTATAATTATTTAATAAAAGTGATCGTAGTCACAATAAGTGGTCAATTAACAATGTTTTGTGCGCTATGACATGGCAGTTCTCTTATTCTTTCAAATATATGGTTTTAAGTAGAGATGAGTGAACAGTAAAATGTTCGAGGTTCGATATTCGTTTCGAGTAGCCCCTCAATATTTGACTACTCGAATCAAATATCGAACCCTATTATAGTCTATGGGGGGAAAATGCTCATTTCAGGGGTAGGCAACGTTCAATCCAATTATACTTACCAAGTCCACGAGTGAGGGTCGGGCTGGATCCTCCGAGAAGTCTTCTCCGTGCAGCATCCCCGCGGCATCTTCCAGCTCTGAATTCACTCTGCCAGGCATCGGGCCTGGGCAGAGCTGACTGCGCATGCCCGCAGAGTGAATTCAGAGCCGGAAGACGCCGCGGGGAAGCTGCATGGAGAAGACTTCTAAAGGTAGGAGAAGAACCAGCGTTGATTGGCCGACTGTATAGCATTCGGCCAATCAATGCTGGTTCTGCATCGAACTTTTACATTCGAATAGCGAGTGGTACTCGATCGAGTACGAGTATTTCGAATACCGTAGTATTCGATCGAATACCTACTCGATCGAGTACTACTCGCTCATCTCTAGTTTTAAGTAGAGATGAGCGAACAGTGTTCTATCAAACACATGTTCGATCGGATATTAGGCTGTTCGGCATGTTCGAATCGAATCGAACACCGCGTGGTAAAGTGCGCCATTACTCGATTCCCCTCCCACCTTCCCTGGCGCCTTTTTTGCTCCAATAACAGCGCAGGGTAGGTGGGACAGGAACTACGACACCGGTGACGTTGAAAAAAGTAGGCAAAACCCATTGGCTGCCGAAAACATGTGACCTCTAATTTATAAGAACAGCGACGCCCAGCTTCGCGTCATTCTGAGCTTGCAATTCACCGGGGACGGAGGTTTCCGTCCAGTTAGCTAGGGCTTAGATTCTGGGTAGGCAGGGACAGGCTAGATAGGAAGGAGAAGACAACCAACAGCTCTTATAAGAGCTAAATTCCAGGGAGAAGCTTGTCAGTGTAACGTGGCACTGACGGGCTCAATCGCCGCAACCCAGCTTTCCCAGGATCCTGAATGGAATACACTGACAGTGTATTCCCGTATACCCCATATATACACCCCAAATCCCCGTTCCAACGGTGTGCCCCCCCCACCTTCACCCCAGAAATACCCTGCAAGTCCCCTAGCAATAGGATTGGGGCTATATACACCCACTATTTTTGCTACTGCCATATAGTGCCATTGTCTCACTGGGAATTCAAAGAATATATTGGGGTTACATATCACTTCAATTCCAGGGAGAAGCTTGTCAGTGTAACGTGGCACTGACGGGCTCAATCGCCGCAACCCAGCTTTCCCAGGATCCTGAATGGAACACACTGACAGTGTATTCCCGTATACCCCATATATATACCCCAAATCCCCGTTCCAACGGTGTGCCCCCCCACCTTCACCTCAGAAATACCCTGCAAGTCCCCTAGCAATAGAATTGGGGCTATATACACCCACAATTTTTGCTACTGCTATACAGTGCCATTGTCTCACTGGGAATTCAAAGAATATATGGGGGTTACGTGCACCCACAATTTTTGCTACTGGTATATAGTGCCATTGTCTGACTGGGAATTCAAAGAATATATTGGGGTTATGTGCACCCACAATTTTTGCTACTGCTATATAGTGCCAGTTTCTGACTGGTAATTCAAAGAATATATTGGGGTTACGTGCACCCACAATTTTTGCTACTGGTATATAGTGCCATTGTCTCACTGGTAATTCAAAGAATATATTGGGGTTATGTGCACCCACAATTTTTGCTACTGCTATATAGTGCCAGTTTCTGACTGGTAATTCAAAGAATATATTGGGGTTACGTGCACCCACAATTTTTGCTACTGCTATACAGTGCCATTGTCTCACTGGGAATTCAAAGAATATATTGGGGTTATGTGCACCCACAATTTTTGCTACTGGTATATAGTGCCATTGTCTGACTGGGAATTCAAAGAATATATTGGGTTTATGTGCACCCACAATTTTTGCTACTGCTATACAGTGCCATTGTCTCACTGGGAATTCAAAGAATATATTGGGGTTACGTGCACCCACAATTTTTGCTACTGGTATATAGTGCCATTGTCTGACTGGGAATTCAAAGAATATATTGGGGTTATGTGCACCCACAATTTTTGCTACTGGTATATAGTGCCATTGTCTGACTGGGAATTCAAAGAATATATTGGGTTTATGTGCACCCACAATTTTTGCTACTGCTATACAGTGCCATTGTCTCACTGGGAATTCAAAGAATATATTGGGGTTACGTGCACCCACAATTTTTGCTACTGGTATATAGTGCCATTGTCTCACTGGGAATTCAAAGAATATATTGGGGTTATGTGCACCCACAATTTTTGCTACTGGTATATAGTGCCATTGTCTGACTGGGAATTCAAAGAATATATTGGGGTTATGTGCACCCACAATTTTTGCTACTGCTATATAGTGCCAGTTTCTGACTGGTAATTCAAAGAATATATTGGAGTTACGTGCACCCACAATTTTTGCTACTGGTATATAGTGCCATTGTCTGACTGGGAATTCAAAGAATATATTGGGGTTACGTGCACCCACAATTTTTGCTACTGGTATATAGTGCCATTGTCTCACTGGGAATTCAAAGAATATATTGGGGTTACGTGCACCCACAATTTTTGCTACTGGTATATAGTGCCATTGTCTGACTGGGAATTCAAAGAATATATTGGGTTTATGTGCACCCACAATTTTTGCTACTGCTATACAGTGCCATTGTCTCACTGGGAATTCAAAGAATATATTGGGGTTATGTGCACCCACAATTTTTGCTACTGGTATATAGTGCCATTGTCTGACTGGGAATTCAAAGAATATATTGGGTTTATGTGCACCCACAATTTTTGCTACTGCTATACAGTGCCATTGTCTCACTGGGAATTCAAAGAATATATTGGGGTTACGTGCACCCACAATTTTTGCTACTGCTATACAGTGCCATTGTCTCACTGGGAATTCAAAGAATATATTGGGGTTATGTGCACCCATAATTTTTGCTACTGGTATATAGTGCCATTGTCTGACTGGGAATTCAAAGAATATATTGGGTTTATGTGCACCCACAATTTTTGCTACTGCTATACAGTGCCATTGTCTCACTGGAAATTCAAAGAATATATTGGGGTTATGTGCACCCACAATTTTTGCTACTGCTATATAGTGCCAGTTTCTGACTGGTAATTCAAAGAATATATTGGAGTTACGTGCACCCACAATTTTTGCTACTGGTATATAGTGCCATTGTCTGACTGGGAATTCAAAGAATATATTGGGGTTACGTGCACCCACAATTTTTGCTACTGCTATACAGTGCCATTGTCTCACTGGAAATTCAAAGAATATATTGGGGTTATGTGCACCCACAATTTTTGCTACTGGTATATAGTGCCATTGTCTGACTGGGAATTCAAAGAATATATTGGGTTTATGTGCACCCACAATTTTTGCTACTGCTATACAGTGCCATTGTCTCACTGGGAATTCAAAGAATATATTGGGGTTATGTGCACCCACAATTTTTGCTACTGGTATATAGTGCCATTGTCTGACTGGGAATTCAAAGAATATATTGGGTTTATGTGCACCCACAATTTTTGCTACTGCTATACAGTGCCATTGTCTCACTGGGAATTCAAAGAATATATTGGGGTTATGTGCACCCACAATTTCTGCTACTGGTATATAGTGCCATTGTCTGACTGGGAATTCAAAGAATATATTGGGTTTATGTGCACCCACAATTTTTGCTACTGCTATACAGTGCCATTGTCTCACTGGGAATTCAAAGAATATATTGGGGTTATGTGCACCCACAATTTTTGCTACTGGTATATAGTGCCATTGTCTGACTGGGAATTCAAAGAATATATTGGGTTTATGTGCACCCACAATTTTTGCTACTGCTATACAGTGCCATTGTCTCACTGGGAATTCAAAGAATATATTGGGGTTATGTGCACCCACAATTTTTGCTACTGGTATATAGTGCCATTGTCTCACTGGGAATTCAAAGAATATATTGGGTTTATGTGCACCCACAATTTTTGCTACTGCTATACAGTGCCATTGTCTCACTGGGAATTCAAAGAATATATTGGGGTTACGTGCACCCACATTTTTTGCTACTGGTATATAGTGCCATTGTCTCACTGGGAATTCAAAGAATATATTGGGGTTATGTGCACCCACAATTTTTGCTACTGGTATATAGTGCCATTGTCTGACTGGGAATTCAAAGAATATATTGGGGTTATGTGCACCCACAATTTTTGCTACTGCTATATAGTGCCAGTTTCTGACTGGTAATTCAAAGAATATATTGGGGTTACGTGCACCCACAATTTTTGCTACTGGTATATAGTGCCATTGTCTGACTGGGAATTCAAAGAATATATTGGGGTTACGTGCACCCACAATTTTTGCTACTGGTATATAGTGCCATTGTCTGACTGGGAATTCAAAGAATATATTGGGTTTATGTGCACCCACAATTTTTGCTACTGCTATACAGTGCCATTGTCTCACTGGGAATTCAAAGAATATATTGGGGTTAAATGCACCCACAATTTTTGCTACTGGTATATAGTGCCATTGTCTCACTGGGAATTCAAAGAATATATTGGGTTTATGTGCACCCACAATTTTTGCTACTGCTATACCGTGCCATTGTCTCACTGGGAATTCAAAGAATATATTGGGGTTATGTGCACCCCCAATTTTTGCTACTGGTATATAGTGCCATTGTCTGACTGGGAATTCAAAGAATATATTGGGTTTATGTGCACCCACAATTTTTGCTACTGCTATACAGTGCCATTGTCTCACTGGGAATTCAAAGAATATATTGGGGTTACGTGCATCCACAATTTTTGCTACTGGTATATAGTGCCATTGTCTGACTGGGAATTCAAAGAATATATGGGGGTTACGTGCACCCACAATTTTTACTACTGGTGTATAGTGCCAGTTTCTGAGTGGAAATTCCCTAAATAATTTGGGGATTCATTCACCCTACATCTCAGGCTCTTGCCATATTCACCCAGGTTGTCAGTGCTGCACCAGCTCGTTCCCAGACAGCTCGGCCCGAAAAACACATTACCTATATAGAGGATTTGGACAATGAAGACAACATGTTCTAAATCTAATGTCTGCACCTTCTCCAGAATTAAAATAAAGGCAGCGTTTAACTTTCAAATAGCACTGCACAAAGGAAGATATTATCAGCTTGTCTCATGACATGCTACTGAAAAGTGTCATTTGTGTATCTTAATGTAAATATAGTTGTATAAGCTTTTTGGGTTTTAGGCATTGCCAAGTTATTTATTACCACCCGCTCCCTTATAATGATGATGACGCCAAAGTCACTGTGGGTGTTCAGAGCTCACAGCTTTGGTTGACATTTGTCTTGCTCTCTGTCGGTACCAGCTGTCTTTTTGGATACCGTAAAGTTATGTTGACTTTATTAACAGCTATAGAAGCTTTAGCCAGGTTGTGACAGTGTGTAACCCTAACAACACTAAGTGGGATACACATTAATAGTCAGTCTATGTACGCTAAACGTATCACTGAAGTAATTTTTTTTCCCTCTCCCCTAATATAAGAAAGGAACAGACATTAGACCTAGACCGGGGTTCGAGGCTTGTAAAAATCCAGTATTATTTGTTCTTCATGATGTGAAATATGTGTTGAAAAGCAACCCAAGATGAAGTCAGCCATGTGTGCCAGTGTGTTACTTGGCATGCCTTTGCTGGCCCCAACTGTAAGGGTCACTCTCCATTTCCTCCATTTTCCACTCCCCTTCACACCATTTGTGGTGAAGCAATGGGATGCACTGAAGTGCACCCTCTAGCCTCGTGTGGGACAGGGACATCAGATGCCACTCCAACCCCCTCGTCTTCCTCCGCCAGCCAACGGTGCGAAGATGAGAGGAGTGTGCTCTGAATGTTTTCTGCCTAGCAGAGGCTAGTTCTCACTTACGAAAATGGCCCCACTTTGACCTGTATATCAGGCACAATGGTGTAGGTTTCAAAGAAACATGGCACCAACAAGTTGGAAAACGTGGGCCATGCGTGGACCGTGTTTGAGTCTGGCAAGCTCCAGATCTGCTACCAGGTTCCAGCCATTATCACAGGCGCAAAAATGCCAGGCCCCAGGTGTAGCAGGGAAAAAAAAATGCCATCTCAGCCAGGATGGCATCCCTGACCTCGGAGGCACTGTGCTGTCTGTCCCCCAAGCTGATCAGTTTCAGCACGGCCTGCTGACATCTCCCCACGCCAGTGTTACAGTGTTTTCCTCTAGTAGCTGGGGTGGAGGTTGCAGCATCGTAGGGTTTCAGTCTACTCCTGCCATGAATTTTGGCCTGGGAGAGGAGATAGGCCACCCCAGTTTGCACCCGGGGACCAGACTCCACCACATTCACCCTGCCTGTCATTAAAGATAAGCACTGCAGCATCCCTGACCACAGGCGCTTGTCCATGTGTCGGTGGTCAAGTGGACCTTGCAGCAAAGCGCAGAGCTCTGGGCCCGACTGATGTTATGGGACACATGCAGGCGCAAGGCAGGGACAGCACACCAAGAGAAGTAGTAACGGCTAGGCCCAGCATAGGGAGGTGCCCCAGCTGCCATCTGCTGACGGAAGGCCTGGGTCTCCAGAAGCATAAACAAACACCAACATCTCCAGGGCCAGCAGTTTATCGATGAGGCTGTTAAAGGCTTGGGCATGGGGGTGGGTTGTGTTGTACTTCTGCCTGCAATTAAAAGCTTGGGAAATGTGGAGTGGCTGGGAAGAGGCGCATGATGGTGCAGGCCAAAAGGGCGCATGAGGGTGAACTCCCCAATGTGTCAGAGATAGGTGTGTAGGTGTCCTTGCATCATATACTTGCACCATATTTGGCTTTGGAAGTTAATTTTGTGCCAAAAAGTGGTTAAGACAGCGATCCCTCAGCTACTCCCGTTACACTGTCTATTGAAGTTACCATCTGTGGAAGTGGACCACCATTTCTAAGATCCCAAAGGAAGCAGGCAAGAGATGTGCAGTTCAGAAAAAAAGATGAGAAAATAAGTGTAGGCTGTAGAGCACAGAGGGATCGGAGAGGACAGAGCTGGTGTCGGCCAGGTATTCCCACAACATGCGCCTATACTTGTCCCTCCTGGTGACACTAGGCCCCTGAGTGGCAGTAATTTGTCCAGGGGGGCCATTAACGTGTTCCAGACCTAGGAATAAGTCTTCCAACAGGGTAGAGTCTTGCATGCCTTTGCTTCTACCCACTGTTTTTGCTGCTTAGCTTCCCTCCACATCTACACTGCTTTCACCCCTAAACATCACCCCAGTTTATGCCTTTGCTTCTACCCTGTTTTTTTTGTTGAATTAGCTTCCCTCCACATCTACACTGCTTTAGCCCCTAAACATCACCCCAGTTTATGCCTTTGCTTCTACCCAGTTTTTTGTTGATTTAGCTTCCCTCTACATCTACACTGCTTTAGCCCCTAGACATCACCCCTGTCCATGTGGGGTCGGTGGCCTCGTCATCCACCAACTCCTCTTCCAATTGCGCACTGGCCCCTTACTGCAAACCGCACATGACCACAGCTTGCCCTGATGGCAACTGTGTCTCATGATCCCCACTTAGGTCCAGACAAGTCGGTGACGGGTCCAAAACCCCAAAATTGGAAGGAAATGGCGGATGCTGCAGTATTTCTAACACCTGTTCCTGGTGCTCGGGCCTGGTCTGTGTTGTACCCTGCACCCTGCTTAACGCAGCTGCCATATCCGAAGTTGTGCTGAGCGCATGCTAATGTTTTGTGTCCAGTGCAATGGATGGGATGGGATTTCACATAAGTCTGCCATCCATGGCCACTCATGGTTGAGCAACTGAGGGAGTTGACTTTGACGAACCCGAGGGTTTTGGAGTTGGAACTACATCAAAGGTCTGTGCTGCTCACACACTCTGCTCAACACATGATATGTTTAGTGCCAGCAGTGTGGAGACGTCGCACAACAGCCGTTGTTCCAGCAGGTACAGGCGTTGTAGGAGTGCATAGAGGCTAGCAGCGGCAACTATAGACTTTAAAAACTATCCGCACAAGCGCCACACTTTCACCAGTAGCTCAGGAACATTGGGGTACCTTTTTCAAAAGATTAGCAGCAATGAGTTAAAAACGTGGCCCAGGCATGGAATATGTTGCAGGCTGCCAAGCTACAGAGCCGATCCCAGGTTACGGCCATTATCACACATGACAACATGCCTGGGCCCAGGTGCAGTGGCAAAAACCACATTGCCGTCTCATCGAGGATGGCATGACTCACTTTGTAGGCAGTGTGCTATCTGGCCCCCAAGCTGATGAGCTTCAGCACGGCCCACTGACGTCTCCCCACACCAGTGTTGCAGCGTTTCCAGCTCGTAGCTGGGGTCAATTTAACAGCGGAGGAGGGTTGTGTTTCAGCCCTCCTCCCAGGAATGTTGTGTGGGGAGACAAGTCAGTCCACCACATTTTGCGACCCGGTCCATGCCTCAAGTACATTCAACCACTGTGCCAAGATTGAAAGGTAGCGTCCCTGTCCGCATGCACTTGTCCATTCGTAGCTGGTCACGTGGATCTTTTGGGCAAAGCGCTGAACTTAGGGACCGCCTCATGTTTGGGGAAAAGTGCTGGTGTGGACGGCACAGTGAGGTGGTGCAGTAGCCAGCAGGCCCAAAAAGGGCAGAGTGTCCACAAGCTGGGACCCCAACATCTCCTGGGCCAGAATTTTTGAGATGAGGCCGTTGAAGCCTTGGGCATGTGGGTGGGTTGTGCTGTACTTTAGCCTGGAATGAAAGGCCTGGGAGATGGGGAGTCGCATTGCAAAGTGTGTAAACCACACTCAGTTTGTCCTCGACCTATACATTTAGAAATAATCTCCCCCAGCGAGGAACGTGGCCTCGATGGGGGAATTTTTCTAAGGAAGCTAGAAAAGAGGGCATCTTGGGCCTTGCTGGCTCAGGTCTAGCTTCTGTCATGCAGCTGTCTTCTGCCTCTGGACATCCCTTTGCCTCTAGCCACCTTTTTCCCTGCTTAGCTTGCCTTCACATCCACACTGCTTTTGCCCCTAGACATCACCCCAGTCCATGCCTTAGCTTGTACCCCCAGTTTTTCCTGCTTAGCTTGCCTCCACATCCACACTGCTTTTGCCCCTAGACATCATCCCTATCCATGCCTCTGCCCCTAGCCATAACTCTGCCACCCCTGGAAACTCATGGTGCAGAAACTTTGGGAGCTGACTTTGAGGAACCCTTAGGTTTTGTAGATGGAACTCCATCAAAGGTCTGTGCAGCTCACACACCCTGCTCAAGATATGGTATTGTAGGGTTTCAGCGTGTGTGAATGACGGACAACAGCCTGTGTTTGGACAGATGTAGGCCTTGCTAGAGTGTTTTTAGGCTAGCAGCGACTCCTGTGCACTTGCAAAAGTGGGCGCACAAGCGCCGCATTTTCAACAGTAGCTTCGGTACATTTGGGTATGTTTTCAAAAAACTTTGCACCACTAGGTTAGACGTGGGCCAAACATGGAACATGTTGGAGGCTGGCAAGCTCCAGAGCCGCTACCAGGTTCCAGCCATTATCACAGGCGCAAAAATGCCAGGCCCCAGGTGTAGCAGGGAAAAAAAAATGCCATCTCAGCCAGGATGGCATCCCTGACCTCGGAGGCACTGTGCTGTCTGTCCCCCAAGCTGATGAGCTTCAGCACCGCCTGCTGACGTCTCCCCACACCAGTGTTTTAGCGTTTGCCGCTAGTAGCTGGGGTGGAGGTTGCAGCGTCGTAGGGTTTCAGTCTACTCCTGCCATGAATTTTGGCCTGGGAAAGGAGATAGGGTACCTCAGTTTGCACCCCGGGACCAGACTCCACCACATTCACCCTGCCTGTCCTTAAAGATAAGCAGCATCCCTGACCACAGGCGCTTGTCCAAGTGGCGGTGGTCAACTGGACCTTGCAGCAAAGCGCGGAACTAAGGGCCCACCTGATGTTGAGTGACACGTGCTGGTGCAAGGCGGGGACGCCACACCGGGAGAAGTTGTGACGGCTAGGGACGGCATAGTGAGGTGCCACAGTTGCCATCAGGTCCGGGAAGGCGGAAGTTTCAACAAGCCGGAACGCCAACCTCTCCTGGGCCAGCAGTTTAGCGATGTTGGCATTCTAGGCTTGCGTGGGTGGTTAGCGGTGTATTTCTGCCGGCGCTCCAATGTCTGAGAGATGGTGGGTTGTTATAAAGAAGCGCCTGATGGTGCCTTTGATGGTGCAGGAGAAGGAGATAAGACAGAAACAGGGGAGGATGAGGGAGAAGTCAACAAAGTGGCGGAGGCAGATGAAGTGATGTCCTGGCTTGTCCTCTGGAGTGCATCGCCAGCACTGTGAGCAGAGGCAGTGGCATGAACGGCGGGCGACGTTTGTCCTGCCGTTGCTGCCTGCCACTGATTCCATTGCTTGGATTCCAAATGACGGTGCATTGAAGTGGTGGACAGGTTGCTCTTCTCAGGGCCCCTACTCGATTTCGAGAGGCAAATTGTGTAGACGACACTATATCTGTCCTCGGCGCATTCCTTGAAAAAACTCTACACCTTCAAGAAACGTGCCCTTGATGGGGGAGTTTTTCTGGGCTGGGTACAAAAGGGAACATCTTCGGACATTCCGGGTCTGGCCTGGCTTCGGCAAAGCAGCTGACCTCTGCCTCTGGACATGTCTCTGCCTCTAGCTACCCTTTTTGGTGCTGCACCTGCCTCAACATCCACGCTACTTTCCCAGCTTGACATCCGCCTTGTCCAGGTGGGGTCGGTGTCCTCGTCGTCCACCACCTCCTCTTCCAACTCCTGTCTCGCCTCCTCCTCCTGCACAATGCGCATGTCAACTGGCTGCCCTGACAGCAACTGCGTCTCATCGTCGTCGATGAGGGTGGGTTGCTGGTCATCCGCCACCAAATCGACCGGAGATGGAATGGAGGAGACTCTAGTGTTTGAGCATCTGGACACAGATACTCGTCTGTTAGGTCCGTGGAATCGCGAAATGGAGGGGCAGGTTGCGGTACAGTCAAAGGAAGGGAGAACAGCTCTGGGGAGCAGGGACAGTTGGGGTTATTGTTCTGGGAAGATTGGGAATTTTGGGTGGAAGGAGGACAAGACTGTTGGGTAAGAGAAGGTAGAGGCTGACTGGCTGGTGGACAATGTGCTTTAAGCGTTATCCGACAGCCATTGCAAGACCTGTTCCTGGTTCTCGGGCCTACTAATCTTTGTACCATTCAGCCTAGTTAATGTGGAACTTTTGTGCAAAGCGCAGAACTTAGGGCCCGCCTGATGTTAAGGGACACACGCTGGTACAAGGCTCAACTCACCCTAAGTGCCAAAAACACTGCTGGTGCAAGGCTCTACTCATGCCAAGGGCTTCAATCTCTGCTGGTAGCTCAGCTTAAGGTCCTGCAACTTTGTTTGGAAGGGCTCATGTTAAGTGCTAGAAAAGTGAATTTTTGAAGGTCTTACCACATCACACACACACACACACACTCAAAATGACAGTTAAGGGTGAGGGCTTTTGGAATTCCCATTGCCTATTCCATTTGTGGTTGTCATGGGGAACGTGATTTAAAGGGGTGGTTGTTACTGTTTGTTGAGCTTAAATTGGGGTTTGTGTCCATCCATTTTGGGAGTAAAGAAGGTTTCCAGGTATTTTCCCACTTTGATAGAGGTTTTTTTGAGTGTGTAAAGTGTGTAGTTGTTAGGCTGTGATGTTGGGGTAATAGAGGGTCTTTGGTGTGTTAGATGCCCCCAGACATGCTTCCCCTGCTGTCCCAGTGTCATTCCAGAGGTGTTGGCATCATTTGCTGGGGTGTCATAGTGGACTTGGTGACCCTCCAGACACGGATTTGGGTTTCTCCCTTAACGAGTATCTGTTCCCCATAGACTATAATGGGGTTCGAAACCCATTCGAACACACGAACAGTGAGCGGCTGTTCGAATCGAATTTCGAACCTCGAACATTTTAGTGTTCGCTCATCTCTAGTTTTAAGCTATCATTCCTTCACAATAAAATAGTACTTTTTTAAAAGCAATTGGAAAGCACATGTACATGACTTACAGTAATAAAAACAAACTAGTCTCTCTATATAATTTCATTAGTTTAGTCCCTTTGAGGTGTCAAACCTTGTCATATACATTTATTTCCTTATCAACAAGTGTTATCATATTAGAAATCAATGCTGTGAGTGACTGATAGCAAAGCAGTACTTATAAATGAAAAGCCAAAAATAATCCTAGATAATAGCAAGTGATCTGCCTTAGTATTTATCTTTCCAAAGCTCATTTATGAACCAGCTTATGAAAAAGTGAATTATACAACATCAATTAGCAATGTAACTCCCGTCAAGTACCAGAGTAGGAAGAAAAGTCATATCTCAAGCGTCCCATTTTTTGAGAAAATTGACTCGGAAAATATGTTTACACTTGTCTCTCACTTATTTGCAACGGTTATTTGTGTTGTTAAATATAGTCATGGCCGTATGTGTTGGCAGTCCAGAAAATGAAGTATTTCCCTCAGAAAAATATTGCAATTACACTTGATTTGCTATTTATTTCCTTTGTGTGTATTGGAACAACACAAAAATACAGAGAAAAAAAACAAAAATTATATAATTTCACACAAAACTCCAAAAATTAACTGGACAAAATTACTGACACCCTCAACTTAATATTTGATTGCACACCCTTTGGAAAAAAAAAAAACATGTGATATCACATACCAAGCTCCTTACACCTCTGAACAGGAATTTTGGACCACACTTCTTTTGCAAACTGCTCCAGGTCTCTCATTTTTAAGGAAACCTTCTGCCAAAAGCAATTTTAAGATCTCTTCATAGTTATTAAATGGAATTGATATCAAGATTGATCGCTGGCCATTTCAGAACTCTCCAGCTTTCTGTTTCCATTCCTTTCTGGGTGCTTCTTTGGGGTGTTGGATGCTTTTTGGGAGTTAGGGGTCATTGTCCTTGGATGCAAACCCATTTTTCTGACACTGGGCCCTACGTTGTGACCTCAAATCCTTTGGTAATATTTAGATTTCATGATGCCTTGCACATGGTTAAGGCCCCCAATGCCAGAGGCAGCAAAACAACCCCAAAACATCTTTGATTTTCTTTGTAGGTCTCATTCCATTTTTTGTAAAAAGTAGAATGATGGGCTTTACCAAAAAAACTGTATCTTGCTCTCATCTATCCACAAGCCATTGTCCCAGAAGGATTTTGGCTTACTCATGTACATTTTGGCAAACTGCTGTCTAGCTTTTTTTTATATCTCTGAGTCAGCAATGGGGTCCTCCAGGGTCTCTACCATAGCATTTTGTTTTATTCAAATGTAGTGTGCACTGACACTCATGCACCTTGAGCCTGCAGGACAGCTTGCATTTCTTTGGAACTTGATTTGGGCTGCTCATTCACCATCAGGACTGTCCTGTGTTGCAACCTTTCATCAATATTTCTCTTTCATCCAAGTCCAGGCAGATTAGTTACAGTGCCATGGATTGAAAACTTCTTGATTGAAAACCATGGACAAAGGAACGTCAAGATCTCAGTTTTGAAAATCGCAGCATGTCTGTGCTGTGGTTTGAAACGCAAATTTGTATCGGATTCACATGAATCCCATCCACTTTGCAGATACTGTAAAACACTGGAATTTTCCCACTGCATTTCCACCATGGGAAAATCGCGGCATTTAAGGCCCATGGGGCCCCAGCCTTACAAGACTGCTGATTACTATACTGTGACTGTAAGGAGCCATGCACCTGTGTGTCATCCCATGACCATGGACTGGTATTCATCAATTGTAGATCTAGAAAACTGTGAACAATTGATATGGGAAGTAGAATTTTATTATACAAACCTATATTATTAAACGGTATATTTCTTGCATTTAGCCCTTGTAATGTTGCTAGTCTTGTGATTTCATGTTAGGTTAATTATTGAACACAGGAAAAATAGCAGATCCTTTTATGAATTTTAATAAATACAAAAATATAGGTTCTACTCATAGATATTTCACCTAAATAAAAAGCATCCTAGAATTTACTACTTATGTTTAGAGATGAGTGAACAGTAAAATGTTCGAGGCTCGATATTCGTTTCGAGTAGCCCCTCAATATTCGACTACTCGAATCGAATACCGTACTCTATTATAGTCTATGGGGGGGGGGATGCTCGTTTCAGGGGTAGGCAACGTTCGATCAAATTATACTTACCAAGTCCACTAGTGAGGGTCAGGCTGGATCCTCCGAGAAGTCTTCTCCGTGCAGCGTCCCCGCGGCATCTTCTCTTACAGGCATCGGGCCTGGGCAGAGCCGACTGCGCATGTCCACACTACAAGCGGAGAAGACTTCTAAAGGTAGGAGAAGAACCAGTGTTGATTGGCCGACTGTATAGCATTCGGCCAATCAATGCTGGTTCTGCATCAAACTTTTCCATTCAAACAGCGAGTGGTACTCGATCGAGTACGAGTATTTTGAATACCATAGTATTCGATCGAATACCTACTCGATCGAATACTACTCGCTCATCTCTACTTATGTTGTTTATTTTATTCTTGTTCCTTTTTGTATACCATACCACAAGGAGATATACCTCGTACATACATATATGCTGCAATACTGTTCACACTATAGGAAAGAAGAAAAGCACAGGTAACATTAGTTGTACTTTTTTGAAAAACAAGGTCAGACACTAAATGTAGAACATGAATTCCAACCTGCACAAGGTCATGGATTTTCAGTGGCCTGAAGCTTCTACTCTGATCACTTTAGAAATTAAGAAGGAGCAGTTTACTGTGATATTTTTCTTGCCTTAAAGATGTGTAGCTGCCTTAATTTGACTTGAACATACACTACAATTTCAGTTTTATGTTCTTCAGTAAATTCTTTTTATATTAGGTCATAGCTATTTACCTAAAAGCCTCAAGGTTGAATGTGGCTTTTAAAGTTTTATGTGACTTAAAAAATTTTATTGAACATCTATATTGCAGCTATAAAAATTAAGAAAATGTATTTTTTTATGCTATCTCTCTTTTAATTGTTACTTTTTAGTACATCTGTCTCTGCACCTTCTCAATTCACTGCCTTAATCTTGTAAGTAGAACAATAATAATACATTTCTTACTGATAAAACGTCTTTAAAATTGTATATGCTTTATATTAAATAGTCATATTTCTATGTGTTTATTTACTTATGCACATAATAAAAAAAACTGGGCCTTTATTTTTAAATAACATACAATTGCAGAAGTTGAAAATATTGCAATATTTGTTGTTTTAGCAAAACTATAGATCAGTGCTTTACTGTGAAATCGTCCTCACTGGCGATAGATATAAATAGGGTCACTGCACACAGAGTTTTTTGGTGTTGATTTTGATGCTGAATCCACCTCAAAATCAGCCTCCAAAAAAACCTCCCATTAGAGTTCTATTGGGAGGCTTTTATGGGAGGCTGATTTTGAGGCGGATTCAGCGTCAAAATCAGCGCCAAAAAACTCTGTGTGCAGTAACCCTAATAGAGGGGTGAAAGGGTGTGGCCATGATAGTAGCAAATAATGCAAGATAACACTTTTGCAGTCAAAAAAAGGCATTTATATATTAGACAGGGGCATAGTTAAAAGGCTCATGGGGCCTGATGCAGCAATTCTTGGGTTATCCTTCTGCTTTATTGAATTTCAACAACCGATTTCTCTCTGATGCCCACATGCCGAGCCTCTTGACACACACCTGACTTATCTTAATCAATAGCTAAACAGTCAGTGGGGGCTTATATGATGTGGGGTAAGACCAGAACAATCCATATAATTTAGGGGGAGTTCACTCTACCGCTACTAAAGTCTATTGCTGTATTCCCTCATAGAATGTCAGCAACGGACTTTATCTGTCACAAAGAACGGTCACAGATTGAATCCCATTGACACTATTGTAAATAAAATGACAGAAGCTATCTTCCATCATATTTTTTTACTTTTATAAGGAGGGGTTCAGATTTGCGCCCGTATCCTCCCACCTGGTCTCCATCCTATTCCCTAGAGAAACTGCATAGGGGAAGGCTTCCCGGCAGTCAGTTTTAAAACCCATTCATTTAATTGTTTTTTTTTAAACGCAAACCACCTATGTCCGTATGCAGCCTGTCCGCGGGGAAACCATTTTTTTTTTTTTTGGTCGGACATGCAGGACTTTGTGCCAGGCCAAAAAAAAAAAAGTTTCCCAGCGGAGAGGCTGCATACAGACACTGGTGGTTTGTTTTAAAACCCATTCAAATGAATAGGTTTAAAAACTGACCGCTGGGAAGCCGTCCCCGATGCAGTTTTTGGGGGGAATAGGACGGAGACCCGGGAGCCGGACACAATTGCAAATGTGAACGATCCTCATTTACAAAAACTCAGTTTGCTGTGCAAATAGCCTAAACATGCCACAAAAAGAGAAAAAAAGGTTGCTTAAGAAAAGGAAATATGTTAATGGAACTGAACATCTCAGTAAAAAACATGCAGTGTTGTGGGCAATTCCAAATATTACCACAGCCTGTAATATAGGCATAAATCTCTACCTTTTCACTGTAGAATAGATATCTCACCAGCACCAGTAAATTTTTGGGGAAAATATAAATGTCTGTTTGTATTCTCTTTTTCTTTGTTTGTTTTACATTCTCGTTGGCTGTTCTCACTTTTCTATTAAAATGACACATCAAGTCTAGCAGTACATCACTCTTCAATTTTCTATCAGCATATAGGACTTATTTATATTTTTCTAATCTTCTTGATCTATAAAGACTCTGGAACAGCCATTTAGGGTCAGCTACTTTCCTACCTCTTGCTTTGATGTGTGTGATAGGCTTCAGATCATTTATTATACATTCTCCAGAGAACACTTGTTTTAGTCTGGTCAGATGTTTTGATTCAGTTTCAATTTATCCTATCTAATGAGACAACTTATAGTCCCAGTCATGTTGACAGTAAAAGTAATAGCTTTACAAAACTAGTAACTTGTTGCTGCATATTGCATTGGTGAAAAATGGATGCCCCTGTTCAGTGAATATCTTTTTATTGAGCGCCTACATTCGATGATAGAAGATACAAGTGAGAGAAGTACATTCTTAATCGTAGAATGCTCTGATAAAGAGGGACAATTAATCTTTGTCTCTCAATGGGCAAAGCATGGAAATTAACTTCTGCGAACTATCAAAAAGGCAAAGTTCAAGACAAACTTTGATTATTAAAGCTGTCTACAGAATTCTTTTTGCAGTATTTGCAAACTGTCTTGTACTTAGAACAGAACAGGCAACAATACAGTTACTGCGGCTCAGGGCTAGAAATAAACAGTTCACGTAAAAAAATATAATTTGGAAAAAAAAATTACATTTTGAAGTATTTGTTTCATTTTCATGCTAATATAGAGCTTTCAATGTTTTCATTATTATACACTTCATATTTCAAGTGCTGTAAGTACATGTCCTGTAGAGTTCATACTATAGGTTAAGCAGATTTCAATAAAGGAACTAAGTAACTTTGCCAGAATCACAAAATTAAAAAAAAGTATAACACTATTGTGTTTCGCTTCACTTATATCTACAAACTCTCATTCTCATAGAGAACACATTTTTCTCACTAACCCAGCACACATCTTAAAGCAAACCTAAACTTTCCAGCAGATTTTGACTTCTTTTCATGAAATCCTGCACTGAAATCTACTTTCTGCCGCCTATATTTTCTTTCCCTTGTCTCTGTCACTGCTTTTCACTGGAGTGCAAGTGTATGACAGGGAAGCTGAGGCAGGAGGGGGTCACTTTAAACAGTTATATCTTGGTCATTTTAAAACATAAACCAGTGTTTTAGAAGATTCTCGTCTTTCATATGACTCCAAGATCACAGTTCTAGCTATATTAATTCCAGAGATATTATCAGTGGAAAACATTTTTGGGATTAGCATATGTATGGAGCTACATATTTAATATGACACCAAATCAACTATTCTAAAGATTATAATGCTAGATAACTGTTTGAACTTACTAACTGATTGATAACTGATTGAAGTTACTCTCTCTAACCTCAGCTTTCCTGCATTATGTAAGAGCCCACCCATCCCTACTCCAGCAAGAAGCAGTGAGACTAACAAACAAAAGCTTAAAGAAGGAACAGGAAACTGAGGGCCACGGTGGCTGAGTGGTTCGCCTTGCTGGAGTCCTGGTGTTCAAATCCCGCCAAGAGCAAAAAACCATCTGCAAGGAGTTTGTATGTTCTCCCCGTGTTTGCATGGGTTTTCATCCCATATTCCAAAGACATACTGATAGGGAAAAATGTACATTGTGAGCTCTATGTGGGACTCACAATCTACATTTAAAAAAAAAAAAAAAAGAAGAAGGAACAGGAAGTGAATTTCAGTGCTGGATTTCATGGAAATGAGTTAAAAATTGTTAATAATAGAACAATAAAGAAAAAAGTAGGGGTATAAATTTGTTAATAAAGTATATCAAAATATTGATCACCGTGTGTTAGGATTGGGTCCCACAGGGTCCACTCTCAGTGCACAGCGCCACCTGTGGGTCAGTCTAACCCTTGCCCTCGGCCTCATGTAGTGAGGTGTCTGGAGTGTAAGTCCAGATTTCGGCCCACTGAGCATGCTCAGGCCTATTGCAGTCGCTCACAGGCTAAGTGCCACTTCTTGCCTACTGAGCATGAGCAGTGAGGTCATGGCCACCTCCCTGTTGGGCGGGGACTCCCCTTTAAAAAGTGTGAGCTGACGCCCGCCCGGCGCTCACACTTTGAATCAAATTACTGAAGGTTGTGCATGACAGTAGTTCAGGGAAAGGCTCCAGTTTCCAGGCAGGTGTTCAGACTAGATCTGTAGTTAGTACCCTGTAAGCCCTGAACTGACAGCTCTATACCTGGGTTAGGAGCAGTAGACTCTGTTCCAGCCCATAGAGTTGCAGCAGGCTCGGGCTCTCAGCCACTTTTACTGTCTAAACTTCCTTTACTCTCCTGGCTGTTGCAGGAGAATGTTTAGTTGCTGACCTGGGATGAGTTAACCCTTGGCAGCCTTGTTTGCTGTTCCAGCTGTACTGAGCACCTGTCCAGTGAAGCTAACTGGCAGGGCTGTCCTGCAGCCTGTACACATTTAGTACTGTGTCTCGTGTCTGCCAGTGGAGTTAACTGGTAGGGCACTATTCAGGCACTCAGCCGCCCATCATTGGGCCTGTGGACCTCGCTGCAGTGCCTTGCAGACTAGAGGTTCTGTTGTTTAAAAATATTATTTTTTAATTAATACACAGAACCGTAACACCGTGCCACAAATACTGATAGAGAATTAAAAGCCATAGAAATGTGTCAGAAGTTATGAGCTTATGTATGGACACTGTTCAATGACTCGCTGCTCAGTCTGGTATTTTAGCTCTGAACTAATAGCTTAATGGGGAGACTAAGAGCGATACATTGGATTTACTGATGGGCTAGGCAGTCTATTGTAACCCACAGTTGTGACTTCTCCTATGGTCAGGCATTGTGATGGAAGGCTAATGTATTGACAACTTAGATAATATTGAAGCCCTATATGTGCTAGGTATCTTAATATCATTCAAATACTATTTGCTAATTGTTTGGGGCATATGTGGGACCACAAATAGCAACATGGGCTGACTGGACCTGCATAAGTGAAGGGTTTAAGACCTATACAGTATATCTGGCAGTTGAGCTAGATGGGGTGGTAGAGACACATAGTTTGGTCTTTTGATGTACAGGAGCATTAGCTCAGTAAAACGTAGTGGCTGCTCTGAATACTGGGCACCATTTTTAACCCCCTAGATAAGGGGTCAGTAAGATTGGCACTCATGGCATATTTTGCTGGCACCTCAGCCAGCATGAGACTTGCAAGAATTAAATGAAAAGGGAGCATCCTATACCATTGCTGTAGCAGAGTACTAAAGGGACGCTCCCTCCCCTTCTCTTGCTTTCCTCTCTGATCACCAATGAGAGGGGTAAGGAAAACCCAGGAGGTGGAATTCATCACTGTACTGCTCAAGGACCCTACATGATACAGTGATGAGCTCCTGCCGTGTGCATCCTGTAAAGAAGAGGAGGAGGAGAAGTGGAGAGCTCTGGCCAGCAACGTGAAAGTAAAAAAAAACAAACAAAAACAGGTATATGCTGGGTTATTATTCCTATTAATGCAAGCATTTGGGGTTATTAATTTAGTTACTCCATATGCCTCACATAAATAGCAATCATCCCCTTCATGTCCCTCACATTAACCCCTGTGTGACTTACATAAGGATTACTAATATGTGAGGTATATGGAGGTACTAATAAAGGACCTCAATAATGAAGATACTTAATTATTACCTCCAAATCGCTCACCTGTCAGGAACTCTTATATGAGGCACACAGGGGTTAATGTGAGGGGCATGATGGGATTAATTGCTAATAATATGAGGCACATGGAGTTTCTAAATTTTAATGCACTTGATCATATTTTATATCTTCAATTGTGGATAAATGTATGGACACATAAATTTCAATGGGTCCATAAATATAGACATTGTTTTTGCAGCTGTGTGTCTGGGCCAAACTGAAGAGTTTGGAATTGAATGTGGTCGAAATTAATCAGTGTTTCACTTATAGAAAGTGAAAGTACAAGTGGCTGGGGACTGGATGTAGCATCCAAGTACATAGTGTGTCACCATTTACAGGTGTTACCTCACTCTGCTCCCATCCGCATACATTTACAACTAATTGTGGGTTACATTGCTCCTACTTCTTCTATCTACCTCTTCTCTCCTGACCGACGCATCAGCAGCCTCTCCACATCTTTCATGCCCGGCTGTGTGATGGTCGAGCTCTTCACCTCACAACATGAGCACCATAATCCTTACTCCTGACTTCTATGGAAGAACAGAGGCCATCTTCTATATTCAACCACCCAGCTTGCTTATGTCTTCCCTGCAAGAGCTGAGGGGCGAGACTGCGGTGAGTCGCTGTGTCCTGTGCAGTCCCCATGCTCAACTTCCACTGCTCTGT
The DNA here is from genome assembly GCF_031893055.1 of Leptodactylus fuscus. Classification (NCBI taxonomy): domain Eukaryota; kingdom Metazoa; phylum Chordata; class Amphibia; order Anura; family Leptodactylidae; genus Leptodactylus; species Leptodactylus fuscus. Next base: position 142,649,162 of record NC_134269.1, on the reverse strand, counting down.
TGGCCCCCCATTTTCAGCCAGAATCCTGGCTCTGGAGCAGTGTGGCCGCCATCTTGGTCCACCCTATTCGGCTCCTCACACATCACAGGTCTATTTCCTCAGGGATATAGAACATTTTCCATACTACTCGGGTGTTACAAAGTATATGCCTTACAATTCCATCTTTAAACCCTCCTTTGAACCTCGTTTGGACTATCAATACACTTTACTGTGTACACAATGACTTTTGTAAAGGGCTGGTACTCTCATTCTTGCTCTCCTGGATAAGCACCTCTCTGTTAAACCAACTAGTTCAGGACCAACAAAAAAGGCACCGCGCTTACTCCCAAATTGTCAGTAAAACACGCAGCTTTATTGCGACCAGTAATCAAAGCGTTTTTGGGTTTTCCCCTTTTTCAAGTGTGATACAAATAAACTGGATACAAATAAACCAAAGTTACCTTCCAGATGATGTTCTAGACCTCTGGAAGGTACTCCTCTGTTGGCTGTTGCATCCTAGCACTCTAGCACACCTAGCACACCTCTAGCATGCAACAGCCAACAGAGGAGTAAAGAAGCTACGTGTTTACCGGAAATTTGGGAGTAAGCGTGGTACCTTTCTTGTTGGTCCTGAACTAGTAATTTTTCATCCCCTGTGGATGTTAAGGGCCCCAGCAGCTGAAAACTACTCAACTCCTTCTCCACTTCACTGTCCTACATTCTAGAGCCATTCCTAAGTGGATTATGGTCATACAGTCATGTCTCGGTACCCCAATCCAGCATATATTTCTCTGTTAAATCAGGAACTCTTACTCTACCTAACTCATCATTCCTTAGTCTGACCTCTCCCTGACCGCCAATATGCTACCACCAGGTTGGCGAGTCTGGGAGATGGCTGTCACAACTAATATTGCACCTTATGCTTCTCACACAGACTCCTAAGCTACTCTCAAACAGATCAAAAACTCCCAGGCGGACATTGACAAATATCTCACTAAACTATCCCCACTCCAATTCCCTGTAGCAAAATGGGCTCTAGCCATACCGCTACCTTTTGGATTCATCTGATGCAGAAAGCATCATGGATGAGGGTAATACCTATGACTCCACCTCCATGGTTACCATTTTCTCTAAGGGCCCACCAGAAAATTATTGAAAAGGTTTTCTGGCCTGTCATGAACTATCTGGCTGTAATCAAAAAGGATGTCCAAGGCATTGGCTAGAGAGTTGAACAATTAGAAGAAACACAGACTTCAATTCTGGCCCATGGCAAACCTACCTCTATGGAACTCTTGGCATGTCAATCACATCTAAACCTGAGGACTTCCCACCAATTGAAACTATGGTCACAATAAAGAAAATCCTGGCGCATGTGCTAGGTGACAATTCTCCATCTGATGTTCAGCTTAAAAGATCTCACAGGACCCTACACCTGAAGCCTAATGAGCACAATCCCCCAGGAGACATCCTTTGCAAGCTCCTGTCCTTTCCTGTTAAGGAGGTGGTCCTGCAAAAGGCCCATCTCCCACCAGATATCACCTATGAAGGACACAGGAGCACCTTTTTCTGAGGTTGTCTCCCCAGTTACAACCTGATAACTAGCAGACTCTCTAAATGACTTTCTTACAAGAAATTCATAGACACATTGAGAGCCTAGTCTTTTCAGACCACCAAGTATAATGATCAGACGCCCAGGTGAGGTGTTGAAACATAAAACATAGTGTTATTCACCTCCCCTGGACTCCAGCATCACTCCCTTCTCAGTCTTCAGTACTGTTCAATGACGTCACGGATGTGGGTTACGCTGGCATCATTATGCATGTTTCCCATATAACGTCACTGTCAGCCTGGAGGCCCAATTGAAATGAAGGTGGCCGTATTTAAAAAAAAAAAAAAAAAAAAAAAAAAAAGAAATAAAAAGAAACACAGCAGGAGGTTGGGGCCCCGGCACTTTCCTGGATTTGTAGATACCTACCGTAAGTGTAATCTTATGCCATTCAGCTTTTATAGAGAAAATAACCAGAAATCATGTAAACATTTTTTGACTTTCTTTCATTACACTAACCTAATGGAATGACAAATGTTCTCTTTCCACTATGCACATTCTGCATAAACTTCAGAAGCTATTAATAACAAAGGTGGTAAATGTCACACTGAGTCCAATGAGCATATTTTCTTTCATGCACATTATTGCAAACTCCTTTTTCCAATACAATTGTAAGTAACCAAAATGCCACTCATTTATGCACAGAAAATTAATCAGTACAGGTAATTAGTCTCATCCATTCATCCTGTATCAAAAAACTGTTATATGGATTGTCCCTCAGAAAGCAACAAACAGCACAAGTCAGAACACAAGCAGCTACTGTATAATTCTTCTATATACTGAGAACTATCTAGCCTGTCATGTTAATATGTTGCTGACATATACATTACTCATTGATAAGCCTAAATGCTAACTGTCTGTGCCAGTCATTACAATGGTTGCCTTTCCACTGTATAATACAATTTAAACTTATCGCTGTTATTCACAAATATTTCCACACTTCTGTATCAACTCTACATTTCCTATCTCATTTCTGTTTGCCACCTTACCCATGTTCTTCATTCAGCCAATGTTCTAAGACCTCTCCATAATCCTAACCCACTGCAATCTCCAAAACTTCTCCCAAGTTGCACCAATTTCTGTAAAGCGCTAACCCAAACAATCAAATTACTACCCAACTTAAAACCGAAAACCATATGTCTTCATTTACAGGAAACGTTGCACACCAACATAGTATGTATTTGTACATAGACATAAACCAGCTGGTTACTGGCTCATGAAGCTTTATTTGTGTCATTTTATAAAATATGGCTGGACAATTGTAAGAGCACTTTTATCTCGTGTCCCCCTTTCTTCACCATTAATCGTGAGCTCTTATGAGCAGAACTCTCACTCAAATGGTTTTCCAATGACTTTTCAATGCATTTTTTTTGCCTTCTATAGTAAGATATCAGGCTACCCAACTTTAGGCTTATAACTAATATATACTGTACAGATGTGACACTGAAGAATATCAATAAAATAACTTACAGTGACTCATATATATGACCAAACTCAAGCAGATATATTATAAAGTAACTGATAGCAACTAAAAGTGATGGATTTGTCTGAAATACCTTCAAGCTGGGCCACATCCAGTTTGATATTATTGTAAAACATTAGTGAAAGAAAAACTGTAAGATATTTTGAAGTACTGATTTTTATACAATTTTAAAGTCATTGTATAAAAGTTTTCAAAAAAACATTCATCACCTTAAAAGTCACAGGGAATAATTTCACCATAAAATATATCTTGTATATAACAAAACTAAATGTCAGATTCATGACATATTTCTTGTGAGTGGTTGATTACTTGCAGCAACTTCTGCTAAATAGAAAGGTTTTACAAGTCTCCCTTGTATCAACAGAAATAGACTAAGTTTGTCTTCAGTAAAACTTTTCTTAAAAGCTTCCACTGTTGTTTAAAAATAGAGCTGCTCTACAGTATGTAAAGACTCAGACATTATTTTCACACCAGACATGTAAATTGTGCCGCCCGTGGCTAGATAGATGATCTTACGAAGCTGTGCCCAGAAGCTTACTTTGGCTGACATGAGTCAAAGCAGGTACTATGCCTCCTTAAAGAGGACCTTTCATCAGATTGGGCACAGGCAGTTCTATATACTGCTGGAAAGCTGACAGTGCGCTGAATTCAGCGCACTATCGGCTTTCCCGATCTGTGCCCCGGGTAAAGCGCTATCGGTCCTGATACCTTAGCGCTTTACAGTCAGAAGGGCATTTCTGACACTCTGTCAGGAACGTCCTTCTGCCCAGCAGCGCCTATCACGCTGTACTGTGAGAGCAGAGAGGAACGCCCCCTCCCTCTACTCACAGTGCTCGTCCATAGACAAGTATTATTAGGAGGGGAGGGGGGCGTTCCTCCCCGCTCTCTCAGTACAGCACGATAGGCGCTGCTGGGCAGAAGGACATTCCTTGCTAAGTGTCAGAAACGTCCTTCTCACTGTAAAGAGCTATGGTACCGGGACTGATAGCGCTTTACACCGGGCACAGATCGGGAAAGCCGATACTGCTCTGAATTCAGCGCTCTGTCAGCTTTCCAGCAGTATATAGAACTGCCTGTGCCCGATCTGATGAAAGGTCCTCTTTAAGGAGACTGCCTTTGCAGGCCACCTTGCAGTATGAAGAACGCCCCCTCCCTTTGCTCACAGTGCTCGTCCATAGACAAGTATTATCAGGAGGGGAGGGGGGCGTTCCTCCCCGCTCTCTCAGTACAGCGCGATAGGCGCTGCTGGACAGAAGAACGTTCCTGGCTAAGTGTCAGAAACGCCCTTCTGACTGTAAAGCGCTACAGTACCGGGACCGATAGCGCTTTACATCGGACATAGATCGGGAAAGCCGACAGTGTGCTGAATTGAGCGCACTCTCAGATTTCCAGCAGTATATAGAACTGCCTGTGCCCGATCTGATGAAAGGTCCTCTTTAAGGAGACTGCCTTTGCAGGCCACCTTGCAGTATGCAGACTATGAATGCTCTACTGAGAATTCTGGGCAAATATGTTTCAAATAAGTTTTCCTTTATAGATAATGGAAACCCTCTCTAGCAGCACCTTTTGGAAGGTAGCTCTCTATAGATAAATGACTGCTTTTCTATGAAACCCACTCTAGCACCACCTTTTGGAAGGTAGCTCTCTATAGATAAATGACTGGTTTTCTATGAAACCTAGAGACATTGTCTAGGGCACTTAGCCTGGGCTGCCCTGAGGCTCTCCCCCAAGCCTCCGTCTGCCGTATCTGGGCGCCGTCTGTCAGGTATTGCGTGGTCCCGGGCGGTTGAAATCACTGCGGCCTGCTGCACTGCCCGAGTCCGGCCACCATCTTGGCCTCGCGGCCTACCCGGCTCCTTTAACCCTGCGCTGTGGCCTGATTGCAGCGACTTACCTGCCGGACCGTCCGGTCCCTCTTCATCCCGGTGGAGATCCTCTGGTGCCTCCTGGTGTCCTCCGCCTGCCGGTCTCCTCGTCTGCAGCGCTGCCTCCTCTTCATACCGCTGCGGCCGCCATCTTGGATTTGCGGCCTACATCCCGGCTGGCTTCCCTGTGGGTGGCTGCCACCAGTTGATCCTGCCTGCTGCTCTGTGGTGACTCCTGGCTCGGCGATGTCCTCTGGTGTCCCTCCTCTGGTCCTCCTGCAGCGTCTGTGGGGGTATGCAGCTTGCAGCTCCCTGAAGGCTTCACTGTGTTAGGCCCTTGCTCTACCTGCTGCCTGGCCTCCCTGCATTGCCTGAAGTGGAGACACCTCACCCCCCCCCCCTGCTGTTTTGGCTCCCATCCTGACACTTTCTACTGGGACATTCTGCTAACCCTGTGAGTACTCCCTGCTTTTTTTTTTTTGGACTTTCTTACACTCTTCAGAGACCTTTCTAGCAGGGAATTTATTTTTTGTTGCTGTGGACTGCAGTGGTGTGAAGGGAGTGCTGAGCCCCTACTCCACCATCAGGGGGGGCTCCTCACCTTCCTCCACTTGCTGTGTGTTATATGCTCTGCAGTATATCCCCACGGAACTAGCACTTCTCCCACAGCTCTATTGGCACCTCACGGGTACCGGGTTTGATTATGGAACTGTGTGACCGCCTCATGTAAGGCCTGGTGATACTGCGAGTGTACCTTCATTACCTTCTATGGTCGCTTCTCATTGTGATATGTCCAGAAGACGTCCTAACACCTCTACTGCTCCTTCCCGCACGCCGGGCCGCTCTCTTACTCACTCACCGTCAATCTCTACCTTCCTGTCCCGATCTGGAACCTCGGCTACTGGGTCTGGCACTGATGACATGGCTCCTCCATCTTCTCCGCTTCGTCAATCGCAGCTACCTCCTTCAATGTCTGCCACCCCCCCTGGACATGACATGCAATCCTTGGATTCAGCCTCCCTGCCCTGCACGGCAGCTCATATTGCCTCTGCGGACTTTCAGCTACTTTGGGACCTTATTCAAGCTCTGCCCACTAAACAGGACCTGGATGCTGTAGTTTCCCGAATGGAACAATCCCAGGCACAGGCCCTCGGTGCGATCCAGTCTGATGTGTCTCAACTTACTACTAGGGCTGACGCTACTGATCAAACACTGTCCTCCTTGGAACAACGCCTGTCTGCGGTGGAGAACAATCAAACCCACTCTGAGGCCCGCCTTCAACAAGTTGCTTTGCTCCTGGATGACCAGGAGAACCGGGGTCGCAGAAATAATATTCGATTATGAGGAGTGCCAGAAAAAGGCCCTCAGGATGATCTGATCAGCCGTATTAATACCATTTTCAATATGGCGACTCAACGCCCGCTGGATGCTACCTTCATGATGGACCGTGTGCATAGAGTCCAACGTTCTGGCCCGCTTGACCCTGCTAATCCTAGAGATGTTCTGTGTAGACTACATTACTTCACGGACAAGGAACACATCCTGAGGTGTGCCTGGGATATGGGATCGGTGCCTTTTGAGAATGCCTCTGTCAAGCTCTACCCAGACGTCTCATCCCGCACATTGGCTATGCGCCGTGCTCTTCAGCCGGTGTTGACTCTGATTAAGGACTGTGGAGGTTCCTATAGGTGGGGTCATCCCTTCCATTTGATTGTTCGTGTTGGCTCGTCTTCGATTGTTGTCCGTTCCCCGGCGGACTTGCCTGATTTGTTTGCCTCCCTGGATGTGCGCCCTGTCTCAGTCCCGAACTGGCTTGCTTTGGATTCCTCCCGCCCTACTATATCCAGGCGCGGCCGCGGATCCAGGCGTTCTTCTTCGGCTGCTTCTAGAGAGAGACCTCGGCGAAACTCAACTCCACGACGTCTTCCAATACCGGATCCGCCTGGGTCTCCGCTCCGTCAACCAGATCTCTCAGCTCAGCTTCCCATTGAAGCATGATCCTTCATGCCACCGGTCTTTGATCTGCCCACAGGACAGTGTTGATATCCTTTTATGTTGAGTGGTCTTGGACTTGTTTCGCGGTTGGTGGACATTTTCACTATGTTTATTTTATTTTGTTCTGTGACTACTCTGTTCCTCTTGATCCTGTGCCTGCTGGGCTTTATAGATGGCCCTTGTTGATATTGCTGTGTTTTTATACAATGTTGTTATTTGGACCTTAGAGTCACTTTGTAGCCCTGTGCTTCCTATCCCTATACATTTTGTTGGGGGTAGGGGCATAGGGTTTTCCTTACCAGGTACACTCGTGGTGCTTGCGGGCCCACTTCTCCCCCCCGTCTTTTCTTACTCCCTCAATCCTTCCTGTCTGTTGTTGTGCCCCTGGCCCATTTGTCTAGGGGTAGTTAGATTTGTTCTACTCTTGGTTCTTTTTCCTTCTCCTTTCTTCCCCCCCCCTCTTTCCTTACTGCTCTCCTTCCTCTACCCTGTTACTTTCCTCTCTTTTTTCTTTCCCTCTCCGTTTACCCTCTTCGATTCTTCGCCCTCCCCCCCCCCTTTTTTTTTTTTTTTCCCCTCTGCTCCTAGGGTGTGAGCTGGGAAAGCCCGTCTCCCTCCATGCCTCCACTTGATCGCCTTTCCTCCATCACCGTTGGCTCCCTCAATGTGAGAGGCCTTCATAGTCCAGAGAAGCGCTCCGTACTCTTCAATCTGCTCAAAGGTAAGCGCCTTCATGTTGTATTTTTGCAGGAAACTCACCATTGCTCTACCAAGCCATACAAGTTGACTAATGCTTGGTTTCCTCATGCATATCATAGCTCTTCTCCTGACCCGAAATCCAGAGGGACTAGTATCTTGATTTCTCGCTCCCTGCCTTGGGAACATTTGGAGACTCGCACTGATTCTGAGGGGAGACTTGTTATGGTAAAGGGTCGTATCTCCTCTCAACTCTTTACTTTTGTTTCTTTGTATTTACCTAACTCGGGACAGGGTCGTGCCCTTAGTTCTTACTTAGGGCTGTTGGACGGCTTTGTGGAGGGCTTCCTGGTGGCGGGGGGTGATCTTAATCTGGTCCTGGACCCTCCATTGGACTCTTCTGCTGGCGTCTCTTCTCACCCTTACTCACTCATCAGGAGGGTTAAGAGGGACCTTCATTCCCACCAGCTTGTGGACTCCTGGAGGTTACTCCACCCATTGGATAGGGATTACTCCTATTACTCTCCGGTCCATCACCGATACTCTCGTATTGACTACCTCTTTATCCGTCACCAACATCTCCATTCTTTGTTGGCTGCGGAAGTCGACAACATTACTTTCTCCGACCATGCTTTAGTTACTTTGTCTGTTTCCTTGTCCTCTCCTATTCCCTTCCAGCGTCAGTGGAAGCTTAACGCATCACTTCTTGATGATGTAACCATCCTGGATGACATTAAGACCCGTTTGGGGGAATACTTTGAGAGGGAGGAATTGTCGGGGATTGCTCCTCCTATGGTGTGGGAGGCTCACAAATGTTTTATCCGGGGTATTCTGTTGCAACATGGTTCCCGCTTAAACAAGGAACGCCGGGCTTGTATTGAATCTCTGCTGCAGCGGATCCGCTCGTTGGAACTCCTTCATAAGCGCCAAATCACTCCTGATGTTTATTCCCAGCTTGCCAGCGCCCGAGAAGAATTGCGTACGCTTGTCACTGATAGGGTGAAGGGTACTCTAGCTAAATGCAGACGTCATTTTTATGAGTTTGGAAATAAGAGCGGGCGTTCCCTAGCTAGGGCCCTTCGGGTTCAGCAGTCCTCCACCTACGTTCCATGCATCGGTTCCGCCCAGGGTACTCGATTACACATGCCCCTTGATATTGCGGCTGCCTTTCGGGACTACTATGCCTCTTTGTATTCTGTAGACTCTGGCCCTTCTCCTCTCCCTGACACGGAGTTCCGAGATCGCATTCGTTCTTATCTCTCCTCCTCTGGTCTCCCATCGTTGTCTTTGGAGGACTTGACAGCCTTGGAATCTCCTATTGTTGAAGAGGAAATTTCTTTAGCTATCTCCAGTATGGCAACGGGTAAGGCCCCAGGTCCAGACGGCCTTACCTTGGTATACTATAAGAAACTTGGCCCTGAACTCCGCCCCAGACTGTTGAAAGTTTTCAATTCTCTCACCGATGGCTCAGCCCTTTGTCGTGACTCCCTGCGTGCTCACATAGCGGTTATCTCCAAACCGGGAAAAGACCCTCTTCTGTGCTCTAACTACTGCCCCATTTCGCTAATCAATGTTGACCTAAAAATTTTAGCCAAGATCCTGGCGACCCGTTTATCGCCCTTGCTAGGAAATATTATTCACCCGGATCAAGCTGGATTTTTACCCGGCCGTGAGGCTCGAGATAATACTACCAAAGCTATCAACCTCATGTATGGGGCTAAACAGTCGGGCTCTCCTCTCATGCTTCTTTCAACTGACGCCGAGAAAGCCTTCGACAGGGTCAACTGGCGGTTCATGGAAGAGACCTCGTTACATATTGGTCTTGGACACCGCATGATGAGTTGGATCATGGCTCTTTACTCTCTCCCCACAGCGATGGTCAGGGTGAACGGTTTACTGTCCCAGTCCTTCCCTATCCGAAATGGCACTAGGCAAGGTTGCCCCCTTTCGCCTCTCATTTTCGTCTTGACTCTTGAACCCTTCCTCCGCCAGGTTCGAGCCGATCCGAACATCTCAGGTGCTGCTCATTCTTCCCGTTTATATAAAGTGGCGACGTATGCAGATGACTTGCTATTTTTTCTCTCCTCCCCGCATGTCTCTCTTCCGGCTCTGATGCTCGCCTTTCAGGCTTACTCGACCCTTTCAAACTTTAAAATCAACTTTTCGAAGTCGGAAGCCCTTAATGTGACCCTTTCTTCCTCAGCGGCCACCTCATTGAGTCAATCTTTCCCTTTTCATTGGGCCCCCACTTCTCTCAAGTATTTGGGGGTTTATCTTACTCCGGATCCGAAAGATCTCTTTCGTTGCAACTTCCCCCCACTTCTGGCGTCTATCAGGGCTGATTGTACTCGATGGTCCACTGGAGCCTTTACCTGGTTCGGGAGATGCGCGATTTTTAAAATGAACATTCTTCCTCGTCTTCTCTACTTGATGCAGACGCTTCCCATTCACATTCCTCTGTCTTTTCTTAGATCCCTCACTTCCATCCAACTGAAGTTCATCTGGTCGGGCAGACCCGCCCGAGTGAGTAAGGCTTTTCTCTTTCGTCCCAAGAGATGTGGTGGTTTATCGCTTCCGGACCTGAAGTCCTATTATTTGGCTACCCACCTGACTCGTGTCGTGGACTGGTGTAGGCATGCTGTTTCTAAACCTTGGGTCTACATCGAACAGGCATTCTCTCCTATCCCTTTGCAGGTTGCCCCATGGTTGGACTCCTCCTCATTGTCATCTCTCTTTTCTCACCCTACCCTTGGTCCCACGCTTTGGATTTGCTCCAGGGGCCTTGTTCGCTCCACTCTCCTCCCTAAGGATTCCGCTTTTTTCCCAGTGCTGGGCAATCCTGCCTTTCCACCTGGAATGTTTGATCGAGTTTTCCGTAATTGGCGCCGTCATGGGATTTTTCGTGCCTGTCACTTCCAGGACGCAGGGGGATGGAATACACTTCTGAACTCCCAGGCCCCTCCTGAGTTGCCCCCTTTGGATGCTTGGTGGGGGATGCAACTTCGTCACTTTTTGCATTCTCTCCCTGCTCCTAATGAGTTCCGTGTCAAACCTACCCCCTTGGAGAAGATTTGTGTTGGCGCTGGCCCCCTCCGCCACTCCCTCTCGCTCACTTACCAGATCCTGGTTGAACCTCCGGAGGACTTTGTTCCGCCGTTCTTGCTGAAATGGGAATCTGACTTATCCCTTTCCCTCTCTCAGAAACAGCGTAGGCGTATTTTTTGCCTTTCTCATACTGCCTCCATCAGCTCTCGCCACCAGGAGGCCAGCTACAAAATCTTGTCCCGATGGTATAGGGTTCCTACGAGACTCCATGCTATGTTTCCTCAGGTCTCCCCACTATGTTGGCGCTGTGGTGACGAGGAAGGCACGTTGCTACACATTCTTTGGTCCTGTCCTGCCCTTTCGTCCTTCTGGGAGGGGGTCAAACGGATAACCCTCCAGCTTACTGAAACTTCTCACCATTTGGGCCCTGCCTTGTTCCTCCTTAATCATTGTGAGTCTTCTGTAAAGGTCTTTAAGCGTTCCCTGCTTAGATTCCTGATCCTCGCTGCCCGGGCTTGTATCCCCCTTTTTTGGAAACGAGTGGATCCTCCTCCTCTCTCCCTCTGGATTTCGAAGGTCAACGAGATAATGCACATGGAAAATCTCACGTCTTTCCTGCATGGTACGACTGAGGCGTACATCAAAACCTGGTTCTACTGGTTCAGGTTTCAACAGTCTGCAGAGTACCGGACGCTCCTGGGCTCTGACCCCTCCTCTGATTGATACTCTTGTTGTTCATTTCAAGTATTTGACCGGTGGTTGCTCCCGAGCCCTTCCTAACTGGCTGTGGTATGGTTGACCTGACAAGCGCTCTCGCTGGTTTCCTGACTGCTCACACTCACCCCTACCTACCCTTTCACCCTCTATGTTTAATCCTCTCCCCCACCCACCTGTCCCACTAACCCACTCCCTCCTCCTCCCCCCCCTTTTTGTTTTGTTTTTTCTCTATGTTGCTTTCTTTGTTTTTATTTTTTCTTGTGTTGCACTGTGTGCTTTTTTGTTCGCAGGGCGGGTGTTCGCCTTGTTACTTGTAATTGTCTTTTCTTATTGTATAAAACTGAAAAATTTTTCAATAAAAATTTGAGTTACAAAAAGAGACATTGTCTAGGATTAAAGCCAAACCAAAAGGAAAAGAGACCCAAATGCAAACAGTTGTTTCAGGGTTCCTGTCCCTTATCAGTGAAAGGCAGAACAATGGTTTGGATTAATGAGAAGATATAGACATGGATCTGAAGGGTTTATATGTTTCTTTAGGAATTTCTGCATAAGTAAAACTCATATACATGTACTTCCTCACTTTTTTGACATACTGTTCTTCAACAGGCTTATTTAGTCACGTACACTATTCTGGAACTACCCTTGAATTTTAAATTTCTCTTTTTTGATGATCCCATCACCCAGGTTGCTCCATCTCAGTCTTACAATCTCCTAATGATTGATAACTCATCATTGGAAATAGCCCACTCCTGTACTTACACCAGCCTCCTGTTATTGATGTGCAACATGCATTACCTAGAACATTTAACACCTACAATTAAAGGGATTGTCCAGTGTTATGTCTCTGGAGCAAATATCAGAAATTGCAAAAACTGTCTGATAACAGAGATCAGTATAACTACATATTTAAATGTTATACAGCGATGACCAACACATTCAAACACCTTCACCAATTCTAGCATGAAACCAAATGGACTTGTAAAAAATTTGGAACTTGAATTATCACCACAAAAACGGGTAAAAAAAAAAACAAAAACTCCACAATCTGCAGTTAAACCAGACACCCTTAATAAACTTACTAGACCAAAAGCAGGAGGATGAACCAGGAGAGAGTCAACATGTCCAAGCCAAAAAACAGAGGTAACACCAGTGCCATAATCAGAAGACAGTTTGATTTCTAGTAACAAGTCAATGATCAGTAATACGGCAATCCAGCACAAATTATCAGAGCTCAGAGATCTTCCAAAAGTACAAACTAATTGGCAGGCACCTGGATAAGCATGAACAGGGTTTAAATATCCCTCCTCAGCTGCTAATTGGATCAACATAGCACAGACTGAAGATGCCAGAGGTTTTACAGGTTGGCTTTGTAACCTTAAAGCAACAACAGCTCTGAAATTCCTGACATCCAGTTTCTGTAAATAAATGTTGTTTTTTCCATAATGAAAAGTTTTTTTTCTGTATACATACAATATCAATATCAATTCCTCATGTTTTTATAGATATCTGCTTGTTTTCATTCTTGATATAGTCTATGATCATCTAATGAACACACTGGTGCACATCTCCTTACAAGACAGGGCTTTGGTTACTTTTCTATGACTGTAACGATCTGTGCACCTGTGTGTTCATCAAATAACCATGGACTTTCCATCACATGATCATGGAGAGTCATGTGATATGGACTAGTTTTTAATCCATTGGATGTAAATAAGGGATGACAGTAAGCAGAGATCTGGAAAAAAAAAAGTGAGGAATTCATATAGAAACTATATTGGAAAAAATTATAACTTTTTATTATATAAACAATACAATTTATTTTCTAAAACTGGACAAGCCCTTTAATAATCAGACTGATAAATTTGATGCTATTCGGGAATAGTGGAAATTATTATAGGATCATCATATATTTTTTTCAATCTCCATGTTGATGTACCTGAATATTTGTCTCCCTTGCCCCTTTTTTTTTACCTACCTATTGATTCCCTTTTTGTTTTATCTTGTCTATATAGGTTTAATTTTCCTCAGTTTTGTTATTTAAGTAAATAAAAATTGTCTAAACTCCTTTTAGTTATATTGCAAATTATCTTATTTGCTTTTGTTGCCGTTTTATAATCTTGTTTGTGCCTTATGTATCTTTTTTATTTTTTGTTTTGACTACTGCAATATGCAGAAGTGTTTTCTTTTTTAACTTGTACTATTTTATGTGTTTTCTTCTTATAGAAGACATTTAGACCCCTCGCAGATGGCTATAACATCCATGTGCACTGACTCTGCTTCTGCGGGAGGTAGAAAGGCAGAACTTCTCAAAATGTTGCACTTTAATGTGAAACCACATGAAGGAGCCTAAAGCGTAAAGCACTATGTGGCATTTTCATGATGCAGCAGGTATTACCTTCAGAAATTATAGCTTACATTCTATAAATTGCATTTTTTGCATTTGTCCAAAGGGTATACATTGTCATCATGTGAATTTTAAGAAGCTTTGCAAGTAGTAGCTTTTTGCCTGAACTGTTTCCATTCTGGTGTCCTGTCAATAGTTTACCTGACTACCTCTTGCCTTGGTCCAGGGCTCTTTGAGCCTGTTATACAAACTCCTGTCACACAAGTGACTGGCCCAGGCAGTAAGTATTAGCCAGCCTGCCCCGGCGGCTTAATGTCATCTCAGTTGCCAGATGCATTTAAATAATAACAAACTAAAGTTGTTTGTTAAATAATCTACCCAATTTACTATATGGCTGCATAGTTAGGATGAAACACTATACTTTGCCTATCTGTATGTAGTACAGTTAGTCTACTATACCTGTACAAGAGGTTGAGTCATGGGGCCAACCCTGGCTCTGGAGCCCACTGAGGGTTTCACCTGCTCATTTGTTAAAGCCTGGTCAACAGTATCTGATTGGTGGGGCCCTCACTAGAGATGAGCGAACACTGTTCGAAATGGCCGTTTCAAATAGCACGCACCCATAGGAATGAATGGACGTAGCCAGCACATAGGGGTAAGCGGCCGGCCGCCGGCAAGGTCTGCGTGCCGGCCGGCTCCATTCATTCCTATGGGTGCGTGCTATTCAAAACGGCCGTTTCGAACAGTGTTCGATCATCTCTAACCCTCACCCTTCATCTGATCTGGTTGCCTCTACTTACTTGAATGCTGAGTACATGGTTCTGCTCCTAATCAAGTGAATGGAATTAGAGCTATACCTGTCCTATGCTACCACTACAGTGTGCATAGGCTCCTCTGGATAGGTCATCAGTATCCAAAACACAAGGGGTCTTGGAAACTCCTTTAGCTAGACAGTAATTGGACAATTAAGTGCTAATTGTCTGCAATTCAAAGAGGACCCCTAGTCCCACAGATAATAGAGGAGATACATAATGAAGCACAACGCTTAAGAAAACACAGCAGTATATGTAAACTTATATTTTAGTTCTTTTAAATAATACATAGATTATAAATAGAATATATAGAGATATTTTATGGATATAAAGAAAGAAAATAAAGATATAAAGTCAAACCAATGTCATTTATTGTGAATGTCAGCTTACTTAAGAAGGCTTAACATCTGTCAATTGTATAACATTTGGTTAGAATAACAATGAATGTCTCATCCTTCCTATTGATTTCAGATTTTTGCTATGTGGTAGGAAGTCTGCTTACATTCCAAATCTTTATTGGTATGCATATACTTAACTGCAGGATGGTATTAGCGCAGCAGATCTAACTACAATCGTACCGCTGATTCTCAAACTTTGTCATTTGAACTAAAGTATCAAAAAATTTTGATTCTAGTTTTTATATAAAATATTATGCAAAATAAACAAAATATAAGCTGTCTGTGTGGCTGATTCAGTAATGGCTCTGCCTCTTTACCTATATCAATCGTCCTCTCCCAGTCTTACTTGTTTGTGTCAGTTCTAACCATGTGACATTGATAATGCAATGTTTTTAAAGATCATATTCCTTAACAAATAGACAAAGCAAGTCCCCAAGCTTTATTTTCTTTAATATCTAGCTATATCTATAACTTCGCTATAACTAATATGCTGTTCATTATTGCTCCACGCTATCAAGCTTTACCAAGCAGAACAATAGCAAAGGAGCAATAAATAGAATGCACAGCAACTTGGTATATAAGAACAATGCAAGGTTTTATAGTTAATGCAAATTAATTTGGTTTTTAGGAAAACAATGTTTTTTTAAGAGTAATTATAGTAAATAGGGATGAGCAAAACAATCCGTAATGAAATGGATTCAACTTAAATTTTCAAAATTTTGTTGATTCTTCCAAATTAGAAATTTTGTAATTTGTTTTAGGCGAATCTCCCAAAATGATGGCACAACAGGAAAGCAGAGTTTCAGAAAGAAGAATGTTCACATGACCTTGAGGACCATGAGGACTACCTTATAATGTCTTTCCGGAAGCACCTTAGCCAATCATGAGGAACTGTGGATGTGGGAGGTCACTAGTCATGTCATAGACACTATATGATCTAAGAGCACAACAAGGCAATTGTCATCTTGTGGGGATAGAGGAGAGAGAAGTGGATCAGGGCTCAGCTAGAAGACACAGTGAAAAATCACAGAAAACAAATAGCCAGAATCTATATGTAAAAGTTGGCAAGGGAGGGGGGGGGCATTTCTAATAGATTTAGCTCTACTTTTGCGCCACCAAGATCACACTTCTAACTGTAAAACACAGAGATATCACTAGTTAGACATAGTTAGGACTGTTCAAATTCAAAGGACAATTTTCCTCAGTCCAGCACCAAAAAGGTTAACATCCAATATCTTTATTTTACATATTTCAAAGCTTATCAGTACATAGTTACATAGTTAGTATGGTTGAAAAAAGACATATGTTCATCAAGTTCAACCAGGAGAAGGGAAATGTCATGTCAGTCTATACATTTCCATATCCATCAAAGCTAATTTCTCTAACATGACATCTAATCCTTTTTAGAAGCTGTCAGCTGTGACTACTGTGACCAGATTCTGGGATAGGCTATTCCTTAGATTCACAGCCCTTAGAGTGAAGAAGCTCTGTCGGCTCTTTAGATTAAACTTTTTTTTTTTTTTTTTTCAAGACAGATAGAATGTTCCCTTTTCTTTTGATGGGATTTTACAAGGAAAAAACTTCCCCTGATATTTTTTGTATGGGCCATTTATATATTTATACAGCTTTATTACATCTCCCCTTCAATACCTCTTCTGCAGACTAAACAAATATAACTCCTTTAGTCTCTTCTCATAACTGAGGTCCTCCAAGCCTCTTATCAGATTTGTGGCCCTCCATTGAACTTTTTACATGACCTACACATATTACAGAACAGCAAAGCGGGTTAGATAAAACAGAAACGTTAGAAAGTTGGGGGACATTGGGGCCTTGCCTTTACAATATTAATTTATCCTGGACAACCCCTCTTAAGTACTCATGGGTGTAACCCATCTGAACCCGGGTCTTGCATACATTTGTTTTGTTTAGCTTGGTCTGGACCATTTCTATATGCATCCTGTTTAGTATATGGGTTGATGTCTTACCAGTATTGGTGATTCCTACATCAACTACTCCCTGCTCTTCTGTATAAACAGAGTTACAGAATCCATTTAGTAGCTCTGCTTTTTCTTGCTCTCTGATGACCAACTCTCCATAACCAGTATTTAGACGACCTTCATGTTTTGTTCTTGGTTTTTTTTTGCATTTATTTATTTTAATAAAAGGGTTATTTTTGCTTTCCTTAGCCACCTGCTTTCATTATGTATTTTAGCTGATTTTATTTGCCTTTAATAGATTGTATTAAGTTCTTTGTAATTCTCAAAGGCTGAATTTACAGCTCCTACTCCCAAATGAGGAATAATTATGAACCTGAACTTTAATATGCCACCAGCATTGCAGCTCTAGATGTGATACAGCTTGAGTCAGAGTTACAGTATTACCCTGACAAGATATATCAGATAAATTCTTAACAGGGAAAGGGGTCATTTTCCCAGTAGCGGCTCTGCAGAAATAATTGGACACTTTACTAGCAAGTTTTTCCAGATATCAAAACTTTGCGACCAGATTATTTTCAAGGGCTTTTCTCTAGGGCTGGAGTTCCATTAACATAAGTTTGCCTTTCAAAAATATCAACCAACATTAACTAACTAATATAACATTGTGAAAAGAGAGGAAAAAGTTGTGTTTTTCTGCAACAAAACACTTGTCACAGAAATGAATTTCAAAGGAGATTGAAAGTATTTTCTGCCATAATTAGCAAATGAACTGTGAATTTAAGTAGAAAAATATGTCACTATGAAACCATTGCCCTGCATTTGTGATATAGCAGAAACATGTTTAATGAGCTAGAAGAAATTGCATAGAAGAATGGAACTGACTTGAAATGTTTGAATGAGAATCCAGAACTAAAATTTAGAGATGGCAGGCACACAAATGTTCTTCATAGAGATGAAATGCTTTCATTCTTGTATTGTGTGAATTGCATTGTTTGAAACTGATTGATATGGGATTCATTTGCAATACATTTATTAACAATAATAATAATAATAATAATAATAATAATAATAAAGTAACATAGCTATGCCTATTTACATGTGAATTTTGTTAACCCATTAGTGACCCATGAATAAACTTTCTATGTGGGTCACTAATGGACCTTAGGCGGCCGCAATTGAAGTCGCCTGCATGCCAAGGTGCATGTCTTTGAATATCACCTATCAAAATGAGTTTGTGTGTCAGTTAGCCCAAACATTAGAACAAGAAGAAAATTATGTGTTCTGTGTAACAGTAACATTCTTTAGGACAGATGTCCTTGTTTCAGATATTGAATCAGGAGTTTAAGGATATTGGAAGTCTGGCAGGAAGGCAAGATAAGAGATTATATTTCTATGTATCTGGATAATTACTAAGACAAAACATTTTACTAATTCCATCTACTGTACAAAATTAATAGCAACAAGTTTATCCTTTCTTACAAAAGATTTAGATGTTAGCATACCCCAGTATAAATAAAAAGTTGGGTTTCAATCCACAGCTAAAAACTTACTGTAGTAAACACCCAACCATGTTTTCCAGAGCCTACAAGTATTTTGACATACTGTACATAATATACTGTATGTGATATGAAAAAGTATCACTACACATATGGTCTTTTGGAGTATTTTGTTAAAGGAATTCTATAATTGGTGTCAGTGGTTATCAGATAAAGACATTTCTGGATAGCCTTTAAAAAGGCTATTCTACTACTACCTTCTTTTTTTCAATTCTCCCTGCCGTTCCATTGTAATCCTGGTTAATTACTTTATGTAAATGAGCCAACTGAGCACCCTGGCCGTTCCCCAAGGCCTCCGAGCACCCCCCCATGTCATACTTTTATTCAGGTTGCTCCATTGCTTGTGCCCCGTCTACCCCTGCTACTCCCTGGATGTTCTTCCGGCCAGATTGCTGCGTTTGAATTCTCGGGCTTGTACACTGCGGCTTGTTCAGAGCGGTACTGCGCATTCCCGAGTGCCATTTTGGTGTAGATCTCTATAGAACAGCATAATGAGCAGTATGTAGAATAGCCTTTTCAAAGGCTATCCAGGAATGTCTCTATCTCAAAACCACTGACACCAATAATAGAATCCCTTTAAGATCATTCTCTGCTATCATTGAATAGAAGTCTTCAATGTGTATACCCAGAAGGAAATATCAGTGATGATCACTCAAGTTGCATGTCAGGACCAGAGGAAAATTGTTATGCTTCTTAATTTCATTTATTGGTGTATATAGTACAATGTTTCAGGTATGCAACCCTTTGTCAGGCAGTTGTGAACATACATCATGGAACAAATCATATGTGGAGATGTATGAAAGAAGCAAGTCATGTGGTGAAGTACATTTATATCTAATCCAGAACGGTAGGGCTGGTGAGCCTTTAGGAACCTATACCATGGGGTCAATTAGGAAGTTTGAGGTCTCTTTGTTGAATTTAGCAGGCTGACTAAATTCAACAAGTAGACTGCAGTCAAGCATCCTAATTGACCCTGCTTTATAGGTTCCTAAAGGCTCACCAGCCTTCCAGTTCTTCCATACGTCCCCACTACAGCATCCACATACGATTTGTTCCATTCAGTATGTTGACAACTGCCTGATAAAGGGTTTTATACCCAAAACATTGTAATATATACACCAATAAATGACATTAAGAAGCATAACCACATTTGGAGTGTGGTTCTGTTTTTCTCTGGTCCTATGTGGTCTAGTGAGGAGGTGGTCAGCCCAGCACAGAACGAGCACCCAATGCCTATCTACCATCAATGTGCTGCCTATGCATACCTTCTGATTGAATTCTGGTTGCATGGCTTCTTGGAGAAAAAAAAAAAAAACTTTGATAAACTTTTATTTAATTTCAGTGCTGGGGGTGTTTGATATGTTGACATCTATGTTTAAAAGTAGTTTATTTAATTTGGCAGTATTTAGTCTTGAAAGGGATTTTAGGGCTAAAAATATTTATGACTTATCCTATCCAAGTGAATGGGAGCTGATCTGCATTACCTGGTCTGGCCACTACATAGGGATCCAAGCTGTCCGCTTCCTGCTAAATTCTCTGAATATCAGCTACTGAGAACAGCTAATCGGTAGGGGTGCTGGGTGCCATACCCTCCACCAATCTGATATTGATCTATTCTTGGGATAGGTCATCAATATTTTAGCTTGGAAAACACCTTTAAAATGACATTTAGTCCTTCATCAAAGAGTTTTCTTCCTCTGTTTTATTTCAACAACTTTGATGCTTCATACATATATCTACAAGACCTCTTATTTTGTGTTTTTCTACTTAATGGACACAGAAATTCCCTTTCTATTCCATAATGCCAGTAATATATTACATCACATTTTCATTTATATTCATTTTTTGAAGAAAGTGTTGGCAATTTTTCTGTAGTGCGCTGTTTTCATTATTAAGCCTGAGGACTATGATTGGCTTATTACTGCATGGAAGCCAGCACTTTTCTTTGTGATAAGACAAGATCAGTAGGAGATGTATGAACATAATTTTACCTTGATTTACTGTGGTACAGAGAAATTGTGATACAGGCATACTGTATATTACAAAATCAGAAAAGGAAAATGCTCATTCCTTTGTGAGATATGTTATTTATTTGGTTAGCAGAAGGAAAGCATGGTCAGAAATGGCAGAAATTCTCATTACATTGACATTTTACATGTATGTTGTTTCTGTTTACATATCCCTCTGTAATATAGATCCCAGGGAATGGTGAGAGTTGTAGTTTCAGAAAAGCTGTAGAGACACAGTTTTCAGACTATTGCTATTTGTATATAAATGATCAATACTTGATCAATAAAAATTGGGTAGTAAAGAAGGTCTGAGAAAGAAGGGCAAAAAGTGAATTAATTTTTTTTTTTTATTATTAGGAATTTCTTCTCCTGTAGCCTTTCGCAAAGAATATTTTCTATGAAAAAAATGCAATAGAATATTACCTTAACCACTTCCGGACCGCCCATAGACTATATACGTCCGGATAGTGGTTGTCTAGTTCTGCCAAGACGTACCTGTACGTCCAGTCAGAACACAGCAGCTGCACGGAGATCGTGCAGCTGCTTTCACTAGGAGCCGGCTGTAACTTCAGCCGGAGCTCCCAGAGAGAAGACAGGGCAGATTTATTACCTGCTCTGCTATCTCGATCGCGGTGTATACAGCGCTCAATGAGCGCTGTATACACGGCTATGGACGCAGCCATAAATCAGCTGCCCTCTGACCCGGCAGACACGTGATCTGCCGGAAGCAGTGTCCTGCCAGAGCTGCTGGGTCCT
This sequence comes from Leptodactylus fuscus, assembly GCF_031893055.1. Lineage (NCBI taxonomy): Eukaryota > Metazoa > Chordata > Amphibia > Anura > Leptodactylidae > Leptodactylus > Leptodactylus fuscus. The sequence continues at coordinate 142,627,964 of NC_134269.1, read as the reverse complement.
ACAGGACTCAGATCAGCTCTGCATACTGTGTATACAGTGTGCAGGAGTCTGTATTTCTCCTGTAACTGAGGTTAAATGTAGCAGCCTCAGTTATAGGAGAAATCAGCCTCAAGTACAAAAAAAAAGTGATCAGATGTCCCCAAAAGTCTCTTATCACCTTATGGGGACACAATCTGGGAAAAAAAATAAAATAAAAATATAATAAAAAAGTTTTAAAAAATGTAAATAAAATAATAATAAAAAATGAATAAATAATACGCTAATAAAACGCCGTTATTAAAGGTTATAGCCCCACCCCCGACGACACCATACAAAATAAAAATTACCATAACGGAGAGGAAAAACTATATTATAAAGTTTTTCAGTGACACTTTGTGTTATTAAATAAAAAAAAATTATAAATTGAAAACCAGACACAATTTCCCTCCTATTTTGTTTATATTTTCCTGGATATAAAAAAAATTAAAACACATTTGAAAATAAAAATAACATAAAAATAAAGCCCTATGTGTCCCTGAAAAAAGACTCAAAAATTAGTTGACTAAGACATACGAGAAAGATTTTACAGACCTCAAAACTGCACATACAAAATAAACCTAAAATGTGTCTGGTCCTGGACCACAAATTGGCCCGGTACTGAAGTGGTTAAAGGGATTCTATCATTAAAACTGCATTTTTTCTTGATAACATGTAGGAATAGCCTTAAGAAAGGCTGTTCTTCTCCTACCTTTAGATGTATTCTCCGCGCCGCCATTCCGTAGATATCCTGGTTTTCATCGGTATGCAAATGAGTTTTCTCGCAGCACTGGGGGCGGTCCAGCGATGGCTTCTTCTTCCTCTGGAATGCCCTCTCCATGACATAGTTCTTCAGATTGCTTCTTCTGGCTCTAAATTGGACAGAGCCGACTGCGCTTGCCTGCGGTCATTTTCTTGTGACTGCTTACACGAGCATACTGTGTCAGCGGCCATAAGAAAATAGCTGGCATGGTAGAGCCGAATGTGCATGCGTCCCATTTAAAGCTAGTAGAAGCCATCTGACGAATACCTTGCGTAGAGGGCGTTCCAGAGGAAGAAGGGGCCTTCGCTGGAGAGTTATCTTGCAGCACTGGGGATGCCTCCAGTGCTGTTTGAGTGCTGGGGACCACCTCCATGAAAACTCATTTGCATACTGAAAAAAAATGGGATATCTACGGAATGGCGGCGCGGAGAAGACATCTAAAGGTAGGAGAAGAATAATTTAAATAACACGTGTTAAATATAGCTAGTTTGTTTTGCTAAACTCAAGTATACATGAAAGTTGCCATTCTGTCTTTTGGCAAGCTCAGAGCAAAAGCATTAAAAGCAAGGATTAACTTGACTTTTATGAGTCCCCAATAACCAGTCTGAGACTAAGGCTCTGATACAGTACATTTCCTTTCTGCTAAGTCCACTCCTGGCTTTGGTCATAAAAATGCAGCAAAATCTGTATCAAAAAAAGTAGTTTTTTTGCAACATGGGGCCTTAGCCTGAAAGTTATTTCCACTCTTAGTTATCTGTAATGTCCAACATTCTGGTAATTGGGGTTCCTTTGTATGCCACCCTGTGTTCCAGAGTTTCCTATCTATCTATCTATCTATCTATCTATCTATCTATCTATCTATCTATCTATCTATCTATCTATCTGCATTCCCAGGTGTGATACTATAACTTGACAGGACAGCAGCATAGCTTGGTTCAGCATGGTGGCAGGTCAGCTTAGTCTACTGTGGTGATGGACAGTGCTGTATTTATGATGTTTAATACCTCAAGATGCCTAGCTCAATACAAAATCTCTTTTTGAAATGAATACGTCTTGACTAAAGACATTAAAAAAAAATTAAAATTGTCTATGTGAGCCAGATAAATTAGATTTGTTGGTCTTGTGGTTAGATAAGTCACTAAAAGGATAATGGGCTGAATAATAATAGACTAGATCATGAGCGTATTAACATCAATTGAGTATGCATTTAATGTAACTTGATTATATTAAAAATAAATAGCAGGGAACCACACATTGACTTGGTCTGGTATGTAGATATTCTAAATGAAAGTCGTGAACTTGCATTCATTTAAAGCTTATATGTATGTATACATAAATAATAAGCGTCCTGCTGCTAATTATATAGCTGTTAATTAGATGGCTTTATTATCCAGTCTTGTCTCTCAAACTGATAGAGTTGTAGTACCATACATATGAATAATGTAGCAATGGGAATATCACATCAACAAAGTAGAACTTTCAAACTTCCTGAAAATATCACAAAAAAAATGTTGCGAACTACAAAACTAATTGATTTTTATTATCTGATACCTACAGTGTTGATAGGGTTAGCTTAATAGAAAGTCGGTTCCATTTTCAGTATGTTGTTCAAGTATAGATTGTGAAAGACCAATCTAGGTCTCCGATTGCAAAGTGAGAATTTTTTGTTCGGTAAGCTCAGTTTAAAATAATGCAATGGGCAACACAGGGACCCGAAAGTCTGTAAAACAAGGAATCCGCGCTCAATGGTAGGAGAAGTACGGCACAGACCAGGGGCCAGGCACATCTGGCGCAACGGTATCTGTTAATTGCACTTGATAACGGGCTGAGTTATAGCCTGAAACGCGCTGTACCATCCTGTAGTGTTACTTCCTTAATAAAAAGGTTCCACTGAGTACAGTATTATAGTATTGTAAGCAGCCATTTTCTCGTGGCCTGTGCTGCCCAAGGCCCGAGGCCTAGAAGTTACAAGCCACCGCCGGAAGAAGAGGCTGAAGAGGACGCTGCTGACAAAGATGGAGGCAGCTCTGGAGAGAGTTCTCTCGCAGCATTGGGGATGCCCCCATGCTGTTTGAGTGCTGGGACCCACCCCCAGTGCTGCGAGATAACTAATTTGCATACCGAGAAAAAACGGGATTGTAGGCGAACGGCGGCGTGGAGAAGACGACGAAAGGTAGGAGATAAATAGCCTTTCTTAAGGCTATTCCGACGTGGTACCTAGAAAAAATTGCACTACCATCTTTGCTATGACTAAGGGACGCTAAAAGTCCCAAAACACGTCAGAGATTGCGACAGCGGTTTTTAACTATGTTTTTTGTCACAATGTTTTTCTGACGTTGCACAATCTGTGTGTTCTATGTCATTTTATGAAGTACTGGATTAAAAGTTATATTTTATACAATGCAAGTGCTGCAGACCTCTTTCTATATATATTGAAGATCGATAGAAAAAATAGTGTCTGAGTGATAGGATCCCTTTAACATGAGTGCTTTACTCCTGTGGCATTGATTTTAAGTAATATGTCAGTAATATGTAATTTTCTTTACTATTCACACTTAACCTATATCGAGTTTATTTGCATTCTACAGAATATTTCTATCATAGCAGTTTTATAACCCATTATATAATTCAAAGCAGTGCAAAAAAGTACAGTAGAGCTCCAAATCATCACCTTTATTGCTGTATGGTCTATAACACCAAAAATGAATTATGGTGTTTGATCTTACATCATTTTTAACATTTCATGACATTCAGAAAGGCAAAAGTGCAATATAATATTGTATTTCTGGATATTCTATTAGACTTTAGCTCTTGGACTATAACCATAGATTTAATTAATACAATTTTAAACAACAGTTTATTGACTACACAATAAACAATGAAGCAACAGAACATAACATTATGTATGCGGTCATAACATTCTGATCAAGAACACATTTTTTAATACTAGATATCTGTGGATCAGCTATAAAAAGTAACAAACAATAAAACTAATTATCCTTGGATGCTACAGAGACTAGATATGAAGGCCAAGGCCAAGGATGTCACCAGCATCAGGGAAAGTTAAGCAAGCAGTGAATTGAGATTTGCAATTAGTATCTGTTGCTATGTTGGCCAACAGTGAACATCTCCATCTGTGCAACTACAGTCTAGAGCCAAGTCTATTGGCAACAGTGACATCTACTGGTAAATATGTGTAGATGTAATAAACAAGCTCCAAAATCAGTTTTCCATAAGCATATTTTTACAGTATGCTTGGTTTATTTTATGTTACAAGTATTTTGGAACTGTCATCTATTTCCTGTAAAGTTGATCATTTTAATACAATTGTTCCATAGTGCTAGAGAAGAGCGAACCTCTCAAGATTCGTTTTCTTTCTAGTTCGGGTGGTAGAGACCATGATTTGTTTCGGAGCGAACAAGTTTGGTATAAACCACTGCTTAAATTGGCTTAAAACATATCACTTCTCCTAAGAAGTTATCTATCCAATTTTTAGCTCTTCAAGGCAACCATAGGTGAAGATATGTCAAAGTAAAGTGACATGGACATCTATGGTAAAACAAGTGGCAAACAGTGGATACAAACTTTGAAGTTTAACCATACACTGCACTGACACTCACGTTTATGCATTATTTTTCATTTTTTTTTAGAAAGGTGCTTTGTCAATTTTAGTGACTTGTAAGTCCTACAGGTTGGTTGTTATTTGGAGACAAATTTGCAGCTCTGTGCCTAGTTGACAAGTGATGAAGAATTGGTTTTACAACAAAAAAGCAACCAAAAATTGTCCCTGGGACTACATGGGAGGTTTGGTGAAATAAGAATAGTTTTGGTTTAAATGCCAACAATATGGCACTAACAGTGTGGTATAGTGGAATGTGGTGGACCAGGTCTGGCTGAGTGGTGGCACTTGTGCTAGCTGTGACAACATGAGTGGCAGTTTGGCATGAAATGGTATGATGGACCAGGCTTCAGGACATGTCTGTGATGGCAGTGGTGGTAGCTGTGGATCTCTGGACAGATCAAACTGCTCTATTACAAAATGGACAAAATTAGATTATGTGCACATTAAGGGTTAACTGTTCTTCATCTGTTTGTAGTACTCCTGTTGCCAGGCTCACACAGAACAGATATTCTCCTTTACGCCTATCTATAATTTCTATCACTAAACTACCTGGAATTGAATCTGTCTAAACTATGTTCTAATTCTTGTACTCCTAGATGTATTACAAGCTTTGCAGAACTCAGTGCTCTGTATTATGCAGTGATGAATAACAAATCCCAAACCTACTTCCACCGTCACTGATATATATTGTACTCTAGCCCACACAACCTTATATAGTGTATATGATATCAGCACTGTAAGGTGTCCACTGACTATTGGCACAAGGGCATTCTACCCTTGTCTGCTGCTTAAAGAGTCTACTGCGGGCATGAAGATCAGACATGGATCATTGAGGAATGGAAGAAGGTGGTCTGGTCTTACAAATCGGACAACTAGGTCCATGGCATCACGTACCTAGAAAGGGACTGTACTAGGATGGACTGTGATGGGAATAAGGCAATCTTACAGAGGATTGTGATGCTCTGGGCAATATTCTACTTGGAAATATTTTATCCTGGTATTCATGTTCCTGTTGCAGCTACAGCCTTTTATAACATCATAATATAACATATTACCGTGGATGTGACTGTAAAAGGGTAGTCAGCTTTTTAGTCCCTGTCCACATGTCCATCCATAAAAACTGCTGACACTTACCATATTATTAGGCTGACAATAGCTTACTCCTGGTAATGTATAGGCACACGAGTGCTCTCAGGCATCAACTTCTAGTACAGTGGCATTAAAAGGGTTAACACATCTAAGCAACGCTTTTGTCCCCTTTGAAACGAAAATGTATTCAACTTATCTATGTCTTCTAAATGACTGTGAGAGCAACTGGAGGGGAACACTATATGTTAAGAGTGATAAGAAATTGTGGGAGCAATTGAAGAGGAACAATATAGACTGTGGGCAACTGGAGAGGTACAATAAACTGTGGGGGCAACTGGAAGGGTACATTATACTGTGGGAGCCACTGGAAGGGGACATTATACTGTGGGAGCCACTGGAAAGGGACATTATACAGTGGGAGCCACTGGAAGGGGACATTATGATATAATATATATCTGGGGGGCTATTTGGAGGATTCATCTGTGGACTTTCTGCTTCAGTTGTACTTATAGGAAAATCGCTGCAATGGTTTTGGAAATTGCAGTGTCCACACTCTCTAGAATCCCATCCACTACACAGTAATTGTAAGACACAGTGTTTTTTTCCGCTGTATTTCCGCTGCATTGTGTTTTCATCACATGGGGCCCTGGCCTTAAACTGTATGGTTTTTGGACAGCATATCCCTTTTGAGCATCATGTCATTACTGATGATAGTTGTGTTTGTATAAACTTTATTGATTTTCAGAGCAGTCAGGAAAAGGTGGTGGTTGGTCCTGGAAACCTGAGAAGCCAGCACGAGCTTCACACATATAGATAATCACAGCAGTGATTAGAGGCAGCAGCGGGGACAGACAGACATATTATTTATTAGTTTGTTTTTTAACTCTTCAAGTCACTTCCCTTCCTCCATGGTACAGGTGATCTTTTATGAGTGTGCAGTAGATCTTATGGACACTGATGGACTGAGAGCGTGGTATATCCATAGGAAGAGTGAAGGAGACAAGCCACATGTGTTTCTTTCCCTGAAATAGATGTGAATGCTTGATCATCAGAATCATGTAGAGTCCTTCTCAGGCGGTGTTCACTTTGAGCAGCACAGACAGCTGTTTAAAACTAGCACATTTTTGTGATTCGAGACAGACCCTCAGACACCTTGACGAGAGCTCACTGCGAGGCAAGTTAGACTTGCGCTGAATCTTGGAATCTGAATAGTCACTAAACAGATAGAAGTACCAATAATAAATGCACTGCTGCAGTAACCAAAACCAAATCCACTTACAGCGGCAGAGAAAAGTGAAATCATACAGGCATAGGTTAGTATCAGAGAGGACATAAGAGACTAAATCAGAAGGCAAGCGAAATCCGGAAAACAAACCAAGGATCACAAATCCAAACCAGAATGTCAAAACAGAAGCAGCAACATAAACAGAACTACAAAGAGTTCAGTGAAGACATGACCGGGAATCATGCTCCTGAAAGAGACACTGGGTGTGTCATTACGTAGAATAACAAAGCAGCTTTATTCAAAAATGAAGATAACACGTTTCGGGGAATAGATCACTATAGATAGAAAACCCCTTCGTCAGATCTACATGAACAAATAAAATAAACATATATATGTATCGACCTTACTTCAGATGATTTGAGAGATAAGGAAACATTAACATGTATATTTGTTCTTTTTTGTCATCACTATACACTGTGGGTAGACTTACTTGACTATGTTGGACTATGTATGTTCTGGACTGCACTCCATGTATTGATTTTGTTGATATACAGTATTTCTTCTTGAACAATCTTGAACATAGGTCTTGCTTCATTTGATGAGTTTCTTGGACTGTAATTCCAACAGACATGCCAGGATAATATTCCTAATGTGATTAACTATGGGGATTTATTAACCTTATATGACATCAATATACCGGTAATTTTATTTCTTGTGATGGCTCATTGCTCTTTAGGCAGGGTGCATCTAGGGTCACTTTTCTAGGATCAGGATCCAGGTTGGATCAAAGCTACCTATGGTTGTATGATATATTATTTAGCTTTGTGACAGTGCCCTTCTATTGATGATGTAGAGTGGGTCCCCAACTTTGTCTTCACTATGCTTGTTGATGTTCTTTACTATCATTTTTGATGTTTTGTACTTTATTTTATCATGCATTTATTAAAGGTTAAGTGTTAGATATTCATCCCTTTGGATTTTCCTTTCTCTTTGTAGCTACACTGCTACTTCTACTTTTAACTTCTCACAAACCGACCTCAGTATGTAAGAGCCTGGGGGGGGGGGGGGTCTGATACTGTTATATGTAGTACAGGGGCACCTCAAGGTACCGTTCTTGCTCCCTTTTCTCTTCACACTGTATACTGCTGATTTTAGGTACAACTTATCTAGATGCTACTTACAAAAGTACTCCAATGACTCTGCAATAGTAGGCCTGATCACAGGCGGAGACGTCAGGGAGTACAGAGACTTAAACTGGGATTTTGTGGAATGGTGTCAGTGGAACCACCTCAGGATTAATGCTGGGAAGACCAAGTAGATGGTGGTGGACTCTAGTAAGTGGAGAAGTGCCCTGATTCCGGTGGAGATCAAAGGGTCAGGCATTGAGATAGTCAAGACCTATAAGTACCTGGGTGTGCCCCTCAATAATAAGCAGGACTGGGCTGATCACCTGGATGCACTGCACAGAAAGAGTCACAGCAGACTCTACCTGCTCAGGAGGGTCTGAGTCCAAGGGGCACGTCTTAGGGCATTTTTCAGCTCTGTGGAAGCATCAGTCATCTTCTTCGGAGGGCCTCCTGGGGAGTAGCATACCAGCCAGGGATAGAAATAGACTTGACAGGCTGATTAGAAGGGCCAGCTCTGTCCTTGAGAGCCCCTTGGACCTAGTACAAGTGGTGGGTGACAGAAGGATTCTCTCCGTGGTGAGTTCCATGCTGGAAAACAACTCCCATCCCATTGGTTGAGATCATGGGCAGTACTGTCAGGAACCAACTGCTTCACCCCAAGTGTGAGAAGCAGCGTTAGGGGGAGTTCACATGGAGTTACGTGCCGCGTGATGTGGCACGTAGACGCCGCAGGACCCTTTGCGGGCCGTACACTCTCCCATTGATTTCAATGGGAGCAGGGATCGTATGCGCCGCGCTAGTTTGCGGCCGTGAATAAATGCACGGCCGCAAACTAGCGCGGCGCATACGATCCCCACTCCCATTGAAATCAATGGGAGCGTGTATGGCCCGCAAAGGGTGCCACATCACGCGGCACGTAACTCCGTGTGAACTCCCCCTTATAGGACGTACTTCCTCCCAAGCATGGTCAGACTGTATAATCAACATCAGGCTAAGCGAAGATCATTCCGAGAACTAAATGATCCTGAGTTATTTTTCTTATTGTTATGACTCCTACTATCTTCTTTATCTTCTATTCTGAGATTTTGTATGTTTGTTTTCTCTTGTATTATTATTGTATTATCATGCTGCTGTAACACACTGAATTTCCCCATGGTGGGATTATTAAAGGATTATCTTATTTTATGCACAGCTTTTATTCCAAGGTTTTTAAGCTTGTGCATAGGTATTCTATCACAACTTTTATTCAAAAGAAGAATTACATTTTTTTTTCTTGTTGGTATAGATGCCAAGAAACATTCCATGCCATGTTCTCCTATATGCCTCTCATTTGTTTGTTGTTACTCCGATATATAACAGCTTTTGTATAACATGAAATGTTTTTTTTCTGCATCAGTCTAACCTTAATTTTTTTAGGCGTTTTTAGGAGACTTACCTATGTTTTAAATCTACCATTTCTGTTGTAGATACATTGCTTTCTTCACTATCCTATTAATCACATCTTCTCTATGTACTATTTTTAATTGCTTATATTTGAGACATTTAATATGCATATTTTGTCTTTGTGGTCCTTTCTTTTCTTTGAAAATGAATTAAAAATACTGTCTTGGAGATGATTTTTAAATTCAGATGATGAATATCTGTTTACCATTAATTTTACACTCTTTTTTAGTGTTTATAAAACAATTTGCAATGTAAATTAACATTAAACCTCTGCATATTAATTCCATCTTCATGTTATACTGTATATTTATTAAGGAGAAGTATGCAAGTAAAATAAAGAATGTTATTTTTTGTGAACTCTTCATAATTCGCATCCTTGTTTTTTTTTTTTTTCATTTAGCAGAGTTTATAATTACATGGCAGCTTTCCACATAGGCATCACTGAGCAAATGGCAGTACGTAGCGCAGATGCAGTGATTAGTAGAAGATAGGGACACAGACGCAGCAGCTGTAATTATTTTCACATGTTCGGAAATGCACTTTCACCCAGATAATATGTGCTATAACAGATTTTGGCGCTGGGTTCTGCCCTTGTGAACTATAAAGATTCAGCATAACTTGTTAGCAGTGAGTTTTGGATTGTATTTTCCTAGTGTTAACTATTCTATAATTTACAAATGCAAAGTTAATTTTTTTTCCTCCCCGGAGAACCTGAAGAAACACAATCTCCTTTACTGTTATCATCAGCACAATACAGAGTTTATAATGAGCCAATGTTTTATGGCCAACATAATAAAGTGCAATAATAGTAGGCTCCAATTTAAAATTGACTATGTCAACTGATTTTATGCCAAGTATGACATGATTATAGTTATAGGTCTAAATATTAATACTGCCTTTTAATATGCATTTCTATTGCTAGTTTGATTTACATTTATATGGTATTTATTTACAAGGTGTAAATATTAGTTTATGCTTAATTAACCATAGTTAGTTCGGAGGAAAAAAGGCTTATGTCATCTAGCTCAACTAGAGGATGGGGAATGGCATGACTGCAGGAATGGGTGAAGGAAATGAACACTCTATACATTTCCAAAAGCATCAATGCTATTTTGCTGTAAAAAGGCACAGTGACCAGCTCCTGAGGTAGGCTATTCCACAGATTAACAGTCCTTACACTGAAGAAGCCCTTGAAGTCCGGGTGACACCTTGTCTTTTGTGGGGATTTTACATGGAGTAGCTTTTCTCCATATTTTATTTTGTATGTGCCCTTTATATATCTATAAAGGTTTATCCTTAGAGATGAGAAGGGAAGTGAAATTATTATTATTATTATTACGGTGGCTCAGTGGTTACTAGTGCAGCCTTGCAGCGCTGGAGTCCTGGGTTCAAATCCTGCCAAGGACAACATCTGCAAGGAGTTTGTATGTTCTCCCTGTGTTTGTGTGGGTTTGTCATTGTCTGTAAAGAGCTGCGGAATATTATGGTGCTATAAAAATAAGCGTAATAAATAATTATACTCTTGGATCTCTTCAGACCCCAGTGTATAATATGCGGAGGCCCAGTGGAGGTGTTAAAAAATAGCACTCAGTATACGTCTCTCACCTCTTCTGCATCCGGTGCTCTTCCTGGGCCCTCTCTCAGCCTCCTAGGTGGTCAAAGTGAAAGGTAACTTCATTGTATAGTCCAGGAATACCTTATCCATAACCTCCCTCCATCTAGGCTTCATCTCTTCATAGAAACTAGGTTAATCTGACAGTGTTGTTCCTTAGTAAACCAATGCTGTCACTTCTAAACAAAACAAAGGGACTCCGTAAAAATAATAAAATAGACTAAACTCTAGGTCAAGAAACACTGTTCCGAAGAAGTATTTGGAGTTATAGTTATAGTTTTTGGATACAGTTCTTTAAGAGGTGAACCTAGCTATAGAAGCTATAGAAAGGCACCCATTCCGTAAAAAAAGATGCTCATCCCTGCTATCTTTGGTTGTGTGACATGCCCCCCCTCCCATTTGCAGATCAAAAAATCCCCTTATTTGGCCTCCAAATGATGTACAACCCCCTTTATTTTTGCCCTCCATACTGCATACAACCCCATTTTTTGGCCTCCCATGTGGTATATGATTCCCTTTGTCTGGCCCCCAGATGGTATACTATCAGCTTTTTTTGGACCAACCTATAGTATATGACCCCCTTTTTCTGTCTCACCTCACAGTATATGATCCCCTGTTTGTGACCCCCATACAGTATATAACCAAGTATGAGCATGTTGCTGGACTGATCTGAAACCAGGAAGTGGAGAAAAGAGGAGGCAGGATGGGTAGCTAAAATCCTTGTGAAAACTATTAATAGTATTTATGCACAGATATCCCTACACTTACTTAGCTCTAATGTAGTTAAGAACTCCAATATTTCATCAATGCAATTCAATATGGTATCAAGACATGCTAAGCCTGAAATTTAGAAAACTACAGGGTAACTGCACATAGATACATATAGGGTAGATAGCATATCACTCTACAATATCATATTGCAAACAGGTAGTCATTTTGTACCATATATCTAGACATGATCTTGCCTCCCACTGGATCAAGTTTTCAGAGATCATCAAAATATGGGGCCAAGAGGTGAGAAATTACATAAAATAAAACAATACTAAAAGCTAGCTTTCTTTCTATGTTGCTTTTATTTTTAATATTCAGCATACAAATGTGACTCAATGTTCCTGCTAAATGGTATCTTGGTAAATCTGTGAGCCCAAGTAATTGATATATTTCCATGGAACAATCTCTGAGACTCAGATAAGTGTCTGAATGTCAGATACGCGTGATTGATGAGCTCTATTCCATTGTGTGTGAGTAGTAGTGTTTGGTATTTTTTATCTTTTTCGTTCTTTAATAACAGAAATACATCTCTGTCATCTTTTATTTTACTTACGTTACTAAAATGTTCACTTAGGAAATGTATGAAAATATGTAAAGAATGGCTTTATACCCATAATAGGTATTTTTGTTAAAGTTAATAGGTTAATGTGAGTTAAAGAGTTTTTCAGAACTGGGAACGAAGCCAGAGAAATGATATTAAAGATGTAATGTAAGCAGTTTGTAAAGCGTTATTCAATGTATACAGCAGCCCAAAATATTGCACTGTAAATATAAATTTACAGAGGCAAAGTTATCATTATTTTGTGACAAAAGTAATAAATGACCTGTTTAACGATAAACAAGCTGGAATTTTAGAGCGGCTAAGAGGTCGATACATGCATAATGCATTGGTTTGGGCATTGCACACAAAGCCACTGTAAATTACAATAATTCCAGGCTGGGCAAGATCATTTGATGTTTATAGCTATCTCTTTCTCAAAAACTGCTCTTAAATGTCTGTATTAAGGATAGTGCAAATGTACCCAAAGCAGAATGTTGGTTTAAAGATGACATAAAATCCCTGCAGCTGAGTTAATACTCTAAAAAGGGTTCAATAAGGTGATGAATTATTTAAAGTAGATGACAAATGCAAAATACAAAATTAAAGAACAGCAGAACGCCGCTGGCAACACATTCAAGGTTTGGAATAGAATTAATAGGGCCCAAGTTACAGCAAGTAAGCACACAAAACTATGTGAAAAAGTGCTGTAAATATTCTTTAAAAGACGTCCAAACCACTAGATGTCACATTACTAACAAATGGAATGGTAAACATGTCTATATGTAAAGACTAATATACATATCTTCAAAACTAGCTGCTGCTTTGTAGTGCAAAGGAGAATCCTGCTATCGTCTAGGTCTGGTTTACAGCGAAACATTTAGAATATGTTTTTGTATGGAAGATTTCAAAAGTAACATAGCAGTTATGTTTAATGCCTAGTAATTTTTAAAAATTTTCATAAGCAGTGTCCTAAATCTCAAGGATATAAGCAACTTTTGATAACAACAAGAAAGTGGAACGAGAATTGTACCCTAATAGTCTTTTCAATCTAATAAATACAAAAATAGGGAAAGAATAATTAGAAAACATTAGTTTATTTCTAAGCAACTTTTGACTTACCTTGCCAAATGACTTTATTACATTCAGAATTCTGAGAGCTCTGAATAAAGTTTGCAGAGTGATGTTTGTTGTTTTACATGTGTAACCCCTTGTTCACATCTGTGTTTGGTAATCCGTTCGGGGAGATGGTGGTGGACTTCCGTAAGCGAAGAAGTGCTCCGAATCCGGAGGATATCCAGGGGATGGGCATTGAGGTAGTCAACACCTATAAGTACCTGGGTGTGCTCCTCAATAATAAACTGGACTAGGCTGATCACCTGGATGTGCTGCACAGAAAGAGTCACAGCAGGCTCTATCTGCTCAGGAGGCTAAGGGCCTTTGGGGTCCAAGGGACACTTCTTAGGGCCTTTTTCAATTCTGTGGTAGCATCAGCCATATTATTCAGAGTAGCTTTCTGGCGGAGTAGCATACCAGCCAGGGACAGAAATAGACTTGATAGGCTGGTTAGAAGGTCCAGCTCTGTCCTGAGGAGTCCCCTGGACCCAGTACAGGTGGTGGGTGACAGAAGGATACTGTACGTGGGGATCTCCATGCCGAAGAATGACTCCCACCCCATGTATGAGACCGTGACAGCGCTTAGCAGTACTGTCAGTGACCGACTGCTTCACCCCAAGTGTGATAAGGATCGTTATCAGAAATCCTTCCTCCCAACCATGGTCAGGCTGTATAATTAACATCAGGCTAAGCGGAGATCACTCCACACAGAGAACTAAATGATCCTGAAGTCTTTCTATTCTTTTTAGTTGCTATGACTCCCAGTATCTTTTCTATCTGCTATGAGCTTGTATTTGTTCATTCTTGTAATATATTACTGTATCTTCCATGCTACTGTAACATACTGAATTTCCCCATGGTAGGACTGTTAAAGGATTATCTTGTCTTGTCTTATCTCTTATCTTATAAACATGAACCTGATTTTGTCATAGTGAATTTTAAATATTTTACAGAATATATCATTCACAAAGTTGAACTGCAGCTTGAGAAATGTAGTTGTAAATGTGCCTAGTAACTCCTGTGACTACAGTGGAATTAATGTCTGACAAATACAGATTGAGCAACATTAATCATTTTGAGGCGCGTACCATTTGCCTGTCTTTTTTAAATATATCTCCACAGTACACATACTCTCCCAAATATAAGCTCAAAATGCAGAAAGTGAGAAGCAGCAGTTGTCAGCTCCCTACAAAGTTAGAAATTCCTTCATCATTAATCTGTATACATCAAAGTTTCTCATAAAATACAACTAGAAATTTTCTTACATATTATTATATAAAACAGAACTAGAATTGTATGCTAAGTAAAGGGTAAAATAGTTTTTTTATTTTATTTTACAGGAGGTAGAACTACAAGGGAAATGAAAATGTGCTTTTTATTTGTATTTTCATGTTACCATTACTTTGTTGTATTGTTGCAGCATGGTTAATAGCACGATATCCATAAGTCTAGTTTTTAACCAAAATTCACATACACTAAATATTTCATGTACTATATTTAGACTATAATATTCTAAATAGAAATATTTAAAGGATATTCCCACAATGCTATTTCATGCCTCTGTAAGCCATGTAGTGAGGTGGGCTCCCCAGGACATAGCGAAGTCACGAACGAGGAAAGTAACTCCAACAGCAGATTAACCAAAACTGAACTTTACTGAAACCAAAGATCTATCAAACGTACTAACACCTCAGATAACTCAAAGTGACATAGACACAGGTATGAGCCGAAGCCCCTGTGCTACACAGCGTGTCACCCAGAAATATGTGTTATGGATATACAAAGTAACTTAACTTATAGGCAAATATAGGATGATATAGGTTTCGTGCAAAAACTGAATGGAATCCACACGGGCCACATTATAGTCTATGGGGTCCACTGTTTTCCCACGTGTAACCGCTTTTCTATGCATATGGGTTTCCATTCAGGGGGCCCCCAAGTGGACTCCCCGAAGGGAAACCCGAATGCAGATATAACTGGGCTTTAGCCTGTAAAGGGTTTTCCCTGGTTGATATCTATGTGTGTAAAAAATTGTTTGAGACAAAGAAAGGGGATTTGTGCTTGGCTACATTATTCCTTGAACACTGCAGAATATGTTGGCACTATATAGAAAAAAAAAATAATGTATTCACTATCACTTAAAGCTGAAAAATATATTGTTTACCAGCTTTTATCAGGCTTTGTATTGTATGTTGCAATAAAACATTACTTGGAATGAAGAGTATAAAGTTTATATCAATACTCATCAAGCTCCCCATGAAAAGAATGGCATACTGTACTACTTAAGTGTGTGTGAAACATATCTAGGTACATATTATAAAAATGACAAAATAATTATCATTCAAAGCCACAGAAGCTCATCTCAGTAGCGATGAAAAAAATACGGTATATTAAAAATCTGTCTTAAGGCTTCTGCCATCAGAAGCAAGTTCTTACCAAGTCTGCAGAAGAGAGACAATAATGCAGGGAAGGTGTGAATTTGGAAATAAATGGAGGAAATAACTTTAAAGCGCAATTTTCATTAGCTTTTATATGTTCCCTAAACACATCTGCTTCACAAGTTGATAACCCTAAAGGCATAGTACAAGATTTTCTAGCAGAGTGTTGCAGAGAGAAAACACAAAACAAAATAAAAAGTATTAGCTTCAGACGCATAGCAAAAGGTAAAATCAATCATAGCACAGGAACAAGTGGCAATCGCAGCACTCACACATTTGGAGTATTGATGGCTTCAGTCACTTATCATTATTTGCAGAAGTCATTTATTTGTTGCAAAAAAAAAAACAAAAAAAAAACGAGAGATTTCAAATAATACGAGGGAATCTATTTTCTATTTCTCATGAGTAAGAGCACACCATTTTCTCAATAAAATTCTTAAATTGTTTGCTATCTGCTCTAAGTGTTTACAGAAGTAAGTTGTAGATCACAAGAATTAAATTATTTCATAGGGCACTGCTTAAAAATGTTCAAAGCTGCTCCTATATCACTTCACCAGATATGCAGAATAGATGGAACTTTTATCTGTAGGGCAGTGTTGAAATTCTGCAATCCCTGCCTCTAGAACCTGAGGTCATATTCTTCTATCCAGTCCCTTCCATGCACTATGCATCCAAGTATTGGCGTTAATCTAATAGTGACATAACACTTTGTTTATGGCTTATATAACTCCCATCATCTGCTCTAACAGTAGGGAATAAGATCAGCTAAAAAAAGATAGAATAAGATAAAATAGTCCTTTAATAGTCCCACCATGGAGAAATTCAGTGTGTTAGAGCAGCATAAATACTACAGTAATATAATTCTCGGAAAAAAAACACATCAGCAGATAGAAAAGATACTAGGAGTCATAGTAACTAAAAAAGAAAAGAAGACTTCAAGATCATTTAGTTCTCTGTGCGGAGTGATCTCCACTCAGCTTGATGTTGATTATGTTGCCTGACCATGGTTGGGAGGAAGAATCTCCGATAGTGCTCCTTCTCACACTTGGGGTGAAGCAGTCGGCCACTGACAATACTGCCCAGTGCTGTCACAGTCTCATACATGGGATGGGAGTCATTCTCCAGCATGGAGCTCCCCACATACAGTATCCTTCTGTCACTCACCACCTGTACTGGGTCCAGGGGGCTCCTCAGGACAGAGCTGGCCCTTCTAACCAGCCTATCAAGTCTATTTCTGTCCCTGGCTGGTATTCTACTCCTCCAGAGAGCTACTCTGAATAATATGGCTGATGCTACCACTGAATTGAAAAAGGCCTTAAGAAGTGTCCCTTGGACCTCAAAGGCCTCAGCCTCCTGAGCAGGTAAAACCTGCTGTGACCCTTTCTGTGCAGCACATGCAGGTGATCAGCCTAGTCCAGTTTATTATTGAGGAGCACACCCAGGTACTTACAGGTGTTGATACTAGCAGTCATTGTAACTAAAAAAGAAAAGAAGACTTCAAGATAATTTAATTCTCTGTGTGGAGTTATCTCCACTCAGCTTGATGTTGATTATACAGCCTGACCACGGTTGGATCTCCGATAGTGCTCCTTCTTACACTTGGGTGAAGTAGTCAGTCACTGACAGTACTGCCCAGTGCTGTCACGGTCTCATACATGGTATGGGAGTTGTTTTCCAGCATGGAGCTCACTACGTACAATGTCCTTCTGTCACCCACCACCTGTACTGGGTCCAGGAGGCTCCCCAGGACAGAGCTGTCCCTTATAAACAGCCTGTCAAGTCTATTCCTGTCCCTGACTGATATACTACTCCCCCAGCAGGATACTCCGGAGAAGATGGAGAAATGTTTATAAACTTGATACAGATTAAAGCAATTTTTTTTTTTTGTTAAGTGGATTTTAACCATTGCAAAAATATATAATAAACATGCACAACATGGTTGTGTGGAAGATGATCTAATAGAAGACTTGTGTTAACTGCACATTCATTGAGGAATCTCTGATCTTCCTTTGTTAGGGTAAAAGTGTTAGCTGCCCCTTTGTCATGTAATATTTAGCTATAACTGAAAGGCAAAGTGTTAATAGTAGGATTCCACTCCTATATTTGTTTTTTCTTATAATATAAGTTGTTTACTTCCATCTTTATTTCATTGTCAACATATATCACATGTTCATATTGTTCATCCTTTGTATTAACACCAGCATACTGTTACTGAATATAAAATACTGAAGGAGTACTAAAACTACCAGCCAGTGTAAGTATTATCTTTATTAATTAAAACCCTTATATGATAACTGCATACAGCGATTATATAGAGGCCAGATACCCATGGAAATCTGTATATGTCACACCACAGCAAACCCAATGAGTACATTAAGATATACAATATAGCATAACTCCAAGAAACACGCTGCACATATCTCATAAGATACACATTAAATAAATTCAATGTAATATAACATTTATTTACCCAAGAGACACAAACAGATTAAATCACTTAAAACAACACACATTACATTGAATTTTTTTCGGTTTGCGTCTTATGAGATATGTACTGTGTGTTTTTTGGAAATAGTGGCCAGATACCACACAGACAGGCAGCAGAGTATCACTAATCTGTAGAATGAAAAAGTATTAA
This sequence comes from Leptodactylus fuscus, assembly GCF_031893055.1. Classification (NCBI taxonomy): domain Eukaryota; kingdom Metazoa; phylum Chordata; class Amphibia; order Anura; family Leptodactylidae; genus Leptodactylus; species Leptodactylus fuscus. Next base: position 142,609,567 of record NC_134269.1, on the reverse strand, counting down.
AGTACTGTATTAATTACAGTCTAAGGTGGAATAAACAGTCAGAAGTTGGTCACCTTTGAGATCATGTAAGATGAAGATGAGGAAAGTCTTCTTCTATTTTCCAATAAAGCATGTGACTCATGGGGAACACAATGTACACCATTTATTTATTCATATTTAAGGCATCACAATTGATTATTAATATGTGCGGTTGTAAATATGTGAACAATTCTTAAGCCTTCATAATGGAAATAAAGAACTAATGGCCAAAGAAACTTTTAATCATTCCTAGCATATTGCAACCCTGCATAGCACATTAAATCCATTTCATTGAGTGTCATACATTCTCCTGTAATATATAATTGCATTTTGTAAGTTACATTTCTCTCGAGATGATTAGTAGACATAAGATAAAATTTGCTCATACTGCACATAAAAAAAAATAAATCTTACCCATGAGAAAAAGTCTGTGAAAATAATAGTATTGTACAGTAAAGCCATGATAGGTTAAAAAGCAATTAACATTATATGATAAATTGGTAAATGTGAAGTGGTGATATCACACAAAGTAGAAGTGTATGATCTTCATATTAATTACTATCCCTTGCAACGTCTTTCAAGGGGTCTTATCAGCTAACATAATGCTTCAAAGATGGCCATCTATCATTAACATAAAATGCTAAGGAATACAAATGAGCACTAGACCAATGTTTCAACATTTTCAACTCTGGTCCCTTCAGTAACTCTGTCTGTAATTTATATAATTAAAATCTTTTGGATTTTCTATCAAGCTTTATTTTTGGTTTATTTGCATACATATGTGTAAACAGGGTGTAACAGACAGTGGATCATGAACCCACTATGCCACCTAACCAATTTGGCATTGGGCTACTCCCATTATCTAACTAGTTTCCCCAGGTTTCACCCATTAACTCCCATTGGAGATGTGAAATTCGTTGCAGTGAGACTACTAGGTCACTACCTCTCTGAGTGGTCCCAGTATAAGTGCCACTGACCAGAGAATAATAATAATAATAATACATTTTATTTATATAGCGCCAACATATTCCGCAGCACTGTACAATTTATAACACATAGACTCAATGCAGTAAGGCACAGGCCAAGGAGTAACAACAGGAATCAGGCAAATTGGAGCAGAGTCGGGTGAGCACAAACCAAGGTAAGTAACAGGTATCTGGTAGGTAGGAGCAGAGAGTTTCAGAATCAGGATGAAGCCAAAGGTCAATACACAGGTAAAATAAATATGCAGAGCAAGCCAGTGGTAATCCACACAAGAACAAGCAATGCTATGAACCTATAATTACTCAGCTACCATGCTGAGGACAGAGCAGCTATAAATAGACAGAAAAAGTATGCATGTTAGGCCTTCAAATTGCAGGGTGGAAGAACATGCCCTATCTATGGTCAGGACCAGATTTAGCATAAGGAAATACACAGCAATATGGAGAGGGAAGAACTGGCTGCATTCGCTGAGAGAGATATTACACCAGCAGATAAAAGACCATTAGCATTATGCAAGATCAAACATACTGCACCAAGAAAAAGCTGGGGTTATAATATAATAGATACTTTATTCATTAGTAATTGAAAATAATCTTGAGTTTCACCACTGGATACTTTCATAACCAAAACAATTACTATCTATTGAACTGTCATGTAGGCGACCATTCATTTTATTGTATTTATTTTGTTTCACTGTTACTAGTGTTGACAGTGGTGTCACCTGCTGACAGTGAGGCTAGCTGCAGAAGACTGTGTGTATTTTGCTATCAGCAAACAAGTAATTAGTCTTCAGTTTTTGAGGACAGAGTGTCTTCAATGTGTGTTCAGTGTTTCTTCAGCATCAGTGCTGCATTTCCACAAATACTGACAGTGTGTCTTCAGTATGACATCAGTGTGTGATCCTAGTTTATGGATCCACCATAAAAAACACAGATGATATCTAGAGATGAGCGAACAGTGAAATATTCGAGATTCGATATTCGTTTCAAATAGCCCCTCAATATTTAACTATTCAAATGAATATCAAACCCCATTATAGTCTATGGGGAAAAATGCTTCGTTTCAGGGGAACCCACCATTCGACTCAGGAGAGTCACCAAGTCCACTATGACACCCCAGGAAATTATGCCAACACCATGGAATGCAACTGGGACAGCATGGGAAGCATGTCTGGGGGCATCTAACATGCCCAAGTCAGTGTATTATGTCGGGATCCCTGTCAGCTTGTGATATGTGGGATCAACGCTAGTTCTTCCGGAGGAGGCGGAGTCTAAGATCGGACCACAATGGAGACTGCTGTGGACCGATCTTAGACTCCGCCTCCTCACAGATGAGCCGCCGGCAGAACCAGCGTTGAATGGCCGAATGCTGTACTCTGTATGGCATTCAGCCAATCAATGCTGGTCAATGCATTCCTATGGGAAAAAGTCAGCTCCCACATATCGCAAGCTGACAGGGATCCCGACGAGATAGAGCCCCAAAGAGCTGTGTGTGTGAGTAACATTCCCACCTAAATAAAGGTAATCCCTAGCTAACGCTGCCAGTACATATATCCCTGTCTTACAGTCACATAGTTCACAGTCTCATATTACCCGAATCTGAAATCGACCATTCGTATAAATTGGAGGTTACCTGATTTAGCCAGCCAATTACTTTGTCCAATCTTTTCCGATACCTTCGTTGTCGTAGTTCCTGTCCCACCTTCCCTGCACAGTTATTGGTGCAAAAAAGTGCCGGGGAAGGTGGGAGGAGATACAAATTTTTAGTGTGTGATTGTAATCGAATACCTCAAACGGCCTGATATTTGATCGAATATCAATTTGATCGAACGCCGTTCGCTCATCTCTAATGATATCCAATTATATCCCTAGTTTGTCAACAAAATGGCACACTAATGACACACAGTACATCAGTGTGCTTGACTAGTTTTTAAGTCTCTCATACGCTTCTATGGGCGAATCCGTTCCGCAAAAACAGAACAGTATAGGACATGTTCTATCCGATGTGGTGTAGAATCAAAGCTTGCACATTAATCAGTGAAAAACATGGTTGTGTGCATGTACCCATAAAATGAATGGGTCAGTGTGCTATCCGCAAAAATCAAAGATAACATACAGATCTCGCCCATGGTCATCTGCAAGGGGTCTTATGCTGATACTAGACTATCATCTATACAGCTCCTACCTGGTATAGATTTCTATTCTTGCACCAGATGTCCAACATGTATATGAAGAGGCCCGGGTCTTTTCATACACTGATCAGTCTCTGTACCGAACAGGTAATTTTGACATAATATTTTTTGTGGGTTTTTTTTGTTTTTTTTTTTACAAGGAAATGATCCTTAACCTTTAAACTTAATACAGGCTTGTATCGCTAGTTTGGAAGTTAGCCTTTACATAGCAGTTATTCACTGTTATGAAAATAAGCCTCTTCATTTGACTGATATAGACATTTTTCATGGACAATAAGTCTGTGAAAAATTGCCTTATTGTATGAATAAGTCCTAACTGTCTAAATTTTACCATATTTCTAACTCACCCTTTAACTCCTAACTGTAGAAAATTATGTACATTTCATCATAACCTTGAATATAAACTATTAAAGATATTTAAGCCATGTAACGTCTCGGATTGAACGTATAGCTTACTGTCTCTTCATTCCTTCCAACATTTTAGCATTATCAAATTAACTCCACTTAATTGCTATGGAATTGTTACTGTATTTAGTTTACGCAGCGAAATATAATGAGCGAGTGTGTTATAATTCTAGGACAAACTTCAAATTTACGAGATGTTTAAAATGAAATTGGTCTTTATATCAGAAATGCATGTGCACTCTTGTAATTCAAAGGTGCAAGCCATCACACTGTACTTAGATGATTCTATTAAAGTAGTTCTGAGACAACAAATGAAATTACGCTGAAGAGTATGCATTACCCACTGGATACTATTTGGGAGTTAAAATTGCAATTCAAGACTGTTGATGTTTTCTGCTAATATAATACATTTCAGGATGCCACTGTGATTTGTTCTGCGCTTTCCCTCTCTGCTGTAGATCCTAGTATATGGCTGCTGCTGCAGTCTAAATAGATTTTTAAAACTTTATAGTAGATGAGAAACCTGTACATGCTATCAATACTTTTGTTTTCCCTACATTTTTTTGGAACTCAGTATGATGTGTTCTTGGCTAACTGCCTAATTATTGATTTCGCCTTGACTAACTGTGGTTTCAGCATGTTATGACTCATTTCTCACTCATACAATTTTTTTTTTTCACCAACACAGTAATTAAATCTAAGAGTGAAGATATATCTGGTATTTCTCTTTATACCTCTTTTTCTTTTTGCACAATATACCAATTGCAAAAACAAAAGAATGCTGTGATACAAGTGATTCAATGCCACAAATACAATGCGAAAACTAGACTTTACCAATGGCGTGCACATTATATTTTAATTAACTTTCTTAAACCAAATATAATATAACATTCTGGATGGATTACATTAACTGATTTTAAACCTAATACCTTGCAGAGATGATTATTTAGTTTCCAAATATGTCTGTTTTTTAGCTTTGGAGCCCCATTTTCATGTAAATTGATATTTTATTCATATGTAAATGAGAGGAATTGCTTTGTCTAGGAGTCTAGAGTCCAAACTGAAGGCCAGGCAAGCTAAAGCTTATCCCCTAGGCCAGGGTCACACGTGGCATAAACGCCACCGCGTTTTATAGTCCCAGCAAAGTGGATGGGGCCTTAACCTAAAGCATGTTTTCCCCTCATTTACATCTGAATTATATGAATAAAATAGCAATTTACATAAAATAGACCTCTAAAGTTGAATAAATAAAACATATTTGGAAACTGTATCGTCTCCTCTACAAGGTACTGGTATTAGGTTTATAACCACTTTATTGCTGGCAGACTCCCTTTAATCATAAATCTATGATTATCTCATAATACAATATAGGATGGAGTATTGTGGTGTTTTCAGTGAAATAACACCTTATTGGTACAGTAAAATGTAATATATTAAATTACCTAATTGGTCTCAATGTGAGGATGAAGATTTCCAAACAGACCTCGGCTGCTGATTCCTAAAAAAAAAAAAAAACGCTTTCAATGAAGGAAAAAGGAGAATTTACATATCTGTATCTATTGGGAATTCATGATACACCACTTCTCTTTGTTCAAAAAATAAACATTTACTCACGGGGTGGGTCCTAATGGAAAGACTGAGGGGCCATTCACATGAAGTTTCTAGTAGCTGTTAGCTCTAGTATCAAATCCGATGCATAACATGGTTTCTAAGAACACATACTAACAAATTCATATGGATTTCTATCCATTTTTATCTAAAACAGATCTGATTTTTTGTATGTATGAATGTTTATATGTGATAGGATGGCATAGGATGATGTAGATTTGAGGGTGCATTCACTTGTGGTTCACTTAAAGGGGTATTCCCATGTACATAATTATTTTTAAATTTGTAGATGATTAAAAGTTAAACATTTTTGCAAATATAAGTAATTAAACATTTTGCAGAGTTTTATAGATTTTCTCTAAATATCTTGTGGTCACAGTGTATTGTTTTCATCGGTTGCCTGTGGATACAACCATGAATGCAGGAAGTTTCTAAGGTCAGAAAATCAGCCATGATGTCCTTATTGTGGTCGGGATATCTTCTGATACATGTAGTGTCCCTGTCTGATATCCCAGCTACAATAAGAAGAAAATCATAGCTGGGTTCCTGACAAGTCCCAGACCATAGAAAGTTTCTGCATTGCTGGTCGTAACCATTGGCAACTGATCAAGACAACAGACTGTCACCACTAAGAAAGTTAGAGAAAATCTTTAAAACTTTGCCGAATGTTTAATTACTTATATTTGCAAAAATGTTTAACTTTTAATTATCTACAAATATAGATATGATTATGTACATGGGAATACCCCTTTAACTGTATCAAAGCTGCATCAGAAAAAATACATGTTGTTTTCATGCTGTTTTGGGAGAGGTTTTTGAATTTTACAATTGAAACTATTTTACTTAAAGAGAACCTGTCAAGTTGATTTGGGACACTAAACCACCCAAAGGTACATGTAAACCTAGAGTTTAGTGTCCCAAATTGCAATATTGGTAAGCCATCCATGTCCACAAATAAAAAAAAATCAACCTTTATACTTACCTAGAGATGAGTCCAATAAGCCTCAGCGGACTCATCTCTGGTGCTCCCAGAGTCTGCGCAGTTCTTCATTGAAGCTGAGAACGTACACCCTAACTTCACTGCATAAGTGCTAGAGTTAGGGGGTATGCACACAGATGTGGCTTCAGTGAAGAACTGTGCAGGGAGAACAGTGGCAGGGTATAAGTATAAAGCTTTTTTACTTTTTTTTCACTGGCATGCATGACTTTATTATAGGGTGATTTGGGGTACTAAACCCCTACTCCATAAGGGCCAGTGGGTAGTTTAGTATTCCAAAGAACCCTGACATATTCCCTAACATGTTTCAGCTGTAAATTCAAACACCATTCTAAAAATTTTTATTAAAAATGTCGCTTTTAGCCGCTACATCAAAATCTGCTACATAAAAAGCTGCATTTCTGCAATGTGGGGCCTCAGCCTTATACACTATTTCTTTCCAGGAGTATGTATAGCACAGATATTTGCAGTCATGTGTAAGGCCTCGTTCACATCTGCGTTGGTAATATGTTTGGGGAGTCTGCTTGGGGACCCCCCGAACGGTCTACCGAACGCATTGGCAAGCGGTGTTCAGTGAAAGCACACAGACCGCCTAGACTATAATGGGGTCCGTGTGCTTTCTGCACGGTCTCCGCATGGAACATGCGGACAAAAAAGTAGTTCACGATCTACTTTCTTTGCGGAGACCGTGCAGAAAGCACACAGACCCTATTATAGTCTATGGGGTCTGCGTGCTTTCACTGCACACTGTTTGCCAATGCGTTTGGTAGTCCATTCCGGGGGGAATCCCCATGCGGCCTCCCCGAACAAATTACCAACGCAGATGTGAACGAGGCCTAAAATTCTCATGTAGTCAGTTATTACCATCGGTTTGATCAACTTTATTATAAAACGGAAACAAATCTGGAAGACTGCTATATAATAAGTTCCTAAATCCTAGTTTCTTCTAACACTTACAATTTTAGAGGATCGACAATTATTAATTAAAATTCAGTTTGTGGCTACCATAGGCCACATGTGCTAGCTCTGAAAGTTGCTGGACAATAGAGAATTCCTTACAATGAAATAACTTCAAAACAAAATTACAGAAAACTATATATTTTTTTGTGTTTTGTTCTCATCTTTGATGTTAACACTCATGAGATTCTCACTGGGTTTTTGAACTGTAAGACAGAATATTGCTTATTTTATTTAGAATTAAGAAAGTGCGATAATTGTGTTTTCTTTCAATCCTTGCTATTCAATTCTCATTTTCAGCTAAGCACTTGAAATCATTCATGTCATTTTAGAAAATTTCTTTCATAGCTATAGGCATTTTCACATCTTCTGATGATTTATTATACTAGTTATTCAGCTGCTGAAAGTCAGGTATGAAATATTTAAACCTACGGGGTATGGTGGGGAGATTACCAATGCTACACATATTCTGAAATCTGATTAGGAAATACATATGAGACTTTGGAATGACATCCTACTTGGTTTACTGTAAAAAAGCAACTCAGAAACTATTCCTAAAGGACATCTTTAACAGGTCACAAAATATTAAGTAATGCACAGAATTCAACTTTAAGCATAAAATTCTGACGTGCATTGCTTTGAAGAGGATACACTCCTATGTAAAGTTGAATGCTCAGGTGAACAAACCTCACAGAGTTTCTCCTAGTTAGCATACTGTATAGTACACAGCCCTCAGACTGTATATATAAAGTAAAGATTACATAACTTTCAGAAGAACCATGAAAACAAATGAAAATAGCAAGTAAAATAAACTGTTTATATTATGGTAAATATTGCCTCAAGATTATCCCAAATGCTGTTTGTTAGAGTGACTTTCTTGGAGACATTTTTATGTATCCTAAATAATTACTGTCTAAACCGGCCATTACTAAATGAAAACCTACCAGGAATTCTGCAACAGTCTGGTGCTAAGATGACTACATATCACCATCCAATGGAGAGCAGACAGCCTTTAGCCACTGCTCCACCATTCAGGCATCGGCTATTAATATTTGCAGTTCAGTGTAGACGTGATAAGAGGGTAAGAGGAAGAGAAAAGAGGAGAGCTGCAAAGAATGAGGGTGGGGAAGTGTCACTGTTAGATGGCACAACTTCCACTGGGATATCATTACGATCTGCCTAGGGGCTACTGGGGAGTGTTACTACTTGCCTTGGGGCTAATGGAAGTATGACTACATGTGTGGGGGAAACTGGGAACATTATTTGTTTTCTTGGGGCCACTAAAGTGCATTATCATTTACTTTGGGTCACCAGGGAACATTATTAGGTACACAGGGGCTACTTTGGGGCCATAAACATTGTGTTTAGATCCTGGGGAGCATGATACTGGGGGGGGGGGGTCTTGGTAAAATATGAATTAATAAGGGCACTGGGTAGGTGGGAGGGTTAGTTGGGAAGCACAGAATAGTGTAGCCTTAAGGATGTATTGATATGGTGCCATTATTGTACAGTTAAAACACTGGTCTATACTTCTATATAATACACACCTAAATACTTAATATCCATCTTATGTAGGAATAAAAGGAATAGAGTTATGCAAAAATAAATCTCTATGTTGCCTGTACCAATAATAGACATATCTTAGAACAATATAGTGGTTTTAACGATTGAAAGCAAAAATCCATTTATTCAGAGTCTTTAGAGAGTTCATCCTGTAAAATAAACTTTATTGGTGTTTAATAAGATCGCTCTGCAAGTGCTTACAACCTAGAAAAATGTGTAATTCTATAAATAAATAAATAAATAAATAATTACTCGGATCATAGATGCCACTAAACTCTTTGGACGGAAAAGGCATAAAACTTCCAAATGATACCTGTCTCTTATGAAGTTGTTAAATGTTGATGGGGTAAGAAACAATGGACAAGACATATGTCTTGTCTAGAGAGGTGCATGCCTTTCCTAATCAAGTCCAATTAGTTTAATTAAACACAGCTGGACTCCAAAGAAGGAGTAGAACTATTTCAAGGAGGATCAGAAGGAAATGGACAGCATGTGAGTTAAATATGAGTATCACAGCAAAGGGTCTGAATACTTATGACCATGTGATACTTCAGATTTTCTTTTTTAATAAATTTGCAAAAATATCTACATTTCTGTTTTTTTATGTCAAGATGGGGTGCTGAGTGTAGATTAATGAGAAATAAAATGAACTTTTTTCGATTTTAGCAAATGGCTGCAATGAAACAAAGAGTGAAAAATTTAAAGGGGTCTGAATACTTTCCGTACCTACTGTATAATGAAGATACAATGTTATTACTTGTAGACAGTCCAAAAGGTTGGTGGAAAAATCCCAGACCAATGTAATAGGTAAAAGGAAATGGTGAAATAAAAGAAAAAAGTCAGAATATGTCATCTACAATTAAAATAGAATAGAAAATATGTTGTAATATAACCTATTTGGGAATTCTGAATTAATCCAAGGGGGTCCTTTGTTCAGAATCATCATCTCTTGGATAGAGAATATACATAGACCAGTTACATAGATCTCTCCCACTCTCTTTGTTTCTCTGCATTCTACCCTCCATTACTCATTAGGTCCAACTCTATTGATAACATAATAAATTAGGTGTGATTTTATCTAGCATCAATATCCTATTCCTGCAAATAGGCCTAGAAGATTAGGACATGTTTAGTTGAAACCTACCACTGGTAAATTACCTGTGACATTGCTCATTTTCTTTCTGTAGCAACTTATTGACAGTTAAAGTTGTAATCTAGGTCAGGATTTATTTGGTTATATTAGTTTTTATGGGGAAATGTTCTTCCACCCAAGAAATAAAATATGAAAGAAAATATTTTGCAAAAGGAAGAAAACGGTCTCTGTATAGGTATCTACCTTGAGGGCTCGTGCCCACAATGTAACGTGGCGCTCATTCTGACACATAAACTCGTGTCAGAGTCAGCGCTTCAAAACAGAATCCCATTGACTTCAATGGGTTCCGTCTAACGCGCGCTACACATTGAAATCAATGGGAGGCTTTTTAACCCATTTATTTCAATGTGTTACGCGCATTAAACAGAACCCATTGAAGTCAATGGGATTCTGTTTTGAAGCGCTGACTCTGACACGAGTTTACGTGTCAGAATGAGCGCTGCATTACATCATGGGCACGGGCCCTTAAAGTCAATGTCTAATTCCTTATAAAAATGAGACTAATCAGTATATTTCAAGGGGACTAAAGGTAAACCTATTATAGAATCTTACAATTTGGTCAAAGTTCTACTTTCCAGATTCCTTATACAGGATATGAAGAATACATGACATGGATATGTATATATCTTCTGTAAACACTCGTGCATATCTTTTAGTGTAACAAGAGTAAACTTACAACAGGCTAGGACAAGAGATTATTCCATTTAATAAAAGTGAAGATGAATAAGGGACTGCTGGCAATATGACAGGTCTACAGACAGACAGAGGGTCTTTAAATAGTAATTTACTAGTTTGTAGTGAGCACAGAATAAATTATCCAAATTAGGAGAAAAGCAGCAATGAGAAACAGTCAGTAAAAGATTTTAGGATGCTATCTAACACACGAGCTCCCAGGAATCTCATATCTCAGCAAGCTTCCTCTAATTAGCTTCTAATTTGCTCCTGCACTGTAAAGACATTTTAGTGGGATGCCAGCGCACTCTGCCAAGACCATGTCAGTTCTGGACACACTTCAAATGTGAATTTAGTAAAATTTGGTTTGCATTTTGTTGGAACATGGCTGCAGAATGGGACACAGTTGTTATTAGTAGGTAAGTGAAAGCTGGCTGTTTTGCGGACATCAGGTATATTGCTTTAGTAAGCAAGTGTATACATATTACAGTAAAAATCTGTTTTTTTTATTTTTTAGCTTACACACTATACATAATACATCACTGTTTTTATATTTTTCTTACTAAACCATAGAAGCTTGTATAGCAGGCGATGGATAACAGAGACAATGGCCCATGTGTCAAAATCACCAGTGACAATAACCATCACAGTAAAGTGTACAGAGCACTGAGAGAAGTCCTATAGTCATGGTTCATATGGATAACAATAGCCATTTTAAATTCTAAAAATAAAGCTTAAAAGTAATGTATCACCTATATTTTTATACATTCAGTACACACCTTGGCCTAACAAATGTATTATAATGTAAACCAGGAAACTGATGTAAGTTTTGGCTGAAACCTATGCTAGGTTTAGACTGATGTCAGTTTCAGTGCAGTCAGTCTATTTTCAGCAAATTATCATGGGGGTTGCTTTACTGATCTGAAGTTAAAATCATTTCAGATATGCTTTACAGTAGCCACATGAACCATAGGCAGTTGCATTCTAGAGATATTCATTGACATGTATAGGACAAAGCTGTAGGTATGCTCTGTGTGCAGAGGTCACCATGAGGAAGGGGGAGTAGTGTAATAAAATGCTGTAACTGTTGTCATCTATTGTAGGTTGTGTTTTCTTGTGTTGTCTCTTGTTGATGTAGGTGTTACCTGTGATTGTAATCCTGTCTGTGATAATAATAGGATGACTGCTAATTCATGATATGTTCAAACCAAGTGAAAATTACAGGGTTCTTTGTAATATAGAACATCTACAAAAAATAACTCCTCAAAAACTTCCTAAAATAGGCCATTCAAGAGAATGGCACTGAGCTGCAATACCAGGCACAACCATTACTAAAAGTACAGAGCTATGTCTGGTAAACTGTAGTTCCATCAAACAGCTGTGGACGTGCCAATAATGAGATGAATAAGTCATACTGTCAGATCTGAGATCATGAATCAATATTTTTATACTTTTATATTATACATGTTGTGTGTTACAAATACTAATTTTTCCTTGCTACTAAAGAAATCAGCTTTGGAACAAAGAGTGTATCTAAGATGGCGCCGACTCCCATGGTTTGCTGAATTCCTTAGATTGTAACCAAGACTACAACCTCTATGCATCAAGATAAAGAGCCAATCAGAAGTGTGCAGTTCTGGGACGTTAGAAGAATTTCATGTTATATTATGCATTAACCCTTTCTTTTCCTTTCCTGTATAACTATGTGTGACGTGAAATAAACTCAGTTCAGTGCTATGGGGGTGATGAAATAGCATGAGCTAAAAGTTCTGAAACAGATTGGGTCTGATTCATTTCTTAAAGCGACGGTGCACACATGCTAATACTGATTTGGATCTGACTGATTGACCCGGTGTTGTTGATTTATGACCCTGACAATACATTTTAAAGAACCACTTTGATCACTGTATAAATGAAAAGTTATGCCACTTTCTAATATACTTTGGATTTCAATTTTTCAGCGACTTTAAGAAACTGCATGTGTTGGTTGTCTGCTTGCTCTTAACTAAAAGTAGATACAGTTGTATTCAGTCTAGGCAATGCTATGTGAGCCTAAGGACCCCTTCACAAGGCATAAGCGCGCCACTCATTTAGACACGTATACACGTGTCTGAGCACGGCACTTCAAAACAGAGTCCATTCATTTCAATGGGAAGCGTGCTTATATGATGATATACGCGTGCTTCCCATTGAAATCAATGGGCTCTGTTTTGAAGCGCCGCGCTCGGACACGTGTATACGTGTCTAAATGAGCGGCACGCTTACACCATGTGAAGAGGCCCTAACAATCTGGACTGAAGACATGGCAAACAAGCTGAGAGATTTGTGCCACAGTTGCTATTTATCACAACTACACAATATCTAGTAAACAAGAACATTGTATTTCGTTTCTTCATTATTTTCAATGTGCATGTTACAGTTTTCTAGATCTCTGCTTGTTGTCATTCATTCTGCTTACTTGTAGTGCATAAAAGTCTGGCCATGGTTGAAACTCCGCAGAAAAAATACGTCATTTTATAGTCTCTGCATAGTGGATTTGATTCTAGTGAATCCTATCCACACACTGCGGAAAAATACACACAGCAGACACACTGCGATTTCCAAAACTGCCATGGTTTTTGAAATCGCAGCATGACTATTACATCTACGGAAATGCCAGCGGTTTTCCTATAGGTGTAATGGAAGCAGAAAGTCTGCAGAGGAAACCTCTGTTGACTTTCTGTGAAAAGCGCTGCTAGAAAAAACATGATGTGTTGCTGCTGCGGTTTTTCCCGCAGCACTTTTTTGCTGAGGCCCACGACATGAGGCCCCAGCCTAAGGCTAAAGCCCCAAATAGTGAACTGCAATGAAAAAGTGTTGCAAGAAAGAATGCAGCAGAAGTGCATTGTTTTTTCCACAGTGCTTCTCACAGAAAGTCTGCAGAGGTTTCCTCTGCTGACTTTCAGCTTCAATTATCCCTATAGGGAAACACCAGCATTTCCATAGGTATAACTGACATGCTGAGATTTACAAAAACAAAAAACAATGTTTTTTAATATCACAGCATGTCTTTTGTGGATATTTTTCTGCAATGTGTGTATAAGATTAGCCAGAATCCTATCCACTTTGCAGGTACTGTTATTACTGTGGTGTTTGCACTACACGGGGGCCCGGCCTAAGGCTAAGTCCCCACTTTGCGGTAACGCAGGTTTTTTTTGTTACAGCTTTTGCTGCAATTTTTTTGAGACAAAGTCAGGATTGGATTCAGCAGAAGATATAACTATAAGAGCTTCCTATATATTTCCCATTCCATTTGTAGTCATTCCTGGCTTTGGATCTAAAAAGAGCAGCAAAATCTGCATGAAAAAAGCTGCATTTGTGTAACATGGGGCCTCATATGGGTAATGTATATAGCACACAACATAACAAAAAGTTTTTCTCCTAATCAACAATAGTAACATACATAAAACAAGAATCTTAATATTTGTAGAAGCCTATGGCACTGTCTTGGGTAAAAATCGTCCCTCAAATGACAGTTTATAAATATGGCCTGGACTGCATAGGAGCAACTAAATGCAAGTCATACTCTCCCCGAACAAGATAACCAAAGTCATAGCACTACATGGAGAATTAGGAAAAAAGAAGGGGCACTCACCAGTAGTAGTAGTAGCTTAGAGAGGGCCAGATAAAGCACAGACTGGACGAAACGGCCATTTCCTGAGTGCTGGATTCATCCTCTCTCCCTTACTGCTGCTTTTAGCATCTAATCTGGAATAAAGGATATTTGTAAGCTACTACTACTGGTGAGTGCCCCTCCTTATTTCCTATTCCTCCATGTTGCATAACAGAATTATGTTGTTTTTCACGGTTACCCTATAACACGATGGTGCCAGTTGAAAATACTTCATTTTGTTTTTATTTGATAAATATAACACTTCTTCTGCACACAACATTTCAACTTTCTAGCATTCACTAAATCTATTTATGGTAATTATTATTATTGCTTAATGTCATTGTATGTGTTGTTGTTGCCAGTTGGTTTTGTTTTGTTGCTGTTGCTTTTCAATGCCAACAGGATTTAGATACAAACAATTAATTTGAGCACTGGCAAGATATCTTTGTACAAAGCACTCCACATATTTGTAACATATAGTATTTCTTTCCAGTACCCGTAATTGAAAATATGTTTATGTAATTGAAAGTACTTGTGCAGAATTCAACAGAGATGTAAATACTCCCACAAATATAATATCTAAATGCTTTGCTTCAAGACAGTATTTACAAATAAGAACAAGCAAAATGACTGTATGAGCTTTGATTACTCTATAAGTAACAGAAAACAAAAAAACATTCATATATTAAACATTTGGTAGCTTACAAAATATTTCTACCAGAATTGCTTTTGGTTATCTATATTAATGTAATGAAACTGGAGTCTCCCTGTGCAGGTTCATACCATGCCAACTATGTGATTGATGGGTTTTTTTTCTCTCCTATCAGTATATCTTTGGAGTGTGGGAAGAAACCCATGCAGACACGAGGAGAGCATCCAAACTCCTTGCAGATGTTGTCCTTGGCAGGATTCGAACCCAGGACTCCAGCGCTGCAAGGCTAACCACAGAGCCACTGTACTGCCTTATGATTGTTGTATTGGAATTCCCAGTGGCTCAGTGGTGAGTATTGTTTCCCGGAGTCTTAGGTTTTAACTTGATAAGGTCTTTAGAGATGAGCGAGTAGTTAAATACTCGATATTCGATATTCGTTTTGAGTAGCCCCTCAATATTCTCCTACTCGAATCGAATATCGAATCCTATTATTGTCTATGGGGGAAAAATGCTCATTTCAGGGGTAGGCAACATTCGATCAAATTGAACTTACCAAGTCCACGAGTGAGGGTCGGGCTGGATTCTCTGAGAAGTCTTCTCCATGCAGCGTCCCCACGGTGTCTTCCGGCTCTGAATTCACTCTGCCAGGCATCGGGCCTGGGCAGAGCCGACTGCGCATGCCCGTGCTACAAGAAAAATGGCCGCTTACAGTCAAATCGGCCATTTTCTCGTAGCGCGGGCATGCACAAAGTAGCCATTTTCTTGTAGTGCGGGCATGCGCAGTCGGCTCTGCCCAGGCCCGATGCCTGGCAGATTGAATTCAGAGCCAGAAGACACTGCGGGGAAGCTGCGCGGAAAAGACTTCTAAAGGTAGGAGAAGAACCCGCGTTGATTGGCCGACTGTATAGCATTCAGCCAATCAACGCTGGTTCTGCATCAAATTTTTCCATTCGAATAGCGAGTAGTATTCGATCGAGTACGAGTATTTTGAATGCCGTAGTATTCAATCAAATACCTACTCGATCAAATATTACTCGCTCATCTCTAAAGGTCTTCCAATGATATGCTGTATACTGTGATGACTGGTTTGTACAAACCATTGGGGTTTACTATAGTGTACCTCTGATTTCATACAACTATATTAATACTGCTATGTTTCAAGATAAATATCTGATTTATTCCTTCATTCCGTGCAATGGTAGACAAATTTGAGCAAAAAATATTGCACCATATGGAATGCCATTGGGGTTCACATGATAAACCTATAGACTTTGCATCTCTATTTACATTCTGGGTAACAACTCTGTCAGGAGTACAATAACATTTTTTTTTTTTTTTTTTTTTTTTTTTTTTATGTAGATTGTGAGCTCTACATAGAGCTCACAATGTACATTTTTTCCCCCAACAGTATATTTTTTGGGGAATATGGGATGAAAATCCATGCCAACACAGGGAGGACATACAAACTCCTTGCAGATGGCTTTTTGCCCTTGGCAGGGTTTGGACACCAGGACTCCAGCGCTGCAAGGCTGCAGTGCTATCCACTGAGCCACCATGTGGCCCTGTGCAGTTACATATTTGATAGACAGTGGTATACAGCAGAGAGATGCAAATCTGTAAAAGTACTCCAAGTTCTGATGAAACTTAGAGGGCGTTCACACTACCATTTGTGTCCAACAGCAGTGTCCGTAGCTATTGTCCGTTCAAGATTTTAGCAACAGACAATAGCTGTTTCCATTACAATTTTCATCCACTTGAATGGGATTTTATCTGTAGTCCTTTAGTGTCCATTTGTGTCCTTAATTGTCCATTTACAACCATGTCCGTTTTTTCAAGCGGACAAAATAAACCTACATGCAGGACTTTTCTGTTTGTTTGAAAAAAACGAACAGCAAGTGTCTGTTTTTTTTTAACATTGAGGTCTATGGGCATCAGTTATTTGTGTCCGTTATGATAGGTGTCTGTTGTTTGTTTTTTTTTTAAATGGACACCTTCTGCACAGACACCAACGGTAATGTGAATCCTACCTTATTGAACAGACAAAGCCATACAGATATACAGCAATTCAAAGTAAAAAAAAAAAAGTCATGATGTCTTGAATAGCTAGTGATCTTGTACCACACTTATCTGGACAAATCCAGCCATGGGGAAAGGTAAGAAATGACACATCTGTAAGACAATTTTGTAATATTATTATATTTTACTGCCTTTTAGCAGTTCTTGTTTCATATGAAAGCTGAGATTCTAATGAACTAATGCATATAAAGCTCACATTCTCGACTGTATCTTTAAATAGTTATTTTTTCTATAGCCAGATATAAGAATCTTATCTTTCATATGACACCAGAACCAAGTGGTATACCCCAATAGATACGGCCGTTATATAAATGACCCTTCACTTACAATAGACAGTCTTCACTATACACCAATCTGCTCACATCCTTCATATGTAATGTGCAGCATGCAGACACAGCTCCATGTCATGCTCCACTTACATGGATAGTTCTATAGACAGATTAGATGAATGATTGTATAAGTTACTGAACATTTATCCAAACATTGTAAAACAGATCTGCTTACATTCAGTTATAGGTATAATCAATGAAGTGAATTGAGGTCCAAATGGAAAGAATAATATTTCAAAGATTTTTTTCCATCTTATATTTAGAATTCCATTTACAGGTTTTTATTGGAGTTATGAATCAATGCTATGCTGATGTTTATAGAGCACCAATGACCATTAAACATGTACAGAAAAGTATAGTGGAGTTATTAAAACCCTGAAACCAATAAACACCTACTCCTCAGATGCAGTAATATGCTTTTAGCATGTGTTTTATGGTAAAAGAAATAAGAAAAATATATTAAGTAAAATAGAAGGTCAAGCCTCAATGCAATGATCTCAAGGTCTCTATACTGTATTTAATTGAGGCAGCGCATAAGATTATGATTTATTACCTTATGTATTTTAGATACATATATTGCAATAAAGTAAAATTGCACCAGTGACAAATGTTCTAGTAGAAGTGTGGAATGAATTAAATCACGTACTTGTATCTTTTAATCGTATACTGCAGAGTTGAGGTTGTCACGAGCCAAACCAGCTCAAGAAATCTCTTGGGATTATTAGTCTTTAAATGCTTCTAATGAGGAACACAAAGGTTTAAGTCAATCCTCTCCACTAAGTAACGTATTGTTGTCATGTAGAATAATAGGCTGAATCTATACTCCAATACATGTCACTTAACCAATGAGACACGGATTTCTAACTACTTGATGAAACGTATTGTTGTATAATTCCTCTAAATAAGTATGCTGATACATATTGATACATATACTAAAGGGTGTCTGTCACCAGAATCACACACATCACACCAGCCCTGCTTCAGAAGGAGGGAACACCATTTGATTCGGGTAACTTTAACCTAACTGTGTGTCAGGATTTGAACCTGTGACCTGCTGTCTTGCCCGGTGTCTCTTTGCTTCCTGAGCTACTCAGCTTATTGACTAACAGCCTGCTGGACTTCAGTGTGGAGCCTACTGCAGAGGCTCATCAGCTGATTCTCATGATTGGAACCCGCCCTGTATTGCCCTGATTGGGTTGCCTATATATAGGTGACTCTGACACTTCCTGTTTGTGTTGGTATTGTGTTCTGTCTATTTTGAATACTGCCTGGACACCTAGGAGACCTCCTTGCTGGAGCGCTTCTTCAGTTCCCTGGAACTTCAACTGTTGCCTGCAAGCTCACCATAGCTTGAATACAGCTTCCGAATTACTACAGACTTCTACCTGGTATTGGCTTATCTGCTCTTGGACTGTTACCTCAGCCCCTGGGGCTACCCACGTGCTGTCTCCAGCCTCCTGTGCATTACCTGACGACTGGACTCCTGATCCTGTTCCACTAGTACCGTGACAGGATACCAACACCTACAATGGAGTCCGTTGGGAAAGAAGCTTGGGAGGTCCGCTTCAAAAAGGTAGAAGCCGCCTTGGGCGCAATGTATGCGGAGGTCCAAGATATGAAGCACCAATGGGAATCTTTTGATAAAATGACCACTGGTAAAATCGCTATGCAAGGCCAAGCTCTGCAGGAATTGCAGACATCCATGAATGCGGTCACAGCACGTATTGCACAGCTGGATGCACAAGGCCTGATTCCCACCTCTGCTCCATCCCCAAGATTGCCGCCATTTAGATTCAATGGTGACCGGGATAAATTCAGAGGATTCGTAAACCAGTGCAATTTGTATTTTGATGCGCATCCAAACCAATATCCAACTGAAAGATCAAAGGTGCTGTGCGTCATTATGCTGTTAACACACAAAGCTATTGCCTGGGCAAATCCGCTAATCGAAACCGATGACGTCTGCCTGAATGACTACAAAGACTTCATGGAAGCCATGAAAGGGATGTTTGATGACCCCAACCGAATGGTTACAGCAGAGACCACCATACTAACATTACGGCAAGGCAGACGTTCTGTTGCGGATTATGCCATGGAATTCCGGAGATGGATCGTGGACACTAGCTGGAATGACTCTGCAAGGCTAGCTCTTTTCAAGAGTGGACTTTCCAGTAGTATTAAAGATGAATTAGCACGAGCAAAAGCTCCTTCAGTCTTTTCTGAATTTATTGATCACTGCATTCAGATTGATACTCGTCTGACAGAACGTCGACAAGAGAAATGGGGCTATGCAAACCGCACGACCAGTCAATATATTACCACATCACCACTGGGTTATAAAAAATCATCTGATCAGCAGTCCCGAGAATCCCAACCAGAATCGATGCAGATTGATGCAATTCAGAAACGGGAGAGTGCCGAGCGAAGAGAACATAGGTTTAAAGAAAATCTGTGCTTATATTGCGGAAAGTCAGGACATTTCCTTATAAATTGCCCAAACCGCTCTGCGAATCGCTCCCGGAGAACAGTGGCCGCTGTAATGGATCCTGATGCATCCAATGAAGAATCTTCAGCTTCAGAGGGGGAACAGTCAGCTGGAGAAAGTGTCCATTATATATCATCAGTGACCTCTCAGGTTAAAAAGGAGAACAAGGATTCACATTACTTTGTCCCTCTTAAATTATTGGTCAATTCTATGTGGATCTCTACATCAGCTATGGTGGATTCCGGGGCTAGCGGAAATTTCATGGACTTTAGTTTCGCTCAGAAACATGGAATACGCTCATCTAAGAGACATTCACCTATTGTGATGGAGACTGTGGATGGGTCTCCCCTGAGTTCGGGACCTGTAGACCAGGAAACTGTACCTTTGGAGATTCACATAGAACCTCAGCATCAGGAAACTCTTTCATTTTTACTAATTTCTTCTCCACACTTTCCAGTCATCTTAGGCCTACCTTGGTTACAGAAACAGAATCCTTCCATCAATTGGGGAACTAAGATGCTGAGTTTCCCCCCAAAGGTCAATGAGGTGAAGGATCAACCCGAACCAACCATTACAGTCTCTACTCAAAACCAAGAACCGCATCAGTTAACAACAATATATGAGGATTTGAAGGATGTTTGTGATAAACAGGAAGTTGACAAACTACCACCTCACCGTCCTTACGACTGCCCGATAGAATTGCTTCCTGGAGCACCCATACCTTTTGGGACTATATACCCATTATCAGGACCTGAATTAAATGCCCTTAAGGACTTCATTGACGAGAACTTGAAAAAAGGGTTTATTCGGCCATCCTCTTCTCCTGCAGGGGCTCCTATATTCTTTGTTAAGAAATCAGACGGTTCATTACGGCCAGTGGTGGATTACAGAGAGCTTAATAAAATTACAGTAAAAAACCGCTACCCATTGCCTCTGATCCCCGAACTGTTGGAGAAAGTTCAACGAGCAAAGGTCTTTACCAAATTAGACCTACGGGGTGCTTACAATTTAATCCGGATAAGGCCAGGTGACGAATGGAAAACTGCTTTTCGTACTCGATATGGACACTTTGAAAGTCTGGTAATGCCATTCGGGCTCTGCAATGCTCCGGCTACCTTCCAACATCTAGCAAATGATATCTTCAGAGATTTACTAGATCAATCCATGGTGGTTTATCTAGATGATATACTAATTTTCTCTGGCTCTCTAGAAGAACATCAGGAGCATGTAAGATGTGTATTGGAACGATTGCGGGAAAACCGACTTTACATCAAATTGGAAAAATGTGAGTTCCATCGGGAAGAGATTCAGTTCCTAGGGTACATCATCTCTTCTGAGGGATTGCAAATGGATCCCAGAAAGATCCAAGCAGTTATCGATTGGCCGACTCCCAAGACTGTAAAAGAAGTGCAAAGATTCATAGGCTTTTCTAACTTTTACAGACGCTTTATTAAAAACTTTTCAGAGATTGTAGGCCCCATCACAGAGCTGACAAAGAAGAAAACCCACTTTTCCTGGACCCCACAAGCAGAGGAAGCTTTCTCTCGTTTGAAAGTTAAATTCACCACGGCTCCAGTACTACGTCATCCAGATCCAGAACTTGCGTTTGTGGTCGAAGTAGATGCATCAGATTGTGCGGTTGGGGCCATCCTCTCTCAGAGGTCAGGTGAAAAGAAGCTATTGCATCCATGTGCATTCTTCTCTCAACGGATGTCTTCTGCAGAGAGAAACTATGATGTGGGAAATAAAGAATTGCTTGCCATCGTCTCAGCATTTAAAGAGTGGAGACACCATCTACAAGGAGCTTCACAACAGATACTAGTTCTAACTGATCACCGAAACCTAGAGTTCATTAGATCAGCTAAGTGCCTCTCCCCTCGTCAGACCCGATGGAGTCTATTTTTGAATCACTTCAATTTTACAATATCATTCCGACCAGGATCTCGTAATGGAAAGGCAGACGCTCTGTCACGGATGTTTTCTAGTGATATTAATCCTTCAGCTCCACCTACTCCTATTGTCTCCGAGACAAGAATTGTAGGTATTATCCATGAAGGGGATCTGCTGGAGGACATTAAAGCGGCCTATGACACTGATCCATTCTTATCACACCCATCAGGGGATGTACATCTATTCTTTAGAAATCAAGTATGGACTGATGGACAGCGTCTATACATACCAGAAGCAATGCGTCTGAGGATTCTACAGTTCGTACATGATTCCAGATTGGCAGGACATAAGGGAGTACAGAAGACATATGAGCTGTTATCTCGTTTCTTCTGGTGGCCCGGCTGTCTAGAAGATGCAAAGAAATACGTCCTTTCTTGTGATACCTGTACCAGGTATAAACCTTCACGTTCCTCACCAATGGGGTTGCTGCAACCATTGTCCATTCCAGTACTACCTTGGAGTTCGATCTCAATGGACTTTATAGTGGATCTACCTAACTCAAAAGGAAAAACATCAATATTGGTAGTGGTAGATCGACTTACAAAAGCAGCTCATTTCATCCCTTGTACCGGTCTGCCTTCGGCCAAAGAAACTGCTGATTTGATAGTCCAAAATATCTTTCGCCTTCATGGTGTGCCGGATGAGGTGGTCTCAGATCGGGGGGTACAGTTCACGTCCAAATTCTGGAGAAGTTTCTGTACATCACTCGATATCAAGCTTCATTTGTCAACGGCCTATCATCCCCAGACTAACGGTCAGACAGAACGTACAAACCAGACGCTAGAACAATACCTGCGCTGTTACATCTGCCATTTACAGGATGACTGGGTGGACTTATTACCTTTTGCGGAATTCTCATACAACAACTCTCAAAATTCTTCAACAAAGCAAACACCATTTTTTGCAAATCTGGGATACCATCCAAGTATTCTCCCTAAAAATCCAGTGGCTCCACTAATTCCAGCAGTTACAGAAAGAATCGCATCACTGCAACAAAATCTGAAAATGTTAAAAGAAACATTGGGAGCTGCTCAGGAGCGATATAAGAAAGCAGCAGATAAACATCGGAGACCGGCGCCTGAATTCAAAGTAGGGGATAGAGTATGGCTGTCTACGCGGAATATTAAGCTGAAGGTCCCTGCACCCAAACTAGGACAGAAATTTATTGGCCCCTATAAGATCTCTAAAATAATTAGTCCTCTGGCAGTACGTTTACAACTCCCGGAAACAATGAAGATTCATCCTGTTTTCCATGTGTCTCTACTGAAACTTGCTATGTCCAATCCATTTCCTGAACGTTTCTCTCAACCTCCAGATTCAGTTGAAGTGGATGGACAGGAAGAATTTGTCGTGGAAAAGATCCTGGACTCCCGTATACACAGAAACCGACTACAGTACCTAATCAAATGGCAAGGGTATGGTGTAGAAGAGAATTCATGGGAACCGGTATCTAACATTAATGCTCCTCGTTTGATTAGACGTTTCCATCAGCAGTACCCAACAAAACCAGGTCTTGTGGCGACCAGAGGTCGCCGTTAGGAGGGGAGTGATGTCAGGATTTGAACCTGTGACCTGCTGTCTTGCCCGGTGTCTCTTTGCTTCCTGAGCTACTCAGCTTATTGACTAACAGCCTGCTGGACTTCAGTGTGGAGCCTACTGCAGAGGCTCATCAGCTGATTCTCATGATTGGAACCCGCCCTGTATTGCCCTGATTGGGTTGCCTATATATAGGTGACTCTGACACTTCCTGTTTGTGTTGGTATTGTGTTCTGTCTATTTTGAATACTGCCTGGACACCTAGGAGACCTCCTTGCTGGAGCGCTTCTTCAGTTCCCTGGAACTTCAACTGTTGCCTGCAAGCTCACCATAGCTTGAATACAGCTCCCGAATTACTACAGACTTCTACCTGGTATTGGCTTATCTGCTCTTGGACTGTTACCTCAGCCCCTGGGGCTACCCACGTGCTGTCTCCAGCCTCCTGTGCATTACCTGACGACTGGACTCCTGATCCTGTTCCACTAGTACCGTGACACTGTGGCTTGATATGGATCTCTTGACAGATTTCCTGGTATTTACCAAATAAACATGCTTTCAAAAATAGAAGTAATAGTTTATTTATGTCAAATAGCTAAATGCAATGTAAATGAACAAAAGAGAAATGAAGCCAAATTTGTAATGCAGGTTACTTTGGTTTCTCACTTTGCAGCCTGTACTTCTTCATGTAGCCATCCTCCTGCTACTGATGCACCTGGTCCTACACAAAAAGGGGTATGCGAGAGCTCCCTTATTGCAACTTGAAGGTTAACATGTATACCTGTATCCAGCCAATCTCAGAATGCTCTGGTCTTGTTATACCTGCTCTGCTATCAGCACAGTACCTGAGCTATATATTTCTCTAGCTTGACTAGTTTCTGTAGGGGTATCCGTATTCTATTAGTTTATTTGTGTGCGACCTCTGGATTGTTCTTTGACTGTTTTCCTGCTTGATGGTTCTGATCTGCTTGTTTATTGTGTATGACCTTTGCCTATCCCCAACCTGTCAACCTGAGTTGCCTATCCTGACCCTTTAGTTTGTTTTGCAACATTGTACTCCTGCCTGCCACAGACCTTTGGAGCAGACTCGACTATTTTGACTGAACCTCTGGTGCATTGCTGTAGCTCTGATCTTTTGCCTGCTGCCACCTACACCAGGATCACTGTGCAACATAGCAAACTGGTAGTCTCTGTGTGTGTTCTCCATTAGTCTAAGTGTGCCTTCACCATTAG
Organism: Leptodactylus fuscus; assembly: GCF_031893055.1. Lineage (NCBI taxonomy): Eukaryota > Metazoa > Chordata > Amphibia > Anura > Leptodactylidae > Leptodactylus > Leptodactylus fuscus. The sequence goes on along the minus strand of NC_134269.1, from coordinate 142,585,109 downwards.
AGAAAACATGTGAAAAATCTAAAAAAAAAAAATGCTGCTCTTCCTCATGAATTGTGTAAGTGAAGACTCAACTTACCCCTTCCCGACATTTGGTGGCACCTGGAACCTGCTGCCATGAAGGCTTGGAGCCTGATGAAGGCTCTCAGACTTCTCTGGCATGTATTTGTATGACAAGCTGCATCCTATCATAGAAATGGTCTTATTAAAGCCCTAGGGGGGTCTAATAAATAATATTAAAAAAAAATAAAAAGAACTTAAAGTTCAAATCAGCCCCCTTTCCCTAACCTATATATAAAAGTTACATTTATTTTTCTCCGTTTCACTTTGAATCAGTTGCTCATGTAATGAGTACAAAAAGCACTTTAGCAACTTAATATATGGGAAATTAATACATAGGGCCACAGGTAAGTGAAAACCAATGAAGTGCAAGCACAGCTTTGTTGCTAATAAAGAGGTTCATATAAAGTGTCTTCTAGTACTTATGATGTAGAGTATTACAACATAATTGTGTCTAGAGTAACTTGCTCTCCTTCAACTAAATATACAATTCCATCATCTGAACTAATGTCCATCATCTGATGCTCCTTATAACAAGGTATGCTTAAGTTGAACCTGTACATGATAAATCTCAGTATACAAGTCTAACAGTTGTTTGTATATTATCCAAAAATGTATTCCAGTAGAACTATAAGATGTCCTAAGATTGTCCATATAGGTAAGAGGAAACAGAAGCACAAAGGACAATGATAATTGATCTTTATTAGAGATGAGCGAGTACTGTTCGGATCAGCCGATCCGAACAGCACGCTCGCATAGAAATGAATGGACGTAGCCAGCACGTGGGGGGTTAAGCGGCCGGCCGCCGTCAAAGCGGAAGTACCAGGTGCATCCATTCATTTCTATGGAGCGTGCTGTTCAGATCGGCTGATCCGAACAGTACTCGCTCATTTCTAATCTATATGTGTTCTACTGCTCTATTGTGCCGTGGGCCTCCATACTCTTTGCTCATTTCTATACTCTTCATATAGTTGATAACAATTCCAATTTTTAACACCACCTTATATGTAAATAGAAATTACATAAACACTCTGAAACATAAGTGCACCGTTTTTGACGCGTTAATATGTTTTCTACCAAATAAACTGAACAATTTCTATATTTTATTCAGCACAGTCTAAAACTTTGTACAGGGAAAACACCTCAGGCTGAATTGGCTTTGCTTTTAAATTCTGATTGATGTCTAAAAGTCCAATATTTTATTATCTTTCTGTATACAATCATATTTGATTTTATTTTCATTCGGTTTCTCAGCATATTGTAAGCTACTCTATTTCATGACATTTTCTAGTATAAATTATAGATATCTGAGGTATGACAGTCCTCAATCTTTAATAAAATGGAAATTGGTACACTATGTTTGAAGAAGAAGAATACAAAATTAATGAAGACACTGTCTTATATTTATTCTTTTGTATCAGTTGTGGTAAATCAGAAAGTCATGTTGCAGAATACAATTTATGGATTTTGAAGTATGGCATTTCAGTCATTGAGAGATGGGTTATTCTTCAAGTTTTGAAATATATTATGTAGTCAATTCAAAACCATTGTGAACTTGGCATTGTATGGTGCAGAATTCTAATCAAGGGGCGATAATTATCTCATTCTAAAGTCAATCTATCTACTGACGACAGACACATAAAGACTCAAACATAAAGAAAAGGAAGGAAAATGAGTTATGAATTTTAAATTACTTTCTAAAGGCTAATTGTATTAAACAAAAAAATCATGGGAACAGGAAATATAAAATATTACTTTGTCATTGCTATACACCAACTGTAATTGTGATATTATCATTCTACACATCCACTGTCTGGACAAATAGGCTGAATAACATATGCAAGCAGAATGGTGGCTTAGTGTTTAGTTTTGTTGCCTTCCAGCAAGGGGTCCAGATTCTTACTCTAAGGGCAACATCTGCATGGTTTACCTGTGTCTGGTTTGGTTTCCTCCCAGACTCAAAGACAAATAGATCAATAGGGTCATTGAGTGATGACATCTGTAATTGTTAATACTATAAATGCAAAAAAATAACAAACATTATCTGAAATATATAATACTTGTTAAGACATGAACACAACTACTTGAGGCCCGGTTCACATCTATGCATGGGTTTCCATTCGGGGACTCCCCAAACGGAAACCTAATCCACATTAAAAAAAGCAGTTACCTAAGGAAACCCACAGTCCCCTGTGGGGAAGGTAGCTTGGTAGAAGCAGTGGTGCGGATCCAACCAGTCATAGACAGGGACACAAATCTTGCAGCAAAATGGTTTATTTAAAAAGAACAGAAAAATAAATAAATTTACGTCACACAAAAAAATTATCAAAATAAAATACAGTCTTAACTTCAGCAAAACAGTAAGGAACAAAATCCTGCTCATCTGAGCTACTAACTAAACAGTAATAGAAAGCTAACTATATGTGTGGCTTACTAACAGTCAGATGAACAAACAAATAAGCACAATCTCACTGGAATCAGAGTTTCAGGATAGACCCGGATGCCTCCTCTCGCTCCCTGGATTTGCCCTGAAGTGCAGGGTCTTCAGCCTTTTATGGACCAGTAATGAGCCTACGACCCACACCTGAGCTGAAGTCTACTCCATAACCGCCCTAGACCACACATATGTCAGAAACCTTTGGGTGATATAGCAGGACTCCAGCATTCTGCCTGTCACCTTCTCATACCCCATAGACTATAATGGGGTCCTGTGGTCTCGGTTCGGTTTCTGCAGGACTTACAGGAATTTCACTCCACATTTTTCATGCAGAGGGAAATGGAATAGCCCAAACGCAGATGTGAACCGGGCCTTAATAAATACAGAGAAAGATGTCTTGTAGATCAATACAATAACCAACTGTCTATAATACTGAAACTTTTACTTTGAATCTAGAATCTCATAACTCTTCTAATTTATAATATAACTGACAAAGGCTCTTGAACTGCATGGATTTGCCTTTCCTACTAAGCGAATATTGGGAAAGATCCAACTAGAGGAACAAGGTAAGAAGCTACTGTATTCCATCAAGTTTATTTGCTGTCTGTAGCTGCCCTCTGTTGTTATTGCTGCCGTAGGCACACACATGTCTTATTCCTATATAGACCACTATAAAGAAAGTCCTGATGAAATTTGGTCTCTTACCATGAATACTATATCAATGCAACATGTTAAGGCATCTAAATCCTAAACCCTGTGTCTCGTCCCTTATTTCAGGTTTGTATTGGATGCCTGTTGTTCTGTTTCTGACTTTTATTTTGTCAGGGTCGTAAATCGACAATACAGGGTCAATCAGTCAGTCCAAATTAATGTGCATGTGCAGGGCCGCCGATAGGCCAGTATTACTGCTACTGGCGTCAGGTGCCCGGCCAAATTGAAAAATGGAGGGGGCCCACAGCAGTCATTATACGGTATACGGCTAAAGTGAGGAGCTGACACAGGTCAGCTCCTCGCTTCGCCACTTCGCAGCTCTCTTGCTGACACATATGCGGCTGAAGCGAGGAGCTGACAGGTCAGCCGTCAGCGCGCAGCGGCGAAGCGAGGAGGTCAGCTCCTCGCTTCAGCCGCATATGTGTCAGCAAGAGAGGCGCGCAGCGGCGAAGCGAGGAGCTGACCTGTGTCAGCTCCTTTCTTCGCCGCTGAATGCCGCCTACTGGCTGTGTAGACGTGATGTGATGACGTCACATCGCGTCTACAACTGTGCGCCAGTGAGGGAGAGAGGTGCGCGGAGAACAGCGTGGGAACATGGAAGAAGGTAAGAGTAATGTGTACTGAGGTGGAACGTGAAACTGGGGGCAGATGAAGGAGAGGACGGCATGACACTGGAGGCAGAGATGGAGAGGACGGCATGACACTGGGGGCAGAGATGGAGAGGACGGCATGACACTGGGGGCAGAGATGGAGAGGACGGCATGACACTGGGGGCAGAGATGGAGAGGATAGCATGACACTGGGGGCAGAGACGGAGAGGATGGCATGACACTGGGGGCAGAGATGGGGGATATGAATCTGGGGCAAAGATGGAGAGGACGGCATGACACTGGGGGTAGAGATAAGATAAGATATTCCTTTAATAGTCCCACAATGGGGAAATTTCAGTGATACAGTTTCATAGATGGTACAGTAGTATATAACAAGAGAGAAACACATAGAAGCTCATGGCAGATAGAGAAATCCTAGGAATCATAGCAACTAAAACGAAAGAAACACAGACACACTGCAGGATCATTTAGTTCTCTGTGCGGAGTGATGTTAATAATAATAATAATAATAATAATAATACAGCCGAATGTGGTTGGAGGACACGAGGAGGGGTCACAGCGTGTAGATATAACAGGCAGAAAAACATTTTTTGCAGAGGTGGGGGACATAGGCAGCTATCATGATAACATGTGGTAGTTCTTTGGTAGGTGGTGAGATCTCCTGCTCACAGCTGATAGTTTGGTATCTTGCATCAGCACTATTGTCCATTAACCACAAAAAAAAATGCCCCAAATGACCTTCATCACAAGCCCTCCTCCTCCTCCTTCCTCCTTACCACTGTGTTCTACTTCCCCAAAGAAGTCTGAAGCCATCCAGGTATACATGGTGCTGCTCTCTTGCCAAGCTTCCATAGCTCCTGGGTTAGGTGGGTGATGGTAGGTTCCCAGGTTGTAGCAGAGTCCCACATGTCCACAGTAATAGAAAGAAATACCATGGAGATGGAGAGGACGGCATGACACTGGGGGCAGAGATGGAGAGGACGGCATGACACTGGGGGCAGAGATGGAGAGGATGGCATGACACTGGGGGCAGAGATGGAGGAGACATGAATCTGGGGGCAGAGATGTGGAGACATGAATCTGGGGACAGAGATGGAGAGAACATGAATTTGGGGGAAGAGATGGAGGGGAGATGAATCTGGGGGCAGAGATGGAGGGGAGATGCATCTGGGGGCAGAGATGGAGTGGACATGAATCTGGGGCAGAGATGGAGGGGACATGAATCTGGGGGCAGAGATGGAGTGGACATGAATCTGGGGGCAGAGATGGGGGACATGAATCTGGGGGCAGAGATGGGGGGGACATGAATCTGGGGGCAGAGATGGGGGACATGAATCTGGGGGCAGATGAAGGGTGTATATGAAGCTGGGGGAGAGATAGAGGGGGGGGCATATAATTTACGTGTGACTGTAGGAGGATTATACTGTGTGTGGGCACATGAAAAATGAATGAGAATGGGCGGAGTCAGCATAAAAGTGGACGGGGCTAAATTTGCCACGGCACGCAGAGCGCGCCGCACATTTTGTCCCGCTTTCGGTTCTTCAAAAGTTGGGAGGTATGGGTACAGGGGGCAATGGAAAGATGTTAGAAGGTGGATGGGGGGGTATTGTTGGGGCATCGGGTATGCAGCACTGCGGAGAGGGAACTGGGGCAATAATATAAAATATATAAGTTTTTAGCTGGAGAACTACAAGGCACACAATCCAAAGGTATGTGTGCTTTGTATTAATAATGATGTAGGCTGCTACATCATTTAAAGGAGTGCTCACATTGCGTTTTTGGCCTCCCTTGCCGGGATATGTTGGTAACCAATCACAATCAGCTCCCCACTTATCCCTGCACGGAGAACTGCAGGCCCCCCTTTTTTTTAATGGCCAGTTCTTCGTGCAGGGATAAGTTGACAGCTGATTCTGACTGGTTACCAACGTATCCCGGCAAGGGAGGCCAAAAACGCAATGTGAATAAGCCCTGAGAATTTATTAAGAGGGCTCTTATAGATGGTGTTGGCTCTCTATAGGGGCTGTCACACGTAGCAGATTTTACCTGCAAATAGAATCTGATTAAGCCTTGTAATGCTGCTAAATAAAGGGAAATGTAATACATAATGGGTGTGTCACAAAATAAAGTAGTTTTAAAATGGCAGGGGGGGGGGGGCAGACACTTAGGCTGTATGGGGCCCCAAAATTCCTGATGGCGGCCCTGTGCATGTGTGCACGGCGCTAACAAGGACACAGACACTCAGTTCTGTTTCACATCCAGCTCATGCTCTCTCGCCCTTGTCCGCTCAGCACTACTGGTGTTTATTCAAAGCTCAAGCATTTGTACAGGAAAGGAAAGGGGCATGGTTAAGGTGTGATTAGCATTACAGTACATCAAATATCACAGTGTTGGCAGTTCTTCATTGGCTCAAGATGCCGGCGCCATCTTTAGATAACATAACTTGTTTCACAACTGATAGTTTAATAGCAAGGGAAAATTAGTATTTGCAACATACAAAAATAGAAAGGTATAAAAGTACAAAAATATTGATCCATGAGACCTGAGACCTGACAATTTCAAATATCTTTTTATCGATTTTACAAGTCAAAGAAATAATGGATAGAAATGTAAGTGCAATATTGGTTACAGAGATATACAGCACATTACACATTACACTTATACAGCACATTACAATCAAAGACTAATGTTAAAGGACAAGAAACTATCAAGTCCAGAGATACAATTGAAAACAGGATTTGAACAGTGACTCGAATATAAGACATTTGTGTGTCAAGGGCTCAGTTGTAAAATAAAGTCTATGGAGGGAAGTGAACCTCAAGCTGGTCACTGTTAAAAAAAGGGTTATGTCAAACAGTCAAGGGAGCTCTGGAGTCGCACAAATCTGGAAAGGCCTAAAGATTGTCTAAATATTAGAGGTGATATCTTCTTGGGACAAAGAAATCATGTATTTCAGACTCCCAAACCTTAATAAAGGTGGAACGTGGCATCCCTTGTTCTAATAGCAAATTGACAAAGTAGAGAGAGAGGTTTTGTAGGTGGGCACCTCTGGAGGAAGAGCTTCTCTAGCCAAGTTACTGACTGTTTAGTTGATTCCAACTTCAGTTCTCCCAGGTAACTGCTTCTGAGTGATTGGTAATCTGTTGGCGTAAAGCTTAATATCAAACATTAAGTAAGGAGATTGGTCAATAGATTTTACATTTGGTTAGGTCTTTGCCTTCTTTTGGGATTATAGAAGTCTGGGCTTCCATTGGGGCTAGAAGATTTCCCTTGAGGTGTGTCAGAGAGGGCTGTTTGTTATTCTTTCAATATAAATGGAGCAGAAAGTGCGTGTTGCTATCTGGTCTGGAGGGTCAGCAAGGCAAGGGTGGAGTGGAATTTCTGGATAAGAGCAGTATGATCGTGTAGCACAAGGGGCATCTCAGTGGGCCTCAAATCAAAGTGCTTGGTAAAAGGAGCCAAATTCTGAGACTCTCTTTGAAGTATTTTTTAAGGCTCAGTCCAGACATTGAAGAAATTTCTGTGATCAAATTCTCTGAGTGTCTCTTTTTTGCCAGATAAGCCATCAGTTTGGCACCTTTATTAAGATACATATAATACTTGTGAGTAGCAGAAAGATATGCCTTGGCCAATTTTAGATTTAAGCAAGCTTTTCTCTGTGGAGAATTAGGTCTGAGAGGACTGCCTGAGCCAACAATCTCTTATGCTGAGATTCCAGATTTGTGATTTGCAATAGGAGAACGTCAATTTCTGTTGCTCGTACACTTTTTTTTTAATAAAAGGACTCGAGACTGATAAACACTAGAGATGAGCGAACAGTGTTCTATCGAACTCATGTTCGATCGGATATTAGGCTGTTCGGCATGTTCGAATCGAATCGAACACCGCGTGGTAAAGTGCGCCATTACTCGATTCCCCTCCCACCTTCCCTGGCGCCTTTTTTGCTCCAATAACAGCGCAGGGTAGGTGGGACAGGAACTACGACACCGGTGACGTTGAAAAAAGTAGGCAAAACCCATTGGCTGCCGAAAACATGTGACCTCTAATTTAAAAGAACAGCGCCGCCCAGGTTCGCGTCATTCTGAGCTTGCAATTCACCGAGGACGGAGGTTTCCGTCCAGCTAGCTAGGGCTTAGATTCTGGGTAGGCAGGGACAGGCTAGGATAGGAAGGAGAAGACAACCAACAGCTCTTGTAAGAGCTAAATTCCAGGGAGAAGCTTGTCAGTGTAACGTGGCACTGACGGGCTCAATCGCCGCAACCCAGCTTTCCCAGGATCCTGAATGGAATACACTGTCAGTGTATTCCCGTATACCCGATATATACCCCGATACCCGTTCCAACGGTGTGCCCCCCCACCTTCACCCCAGAAATACCCTGCAAGTCCCCTAGCAATAGAATTGGGGCTATATACACCCACAATTTTTACTACTGGTATACAGTGCCATTGTCTGACTGGGAATTCAAAGAATATATTGGGAATACAAATACCCTCATTTCTTGCTACTGCCATATAGTGCCAGTTTCTGACTGGTAATTCAAAGAATATATTGGGGTTACGTGCACCCACAATTTTTACTACTGGTATACAGTGCCATTGTCTGACTGGGAATTCAAAGAATATATTGGGAATACAAATACCCTCATTTCTTGCTACTGCCATATAGTGCCAGTGTCTGACTGGGAATTCAAAGAATATATTGGGGTTACGTGCACCCACAATTTTTACTACTGGTATACAGTGCCATTGTCTGACTGGGAATTCAAAGAATATATTGGGAATACAAATACCCTCATTTCTTGCTACTGCCATATAGTGCCAGTGTCTGACTGGGAATTCAAAGAATATATTGGGGTTACGTGCACCCACAATTTTTACTACTGGTATACAGTGCCATTGTCTGACTGGGAATTCAAAGAATATATTGGGAATACAAATACCCTCATTTCTTGCTACTGCCATATAGTGCCAGTGTCTGACTGGTAATTCAAAGAATATATTGGGGTTACGTGCACCCACAATTTTTACTACTGGTATACAGTGCCATTGTCTGACTGGGAATTCAAAGAATATATTGGGAATACAAATACCCTCATTTCTTGCTACTGCCATATAGTGCCAGTGTCTGACTGGGAATTCAAAGAATATATTGGGGTTACGTGCACCCACAATTTTTACTACTGGTATACAGTGCCATTGTCTGACTGGGAATTCAAAGAATATATTGGGGTTATAAATACCCTCATTTCTTGCTACTGCCATATAGTGCCAGTTTCTGACTGGTAATTCAAAGAATATATTGGGGTTACGTGCACCCACAATTTTTACTACTGGTATACAGTGCCATTGTCTGACTGGGAATTCAAAGAGTATATTGGGAATACAAATACCCTCATTTCTTGCTACTGCCATATAGTGCCAGTTTCTGACTGGTAATTCAAAGAATATATTGGGGTTACGTGCACCCACAATTTTTACTACTGGTACACAGTGCCATTGTCTGACTGGGAATTCAAAGAATATATTGGGAATACAAATACCCTCATTTCTTGCTACTGCCATATAGTGCCAGTGTCTGACTGGGAATTCAAAGAATATATTGGGGTTACGTGCACCCACAATTTTTACTACTGGTATACAGTGCCATTGTCTGACTGGGAATTCAAAGAGTATATTGGGAATACAAATACCCTCATTTCTTGCTACTGCCATATAGTGCCAGTTTCTGACTGGTAATTCAAAGAATATATTGGGGTTACGTGCACCCACAATTTTTACTACTGGTATACAGTGCCATTGTCTGACTGGGAATTCAAAGAGTATATTGGGAATACAAATACCCTCATTTCTTGCTACTGCCATATAGTGCCAGTTTCTGACTGGGAATTCAAAGAACATATTGGGGTTACGTGCACCCACAATTTTTACTACTGGTATACAGTGCCATTGTCTGACTGGGAATTCAAAGAATATATTGGGGTTATAAATACCCTCATTTCTTGCTACTGCCATATAGTGCCAGTTTCTGACTGGTAATTCAAAGAATATATTGGGGTTACGTGCACCCACAATTTTTACTACTGGTATACAGTGCCATTGTCTGACTGGGAATTCAAAGAATATATTGGGAATACAAATACCCTCATTTCTTGCTACTGCCATATAGTGCCAGTGTCTGACTGGGAATTCAAAGAATATATTGGGGTTACGTGCACCCACAATTTTTACTACTGGTATACAGTGCCATTGTCTGACTGGGAATTCAAAGAGTATATTGGGAATACAAATACCCTCATTTCTTGCTACTGCCATATAGTGCCAGTTTCTGACTGGTAATTCAAAGAATATATTGGGGTTACGTGCACCCACAATTTTTACTACTGGTATACAGTGCCATTGTCTGACTGGGAATTCAAAGAGTATATTGGGAATACAAATACCCTCATTTCTTGCTACTGCCATATAGTGCCAGTTTCTGACTGGTAATTCAAAGAATATATTGGGGTTACGTGCACCCACAATTTTTACTACTGGTATACAGTGCCATTGTCTGACTGGGAATTCAAAGAGTATATTGGGAATACAAATACCCTCATTTCTTGCTACTGCCATATAGTGCCAGTTTCTGACTGGGAATTCAAAGAATATATTGGGGTTACGTGCACCCACAATTTTTACTACTGGTATACAGTGCCATTGTCTGACTGGGAATTCAAAGAATATATTGGGGTTATAAATACCCTCATTTCTTGCTACTGCCATATAGTGCCAGTTTCTGACTGGTAATTCAAAGAATATATTGGGGTTACGTGCACCCACAATTTTTACTACTGGTATACAGTGCCATTGTCTGACTGGGAATTCAAAGAATATATTGGGGTTATAAATACCCTCATTTCTTGCTACTGCCATATAGTGCCAGTTTCTGACTGGTAATTCAAAGAATATATTGGGGTTACGTGCACCCACAATTTTTACTACTGGTATACAGTGCCATTGTCTGACTGGGAATTCAAAGAGTATATTGGGAATACAAATACCCTCATTTCTTGCTACTGCCATATAGTGCCAGTTTCTGACTGGGAATTCAAAGAATATATTGGGGTTACGTGCACCCACAATTTTTACTACTGGTATACAGTGCCATTGTCTGACTGGGAATTCAAAGAATATATTGGGGTTATAAATACCCTCATTTCTTGCTACTGCCATATAGTGCCAGTTTCTGACTGGTAATTCAAAGAATATATTGGGGTTACGTGCACCCACAATTTTTACTACTGGTATACAGTGCCATTATCTGACTGGGAATTCAAAGAATATATTGGGAATACAAATACCCTCATTTCTTGCTACTGCCATATAGTGCCAGTGTCTGACTGGGAATTCAAAGAATATATTGGGGTTACGTGCACCCACAATTTTTACTACTGGTATACAGTGCCATTGTCTGACTGGGAATTCAAAGAGTATATTGGGAATACAAATACCCTCATTTCTTGCTACTGCCATATAGTGCCAGTTTCTGACTGGTAATTCAAAGAATATATTGGGGTTACGTGCACCCACAATTTTTACTACTGGTATACAGTGCCATTGTCTGACTGGGAATTCAAAGAATATATTGGGGTTATAAATACCCTCATTTCTTGCTACTGCCATATAGTGCCAGTTTCTGACTGGTAATTCAAAGAATATATTGGGGTTACGTGCACCCACAATTTTTACTACTGGTATACAGTGCCATTGTCTGACTGGGAATTCAAAGAGTATATTGGGAATACAAATACCCTCATTTCTTGCTACTGCCATATAGTGCCAGTTTCTGACTGGTAATTCAAAGAATATATTGGGGTTACGTGCACCCACAATTTTTACTACTGGTACACAGTGCCATTGTCTGACTGGGAATTCAAAGAATATATTGGGAATACAAATACCCTCATTTCTTGCTACTGCCATATAGTGCCAGTGTCTGACTGGGAATTCAAAGAATATATTGGGGTTACGTGCACCCACAATTTTTACTACTGGTATACAGTGCCATTGTCTGACTGGGAATTCAAAGAGTATATTGGGAATACAAATACCCTCATTTCTTGCTACTGCCATATAGTGCCAGTTTCTGACTGGTAATTCAAAGAATATATTGGGGTTACGTGCACCCACAATTTTTACTACTGGTATACAGTGCCATTGTCTGACTGGGAATTCAAAGAGTATATTGGGAATACAAATACCCTCATTTCTTGCTACTGCCATATAGTGCCAGTTTCTGACTGGGAATTCAAAGAACATATTGGGGTTACGTGCACCCACAATTTTTACTACTGGTATACAGTGCCATTGTCTGACTGGGAATTCAAAGAATATATTGGGGTTATAAATACCCTCATTTCTTGCTACTGCCATATAGTGCCAGTTTCTGACTGGTAATTCAAAGAATATATTGGGGTTACGTGCACCCACAATTTTTACTACTGGTATACAGTGCCATTGTCTGACTGGGAATTCAAAGAATATATTGGGAATACAAATACCCTCATTTCTTGCTACTGCCATATAGTGCCAGTGTCTGACTGGGAATTCAAAGAATATATTGGGGTTACGTGCACCCACAATTTTTACTACTGGTATACAGTGCCATTGTCTGACTGGGAATTCAAAGAGTATATTGGGAATACAAATACCCTCATTTCTTGCTACTGCCATATAGTGCCAGTTTCTGACTGGTAATTCAAAGAATATATTGGGGTTACGTGCACCCACAATTTTTACTACTGGTATACAGTGCCATTGTCTGACTGGGAATTCAAAGAGTATATTGGGAATACAAATACCCTCATTTCTTGCTACTGCCATATAGTGCCAGTTTCTGACTGGTAATTCAAAGAATATATTGGGGTTACGTGCACCCACAATTTTTACTACTGGTATACAGTGCCATTGTCTGACTGGGAATTCAAAGAGTATATTGGGAATACAAATACCCTCATTTCTTGCTACTGCCATATAGTGCCAGTTTCTGACTGGTAATTCAAAGAATATATTGGGGTTACGTGCACCCACAATTTTTACTACTGGTATACAGTGCCATTGTCTGACTGGGAATTCAAAGAGTATATTGGGAATACAAATACCCTCATTTCTTGCTACTGCCATATAGTGCCAGTTTCTGACTGGTAATTCAAAGAATATATTGGGGTTACGTGCACCCACAATTTTTACTACTGGTATACAGTGCCATTGTCTGACTGGGAATTCAAAGAGTATATTGGGAATACAAATACCCTCATTTCTTGCTACTGCCATATAGTGCCAGTTTCTGACTGGGAATTCAAAGAATATATTGGGGTTACGTGCACCCACAATTTTTACTACTGGTATACAGTGCCATTGTCTGACTGGGAATTCAAAGAATATATTGGGGTTATAAATACCCTCATTTCTTGCTACTGCCATATAGTGCCAGTTTCTGACTGGTAATTCAAAGAATATATTGGGGTTACGTGCACCCACAATTTTTACTACTGGTATACAGTGCCATTGTCTGACTGGGAATTCAAAGAATATATTGGGGTTATAAATACCCTCATTTCTTGCTACTGCCATATAGTGCCAGTTTCTGACTGGTAATTCAAAGAATATATTGGGGTTACGTGCACCCACAATTTTTACTACTGGTATACAGTGCCATTGTCTGACTGGGAATTCAAAGAGTATATTGGGAATACAAATACCCTCATTTCTTGCTACTGCCATATAGTGCCAGTTTCTGACTGGTAATTCAAAGAATATATTGGGGTTACGTGCACCCACAATTTTTACTACTGGTATACAGTGCCATTGTCTGACTGGGAATTCAAAGAGTATATTGGGAATACAAATACCCTCATTTCTTGCTACTGCCATATAGTGCCAGTTTCTGACTGGTAATTCAAAGAATATATTGGGGTTACGTGCACCCACAATTTTTACTACTGGTATACAGTGCCATTGTCTGACTGGGAATTCAAAGAATATATTGGGGTTATAAATACCCTCATTTCTTGCTACTGCCATATAGTGCCAGTGTCTGACTGGGAATTCAAAGAATATATTGGGGTTACGTGCACCCACAATTTTTACTACTGGTATACAGTGCCAATTTCTAACTAGGAATTCAAAATGCGCAAGGCTCCCGGAAAGGGACGTGGACGAGGCCGTGGGCGAGGTCGGGGGAATGGTTCTGGGGAGCAAGGTAGCAGTGAAGCCACAGGGCGTCCCGTGCCTACTCCTGTGGGGCAGCAAGCATTGCGCCACTCCACAGTGCCAGGGTTGCTTGCCACATTAACTAAACTGCAGGGTACAAACCTTAGTAGGCCCGAGAACCAGGAACAGGTCTTGCAATGGCTGTCAGAGAACGCTTACAGCACATTGTCCAGCAGCCAGTCAGACTCTGCCTCCTCTCCTCCTATTACCCAACAGTCTTGTCTTCCTTCCTCCCAAAATTCCGAAGCTTTACAGAACAATAACCCAAACTGTCCCTGCTCCCCAGAGCTGTTCTCCGCTCCTTTCATTGTCCCTCAACCTGCCTCTCCACGTCACGATTCCACGAACCTAACAGAGGAGCATCTGTGTCCAGATGCTCAAACACTAGAGTCTCCTCCATCTCCGTTCGATTTGGTGGTGGATGACCAGCAACCCACCCTCATCGACGATGATGTGACGCAGTTGCCGTCAGGGCATCCAGTTGACCGGCGCATTGTGCGGGAGGAGGAGATGAGACAGGAGTTGGAAGAGGAAGTGGTGGATGATGAGGACACTGACCCGACCTGGACAGGGGGGATGTCAAGCGGGGAAAGTAGTGTGGATGTTGAGGCAGGTGCAGCACCAAAAAGGGTAGCTAGAGGCAGAGGCAGAGGTCAGCAGCTTAGGCGAAGCCAGGCCACACCCGGAATCTCCCAAGATGTTCCAGTTCGTACCCAGCCCCGAAAAACTCCCACCTCGAGGGCACGTTTCTCGAAGGTGTGGAGTTTTTTCAAGGAATGCGCCGAGGACAGATATAGTGTTGTCTGCACAATTTGCCTCTCGAAATTGATTAGGGGCTCTGAGAAGAGCAACCTGTCCACCACTTCAATGCGCCGTCATTTGGAATCCAAGCACTGGAATCAGTGGCAGGCAGCAACGGCAGGACAAAGGCCGCCTGCCGTTCACGCCACTGCCACTGCCTCTGCCACTGCCTCTGCCTCTGCCACTGCCACTGCTGACTGTGCTGGCGATGCACTCCAGAGGACGAGCCAGGACACCACTTCATCTGCCTCCGCCACTTTGTTGACTTCTACCTCATCCTCCCCTGGTCCTGTCTTATCTCCTTCTCCTGCACCATCAAAGGCACCATCAGGCGTTTCTTTACAACAACCCACCATCTCTCAGACATTGGAGCGGCGGCAGAAATACACTGCTAACCACCCACACGCGCAAGCCTTGAACGCCAACATCGCTAAACTGCTGGCCCAGGAGATGTTGGCGTTCCGGCTTGTTGAAACTCCCGCCTTCCTGGACCTGATGGCAACTGCGGCACCTCGCTATGCCGTCCCTAGCCGTCACTACTTCTCCCGGTGTGCCGTCCCCGCCTTGCACCAGCACGTGTCACTCAACATCAGGCGGGCCCTTAGTTCCGCGCTTTGCACAAAGGTCCACTTGACCACCGACGCGTGGACAAGTGCATGCGGACAGGGACGCTACATTTCACTGACGGCACACTGGGTGAATGTAGTTGAGGCTGGGACTGCTTCCCAAACTGGCCCGGTGTACCTCGTCTCCCCGCCTAACATTCCTGGCAGGGACACGAGAAGAACACCCCCCTCCTCCTCCTCCTCTACCGCCTCCTCCTCCGCCACCGCCTCCTCCTCCGCCACCGCCTCCTCCTCCGCTGTTAGATTGACCCCAGCTACGAGTTGGAAACGTTGCAGCACTGGCGTTGGTAGACGTCAGCAGGCTGTGCTGAAGCTGATCAGCTTGGGGGACAGACAGCACACTGCCTCCGAGGTGAGGGATGCCCTCCTCGATGAGACGGCAATATGGTTTGAGCCGCTGCACCTGGGCCCAGGCATGGTCGTTTGTGATAACGGCCGGAACCTGGTAGCAGCTCTGGAGCTTGCCGGACTCCAACATGTTCCATGCCTGGCCCACGTCTTCAACCTAGTGGTGCAACGTTTCCTAAAGAGCTACCCCAATGTTCCAGAGCTACTGGTGAAAGTGCGGCGCATGTGCGCCCACTTTCGCAAGTCGACAGTAGCCGCTGCTAGCTTAAAATCTCTCCAGCAACGCCTGCATGTGCCACAACACCGGCTTTTGTGCGACGTCCCCACACGCTGGAACTCAACGTTTCAGATGTTGAATAGAGTGGTTGAGCAGCAGAGACCTTTGATGGAATACCAGCTACAAAACCCTAGGGTGCCACAAAGTCAGCTGCCTCAGTTTCACATCCATGAGTGGCCATGGATGAGAGACCTTTGTGACATCCTACGGGTCTTTGAGGAGTCCACAAGGAGGGTGAGCTCTGAGGATGCGATGGTGAGCCTTACAATCCCGCTCTTGTGTGTTCTGAGAGAATCCCTGATTGACATCAGGGATAACTCAGATCACACAGAGGAGTTAGGGATAGCATCCGATCCGTCACAGCTGGAGAGTAGGTCCACACATCTGTCCGCTTCACTGCGTTTAATGGAGGAGGAGGAGGAGGAGGAGGAGGAGGAAGAAGAGTTGTCCGATGATGTGATGGTGATACAGGAGGCTTCCGGGCAACTTCGAATCGTCCCATTGTTGCAGCGCGGATGGGTAGACATGGAGGATGAGGAGGAAATGGAGATTGAACTTTCCGGTGGGGCCAGAGGAGTCATGCCAACTAACACTGTGGCAGACATGGCTGAGTTCATGTTGGGGTGCTTTACAACCGACAAGCGTATTGTCAAAATCATGGAGGACAACCAGTACTGGATCTTTGCTATCCTTGACCCCCGGTATAAAAACAACATCTCGTCTTTTATTCCGGTAGAGGGGAGGGCCAATCGCATCAATGCTTGCCACAGGCAATTGGTGCAGAATATGATGGAGATGTTTCCAGCATGTGACGTTGGCGGCAGGGAGGGCAGTTCCTCCAGTAGGCAACCAAGTTCTCACCGGTCCACACAAACGAGGGGCACACTGTCTAAGGTCTGGGACACCTTGATGGCACCCCCTCGCCAAAGTGCCGCCACGGAGGGTCCTAGTGTCACCAGGCGTGAGAAGTATAGGCGCATGTTGCGGGAATACCTTTCCGACCACAGCCCTGTCCTCTCCGACCCCTCTGCGCCCTACACGTATTGGGTGTCGAAGTTGGACCTGTGGCTTGAACTTGCCCTATATGCCTTGGAGGTGCTGTCCTGTCCTGCCGCCAGCGTCCTATCTGAGAGGGTGTTCAGTGCAGCCGGTGGCATCATCACTGACAAGCGCACCCGTCTGTCAGCTGAGAGTGCCGACCGACTCACTTTGATAAAAATGAACCACCACTGGGTAGAGCCGTCATTTTTGTGCCCACCTGTGTAAAGCACCCCAACATGAAACTCCATGTCTGTACTCAACCTCTCCAATTCCTCCGCATCCTCATACTCATCCACCATAAGCGTTGCACAATTCTGCTAATACTAGGCTCCCTCCAACATGATTTCCCCCAACTCTGCTGGTTAGAGGCTCCCTCCACCCTGATTTCCACCAACTCTGCTGGTTAGAGGCTCCCTCCACCCTGCTTTCCCACAACTCTGCTGGTTAGAGGCTCCTTCCACCATGAATTTGCCCAAACTGGGCTGTTTAGAGGCTCCCTCCACCATGAATTGGTCCAAACTGGGCTGTTTAGAGGCTCCCTCCACCATGAATTTGCCCAAACTGGGCTGTTTAGAGGCTCCCTCCACCATGAATTGGTCCAAACTGGGTTTTTTAGAGGCTCCCTCCACCATTAATTGGTCCAAACTGGGCTGGTTAGAGGCTCCCTCCACCATGAATTTGCCCAAACTGGGCTGTTTAGAGGCTCCCTCCACCATGAATTTGCCCAAACTGGGCTGGTTAGAGGCTCCCTCCACCATGAATTGGTCCAAACGGGTTTTTAGAGGCTCCCTTCACCATGAATTGGTCCAAACTTGGCTGTTTAGAGGCTCCTTCCACCATGAATTGGTCCAAACTTGGCTGTTTAGAGGCTCCCTCCACCATGAATTGGTCCAAACTGGGTTTTTTAGAGGCTCCCTCCACCATGAATTTGCCCAAACTGGGCTGTTTAGAGGCTCCCTCCACCATGAATTTGCCCAAACTGGGCTGGTTAGAGGCTCCCTCCACCATGAATTGGTCCAAACGGGTTTTTAGAGGCTCCCTTCACCATGAATTGGTCCAATCTTGGCTGTTTAGAGGCTCCCTCCACCATTAATTGGTCCAAACTGGGCTGGTTAGAGGCTCCCTCCACCATTAATTGGTCCAAACTGGGCTGGTTAGAGGCTCCCTCCACCATTAATTGGTCCAAACTGGGCTGGTTAGAGGCTCCCTCCACCATGAATTTGCCCAAACTGGGCTGTTTAGAGGCTCCCTCCACCATGAATTTGCCCAAACTGGGCTGTTTAGAGGCTCCCTCCACCATGAATTGGTCCAAACTGGGTTTTTTAGAGGCTCCCTCCACCATGAATTGGTCCAAACTGGGCTGGTTAGAGGCTCCCTCCACCATGAATTGGTCCAAACTGGGGTGGTTAGAGGCTCCCTCCACCATTAATTGGTCCAAACTGGGCTGGTTAGAGGCTCCCTCCACCATGAATTGGTCCAAACGGGTTTTTAGAGGCTCCCTTCACCATGAATTGGTCCAAACTTGGCTGTTTAGAGGCTCCCTCCACCATGAATTGGTCCAAACTGGGGTGGTTAGAGGCTCCCTCCACCATTAATTGGTCCAAACTGGGCTGGTTAGAGGCTCCCTCCACCATTAATTGGTCCAAACTGGGCTGGTTAGAGGCTCCCTCCACCATGAATTGGTCCAAACTGGGGTTTTTAGAGGCTCCCTCCACCATGAATTGGTCCAAACTGGGCTGGTTAGAGGCTCCCTCCACCATGAATTGGTCCAAACTGGGGTGGTTAGAGGCTCCCTCCACCATTAATTGGTCCAAACTGGGCTGGTTAGAGGCTCCCTCCACCATTAATTGGTCCAAACTGGGCTGGTTAGAGGCTCCCTCCACCATTAATTGGTCCAAACTGGGCTGGTTAGAGGCTCCCTCCACCATGAATTTGCCCAAACTGGGCTGTTTAGAGGCTCCCTCCACCATGAATTTGCCCAAACTGGGCTGGTTAGAGGCTCCCTCCACCATGAATGGGTCCAAACTGGGGTTTTTAGAGGCTCCCTCCACCATGAATTGGTCCAAACTTGGCTGTTTAGAGGCTCCCTCCACCATTAATTGGTCCAAACTGGGCTGGTTAGAGGCTCCCTCCACCATGAATTGGTCCAAACTGGGTTTTTTAGAGGCTCCCTCCACCATGAATTTGCCCAAACTGGGCTGTTTAGAGGCTCCCTCCACCATGAATTGGTCCAAACTGGGGTGGTTAGAGGCTCCCTCCACCATTAATTGGTCCAAACTGGGCTGGTTAGAGGCTCCCTCCACCATTAATTGGTCCAAACTGGGCTGGTTAGAGGCTCCCTCCACCATGAATTTGCCCAAACTGGGCTGGTTAGAGGCTCCCTCCACCATGAATTGGTCCAAACTGGGTTTTTTAGAGGCTCCCTCCACCATGAATTTGCCCAAACTGGGCTGGTTAGAGGCTCCCTCCACCATGAATTGGTCCAAACTGGGGTTTTTAGAGGCTCCCTCCACCATGAATTTGCCCAAACTCTGCTGGTTAGAGGCTCAATCCACCCTGATTTTCAAAACAAATGTTGGTGCCAACCTCAACTTACTACAAGGGCCAAATTCACTGCTGGTGACAAGCTCTCCTCACTGCAAGTGCCAAATACACATGTTTCAAGGTGTTTTCCTACTGTCAGAGAGGTGGTATTGAGTGTGTAAAGTGTGTAGTTGTTAGGCTGTGATGTTGGGGTAATAGAGGGTCTTTGGTGTGTTAGATGCCCCCAGACATGCTTCCCCTGCTGTCCCAGTGTCATTCCAGAGGTGTTGGCATCATTTCCTGGGGTGTCATAGTGGACTTGGTGACCCTCCAGACACGGATTTGGGTTTCCCCCTTAACGAGTATCTGTTCCCCATAGACTATAATGGGGTTCGAAACCCGTTCGAACACACGAACATTGAGCGGCTGTTCGAATCGAATTTCGAACCTCGAACATTTTAGTGTTCGCTCATCTCTAATAAACACTAGAGATGAGCGAACAGTGTTCTATCGAACTCATGTTCGATCGGATATTAGGCTGTTCGGCATGTTCGAATCGAATCGAACACCACGTGGTAAAGTGCGCCATTACTCGATTCCCCTCCCACCTTCCCTGGCGCCTTTTTTGCTCCAATAACAGCGCAGGGTAGGTGGGACAGGAACTACGACACCGGTGACGTTGAGAAAAGTAGGCAAAACCCATTGGCTGCCGAAAACATGTGACCTCTAATTTAAAAGAACAGCGCCGCCCAGGTTCGCGTCATTCTGAGCTTGCAATTCACCGAGGACGGAGGTTTCCGTCCAGCTAGCTAGGGCTTAGATTCTGGGTAGGCAGGGACAGGCTAGGATAGGAAGGAGAAGACAACCAACAGCTCTTGTAAGAGCTAAATTCCAAGGAGAAGCTTGTCAGTGTAACGTGGCACTGACGGGCTCAATCGCCGCAACCCAGCTTTCCCAGGATCCTGAATGGAATACACTGTCAGTGTATTCCCGTATACCCGATATATACCCCGATACCCGTTCCAACGGTGTGCCCCCCCACCTTCACCCCAGAAATACCCTGCAAGTCCCCTAGCAATAGAATTGGGGCTATATACACCCACAATTTTTACTACTGGTATACAGTGCCATTGTCTGACTGGGAATTCAAAGAATATATTGGGAATACAAATACCCTCATTTCTTGCTACTGCCATATAGTGCCAGTGTCTGACTGGTAATTCAAAGAATATATTGGGGTTACGTGCACCCACAATTTTTACTACTGGTATACAGTGCCATTGTCTGACTGGGAATTCAAAGAATATATTGGGAATACAAATACCCTCATTTCTTGCTACTGCCATATAGTGCCAGTGTCTGACTGGGAATTCAAAGAATATATTGGGGTTACGTGCACCCACAATTTTTACTACTGGTATACAGTGCCATTGTCTGACTGGGAATTCAAAGAATATATTGGGAATACAAATACCCTCATTTCTTGCTACTGCCATATAGTGCCAGTGTCTGACTGGTAATTCAAAGAATATATTGGGGTTACGTGCACCCACAATTTTTACTACTGGTATACAGTGCCATTGTCTGACTGGGAATTCAAAGAATATATTGGGAATACAAATACCCTCATTTCTTGCTACTGCCATATAGTGCCAGTGTCTGACTGGGAATTCAAAGAATATATTGGGGTTACGTGCACCCACAATTTTTACTACTGGTATACAGTGCCATTGTCTGACTGGGAATTCAAAGAATATATTGGGAATACAAATACCCTCATTTCTTGCTACTGCCATATAGTGCCAGTGTCTGACTGGGAATTCAAAGAATATATTGGGGTTACGTGCACCCACAATTTTTACTACTGGTATACAGTGCCATTGTCTGACTGGGAATTCAAAGAATATATTGGGAATACAAATACCCTCATTTCTTGCTACTGCCATATAGTGCCAGTTTCTGACTGGTAATTCAAAGAATATATTGGGGTTACGTGCACCCACAATTTTTACTACTGGTATACAGTGCCATTGTCTGACTGGGAATTCAAAGAGTATATTGGGAATACAAATACCCTCATTTCTTGCTACTGCCATATAGTGCCAGTGTCTGACTGGGAATTCAAAGAATATATTGGGGTTACGTGCACCCACAATTTTTACTACTGGTATACAGTGCCATTGTCTGACTGGGAATTCAAAGAATATATTGGGGTTATAAATACCCTCATTTCTTGCTACTGCCATATAGTGCCAGTGTCTGACTGGGAATTCAAAGAATATATTGGGGTTACGTGCACCCACAATTTTTACTACTGGTATACAGTGCCATTGTCTGACTGGGAATTCAAAGAATATATTGGGAATACAAATACCCTCATTTCTTGCTACTGCCATATAGTGCCAGTTTCTGACTGGTAATTCAAAGAATATATTGGGGTTACGTGCACCCACAATTTTTACTACTGGTATACAGTGCCATTGTCTGACTGGGAATTCAAAGAGTATATTGGGAATACAAATACCCTCATTTCTTGCTACTGCCATATAGTGCCAGTGTCTGACTGGGAATTCAAAGAATATATTGGGGTTACGTGCACCCACAATTTTTACTACTGGTATACAGTGCCATTGTCTGACTGGGAATTCAAAGAATATATTGGGGTTATAAATACCCTCATTTCTTGCTACTGCCATATAGTGCCAGTTTCTGACTGGTAATTCAAAGAATATATTGGGGTTACGTGCACCCACAATTTTTACTACTGGTATACAGTGCCATTGTCTGACTGGGAATTCAAAGAATATATTGGGAATACAAATACCCTCATTTCTTGCTACTGCCATATAGTGCCAGTGTCTGACTGGGAATTCAAAGAATATATTGGGGTTACGTGCACCCACAATTTTTACTACTGGTATACAGTGCCATTGTCTGACTGGGAATTCAAAGAATATATTGGGAATACAAATACCCTCATTTCTTGCTACTGCCATATAGTGCCAGTTTCGGACTGGTAATTCAAAGAATATATTGGGGTTACGTGCACCCACAATTTTTACTACTGGTATACAGTGCCATTGTCTGACTGGGAATTCAAAGAATATATTGGGGTTATAAATACCCTCATTTCTTGCTACTGCCATATAGTGCCAGTTTCTGACTGGTAATTCAAAGAATATATTGGGGTTACGTGCACCCACAATTTTTACTACTGGTATACAGTGCCAATTTCTAACTAGGAATTCAAAATGCGCAAGGCTCCCGGAAAGGGACGTGGACGAGGCCGTGGGCGAGGTCGGGGGAATGGTTCTGGGGAGCAAGGTAGCAGTGAAGCCACAGGGCGTCCCGTGCCTACTCCTGTGGGGCAGCAAGCATTGCGCCAATCCACAGTGCCAGGGTTGCTTGCCACATTAACTAAACTGCAGGGTACAAACCTTAGTAGGCCCGAGAACCAGGAACAGGTCTTGCAATGGCTGTCAGAGAACGCTTACAGCACATTGTCCAGCAACCAGTCAGACTCTGCCTCCTCTCCTCCTATTACTAAACAGTCTTGTCTTCCTTCCTCCCAAAATTCCGAAGCTTTACAGAACAATAACCCAAACTGTCCCTGCTCCCCAGAGCTGTTCTCCGCTCCTTTCATTGTCCCTCAACCTGCCTCTCCACGTCACGATTCCACGAACCTAACAGAGGAGCATCTGTGTACAGATGCTCAAACACTAGAGTCTCCTCCATCTCCGTTCGATTTGGTGGTGGATGACCAGCAACCCACCCTCATCGACGATGATGTGACGCAGTTGCCGTCAGGGCATCCAGTTGACCGGCGCATTGTGCGGGAGGAGGAGATGAGACAGGAGTTGGAAGAGGAAGTGGTGGATGATGAGGACACTGACCCGACCTGGACAGGGGGGATGTCAAGCGGGGAAAGTAGTGTGGATGTTGAGGCAGGTGCAGCACCAAAAAGGGTAGCTAGAGGCAGAGGCAGAGGTCAGCAGCTTAGGCGAAGCCAGGCCACACCCGGAATCTCCCAAGATGTTCCAGTTCGTACCCAGCCCCGAAAAACTCCCACCTCGAGGGCACGTTTCTCGAAGGTGTGGAGTTTTTTCAAGGAATGCGCCGAGGACAGATATAGTGTTGTCTGCACAATTTGCCTCTCGAAATTGATTAGGGGCTCTGAGAAGAGCAACCTGTCCACCACTTCAATGCGCCGTCATTTGGAATCCAAGCACTGGAATCAGTGGCAGGCAGCAACGGCAGGACAAAGGCCGCCTGCCGTTCACGCCACTGCCACTGCCTCTGCCACTGCCTCTGCCTCTGCCACTGCCACTGCTGACTGTGCTGGCGATGCACTCCAGAGGACGAGCCAGGACACCACTTCATCTGCCTCCGCCACTTTGTTGACTTCTACCTCATCCTCCCCTGGTCCTGTCTTATCTCCTTCTCCTGCACCATCAAAGGCACCATCAGGCGTTTCTTTACAACAACCCACCATCTCTCAGACATTGGAGCGGCGGCAGAAATACACTGCTAACCACCCACACGCGCAAGCCTTGAACGCCAACATCGCTAAACTGCTGGCCCAGGAGATGTTGGCGTTCCGGCTTGTTGAAACTCCCGCCTTCCTGGACCTGATGGCAACTGCGGCACCTCGCTATGCCGTCCCTAGCCGTCACTACTTCTCCCGGTGTGCCGTCCCCGCCTTGCACCAGCACGTGTCACTCAACATCAGGCGGGCCCTTAGTTCCGCGCTTTGCACAAAGGTCCACTTGACCACCGACGCGTGGACAAGTGCATGCGGACAGGGACGCTACATTTCACTGACGGCACACTGGGTGAATGTAGTTGAGGCTGGGACTGCTTCCCAAACTGGCCCGGTGTACCTCGTCTCCCCGCCTAACATTCCTGGCAGGGACACGAGAAGAACACCCCCCTCCTCCTCCTCCTCTACCGCCTCCTCCTCCGCCACCGCCTCCTCCTCCGCCACCGCCTCCTCCTCCGCTGTTAGATTGACCCCAGCTACGAGTTGGAAACGTTGCAGCACTGGCGTTGGTAGACGTCAGCAGGCTGTGCTGAAGCTGATCAGCTTGGGGGACAGACAGCACACTGCCTCCGAGGTGAGGGATGCCCTCCTCGATGAGACGGCAATATGGTTTGAGCCGCTGCACCTGGGCCCAGGCATGGTCGTTTGTGATAACGGCCGGAACCTGGTAGCAGCTCTGGAGCTTGCCGGACTCCAACATGTTCCATGCCTGGCCCACGTCTTCAACCTAGTGGTGCAACGTTTCCTAAAGAGCTACCCCAATGTTCCAGAGCTACTGGTGAAAGTGCGGCGCATGTGCGCCCACTTTCGCAAGTCGACAGTAGCCACTGCTAGCTTAAAATCTCTCCAGCAACGCCTGCATGTGCCACAACACCGGCTTTTGTGCGACGTCCCCACACGCTGGAACTCAACGTTTCAGATGTTGAATAGAGTGGTTGAGCAGCAGAGACCTTTGATGGAATACCAGCTACAAAACCCTAGGGTGCCACAAAGTCAGCTGCCTCAGTTTCACATCCATGAGTGGCCATGGATGAGAGACCTTTGTGACATCCTACGGGTCTTTGAGGAGTCCACAAGGAGGGTGAGCTCTGAGGATGCGATGGTGAGCCTTACAATCCCGCTCTTGTGTGTTCTGAGAGAATCCCTGATTGACATCAGGGATAACTCAGATCACACAGAGGAGTTAGGGATAGCATCCGATCCGTCACAGCTGGAGAGTAGGTCCACACATCTGTCCGCTTCACTGCGTTTAATGGAGGAGGAGGAGGAGGAGGAGGAGGAGGAAGAAGAGTTGTCCGATGATGTGATGGTGATACAGGAGGCTTCCGGGCAACTTCGAATCGTCCCATTGTTGCAGCGCGGATGGGTAGACATGGAGGATGAGGAGGAAATGGAGATTGAACTTTCCGGTGGGGCCAGAGGAGTCATGCCAACTAACACTGTGGCAGACATGGCTGAGTTCATGTTGGGGTGCTTTACAACCGACAAGCGTATTGTCAAAATCATGGAGGACAACCAGTACTGGATCTTTGCTATCCTTGACCCCCGGTATAAAAACAACATCTCGTCTTTTATTCCGGTAGAGGGGAGGGCCAATCGCATCAATGCTTGCCACAGGCAATTGGTGCAGAATATGATGGAGATGTTTCCAGCATGTGACGTTGGCGGCAGGGAGGGCAGTTCCTCCAGTAGGCAACCAAGTTCTCACCGGTCCACACAAACGAGGGGCACACTGTCTAAGGTCTGGGACACCTTGATGGCACCCCCTCGCCAAAGTGCCGCCACGGAGGGTCCTAGTGTCACCAGGCGTGAGAAGTATAGGCGCATGTTGCGGGAATACCTTTCCGACCACAGCCCTGTCCTCTCCGACCCCTCTGCGCCCTACACGTATTGGGTGTCGAAGTTGGACCTGTGGCTTGAACTTGCCCTATATGCCTTGGAGGTGCTGTCCTGTCCTGCCGCCAGCGTCCTATCTGAGAGGGTGTTCAGTGCAGCCGGTGGCATCATCACTGACAAGCGCACCCGTCTGTCAGCTGAGAGTGCCGACCGGCTCACTTTGATAAAAATGAACCACCACTGGATAGAGCCTTCATTTTTGTGCCCACCTGTGTAAAGCACCCCAACATGAAACTCCATGTCTGTACTCAACCTCTCCAATTCCTCCGCATCCTCATACTCATCCACCATAAGCGTTGCACAATTCTGCTAATACTAGGCTCCCTCCAACATGATTTCCCCCAACTCTGCTGGTTAGAGGCTCCCTCCACCCTGATTTCCACCAACTCTGCTGGTTAGAGGCTCCCTCCACCCTGCTTTCCCACAACTCTGCTGGTTAGAGGCTCCCTCCACCATGAATTTGCCCAAACTGGGCTGGTTAGAGGCTCCCTCCACCATGAATTGGTCCAAACTGGGTTTTTTAGAGGCTCCCTCCACCATGAATTGGTCCAAACTGGGGTTTTTAGAGGCTCCCTCCACCATGAATTGGTCCAAACTGGGCTGTTTAGCGGCTCCCTCCACCATTAATTGGTCCAAACTGGGCTGGTTAGAGGCTCCCTCCACCATGAATTTGCCCAAACTGGGCTGGTTAGAGGCTCCCTCCACCATGAATTTGCCCAAACTGGGCTGGTTAGAGGCTCCCTCCACCATGAATTGGTCCAAACTGGGTTTTTTAGAGGCTCCCTCCACCATGAATTTGCCCAAACTGGGCTGTTTAGAGGCTCCCTCCACCATGAATTGGTCCAAACTGGGCTGTTTAGAGGCT
Organism: Leptodactylus fuscus; assembly: GCF_031893055.1. Classification (NCBI taxonomy): domain Eukaryota; kingdom Metazoa; phylum Chordata; class Amphibia; order Anura; family Leptodactylidae; genus Leptodactylus; species Leptodactylus fuscus. The sequence goes on along the minus strand of NC_134269.1, from coordinate 142,558,128 downwards.
CCCTCCACCATTAATTGGTCCAAACTGGGCTGGTTAGAGGCTCCCTCCACCATGAATTTCCCAAAACTTGGCTGTTTAGAGGCTCCCTCCACCATTAATTGGTCCAAACTGGGCTGGTTAGAGGCTCCCTCCACCATGAATTTGCCCAAACTGGGCTGTTTAGAGGCTCCCTCCACCATGAATTGGTCCAAACTGGGTTTTTTAGAGGCTCCCTCCACCATGAATTGGTCCAAACTGGGCTGTTTAGAGGCTCCCTCCACCATGAATTTGCCCAAACTGGGCTGTTTAGCGGCTCCCTCCACCATTAATTGGTCCAAACTGGGCTGGTTAGAGGCTCCCTCCACCATGAATTTGCCCAAACTGGGCTGTTTAGAGGCTCCCTCCACCATGAATTTGCCCAAACTGGGCTGGTTAGAGGCTCCCTCCACCATGAATTGGTCCAAACTGGGGTTTTTAGAGGCTCCCTCCACCATGAATTGGTCCAAACTTGGCTGTTTAGAGGCTCCCTCCACCATGAATTGGTCCAAACTGGGGTGGTTAGAGGCTCCCTCCACCATTAATTGGTCCAAACTGGGCTGGTTAGAGGCTCCCTCCACCATTAATTGGTCCAAACTGGGCTGGTTAGAGGCTCCCTCCACCATGAATTGGTCCAAACTGGGGTTTTTAGAGGCTCCCTCCACCATGAATTGGTCCAAACTTGGCTGTTTAGAGGCTCCCTCCACCATTAATTGGTCCAAACTGGGCTGGTTAGAGGCTCCCTCCACCATGAATTGGTCCAAACTGGGTTTTTTAGAGGCTCCCTCCACCATGAATTGGTCCAAACTGGGGTTTTTAGAGGCTCCCTCCACCATGAATTGATCCAAACTGGGCTGTTTAGCGGCTCCCTCCACCATTAATTGGTCCAAACTGGGCTGGTTAGAGGCTCCCTCCACCATGAATTTGCCCAAACTGGGCTGTTTAGAGGCTCCCTCCACCATGAATTTGCCCAAACTGGGCTGGTTAGAGGCTCCCTCCACCATGAATTGGTCCAAACTGGGGTTTTTAGAGGCTCCCTCCACCATGAATTGGTCCAAACTGGGCTGTTTAGAGGCTCCCTCCACCATTAATTGGTCCAAACTGGGCTGGTTAGAGGCTCCCTCCACCATGAATTGAACCAAACTGGGTTTTTTAGAGGCTCCCTCCACCATGAAATTGCCCAGACTGGGCTGTTTAGAGGCTCCCTCCACCATGAATTGGTCCAAACTGGGCTGGTTAGAGGCTCCCTCCACCATGAATTTCCCAAAACTTGGCTGTTTAGAGGCTCCCTCCACCATTAATTGGTCCAAACTGGGCTGGTTAGAGGCTCCCTCCACCATGAATTGGTCCAAACGGGTTTTTAGAGGCTCCCTTCACCATGAATTGGTCCAAACTTGGCTGTTTAGAGGCTCCTTCCACCATGAATTGGTCCAAACTTGGCTGTTTAGAGGCTCCCTCCACCATGAATTGGTCCAAACTGGGTTTTTTAGAGGCTCCCTCCACCATGAATTTGCCCAAACTGGGCTGTTTAGAGGCTCCCTCCACCATGAATTTGCCCAAACTGGGCTGGTTAGAGGCTCCCTCCACCATGAATTGGTCCAAACGGGTTTTTAGAGGCTCCCTTCACCATGAATTGGTCCAATCTTGGCTGTTTAGAGGCTCCCTCCACCATTAATTGGTCCAAACTGGGCTGGTTAGAGGCTCCCTCCACCATTAATTGGTCCAAACTGGGCTGGTTAGAGGCTCCCTCCACCATTAATTGGTCCAAACTGGGCTGGTTAGAGGCTCCCTCCACCATGAATTTGCCCAAACTGGGCTGTTTAGAGGCTCCCTCCACCATGAATTTGCCCAAACTGGGCTGTTTAGAGGCTCCCTCCACCATGAATTGGTCCAAACTGGGTTTTTTAGAGGCTCCCTCCACCATGAATTGGTCCAAACTGGGCTGGTTAGAGGCTCCCTCCACCATGAATTGGTCCAAACTGGGGTGGTTAGAGGCTCCCTCCACCATTAATTGGTCCAAACTGGGCTGGTTAGAGGCTCCCTCCACCATGAATTGGTCCAAACGGGTTTTTAGAGGCTCCCTTCACCATGAATTGGTCCAAACTTGGCTGTTTAGAGGCTCCCTCCACCATGAATTGGTCCAAACTGGGGTGGTTAGAGGCTCCCTCCACCATTAATTGGTCCAAACTGGGCTGGTTAGAGGCTCCCTCCACCATTAATTGGTCCAAACTGGGCTGGTTAGAGGCTCCCTCCACCATGAATTGGTCCAAACTGGGGTTTTTAGAGGCTCCCTCCACCATGAATTGGTCCAAACTGGGCTGGTTAGAGGCTCCCTCCACCATGAATTGGTCCAAACTGGGGTGGTTAGAGGCTCCCTCCACCATTAATTGGTCCAAACTGGGCTGGTTAGAGGCTCCCTCCACCATTAATTGGTCCAAACTGGGCTGGTTAGAGGCTCCCTCCACCATTAATTGGTCCAAACTGGGCTGGTTAGAGGCTCCCTCCACCATGAATTTGCCCAAACTGGGCTGTTTAGAGGCTCCCTCCACCATGAATTTGCCCAAACTGGGCTGGTTAGAGGCTCCCTCCACCATGAATGGGTCCAAACTGGGGTTTTTAGAGGCTCCCTCCACCATGAATTGGTCCAAACTTGGCTGTTTAGAGGCTCCCTCCACCATTAATTGGTCCAAACTGGGCTGGTTAGAGGCTCCCTCCACCATGAATTGGTCCAAACTGGGTTTTTTAGAGGCTCCCTCCACCATGAATTTGCCCAAACTGGGCTGTTTAGAGGCTCCCTCCACCATGAATTGGTCCAAACTGGGGTGGTTAGAGGCTCCCTCCACCATTAATTGGTCCAAACTGGGCTGGTTAGAGGCTCCCTCCACCATTAATTGGTCCAAACTGGGCTGGTTAGAGGCTCCCTCCACCATGAATTTGCCCAAACTGGGCTGGTTAGAGGCTCCCTCCACCATGAATTGGTCCAAACTGGGTTTTTTAGAGGCTCCCTCCACCATGAATTTGCCCAAACTGGGCTGGTTAGAGGCTCCCTCCACCATGAATTGGTCCAAACTGGGGTTTTTAGAGGCTCCCTCCACCATGAATTTGCCCAAACTCTGCTGGTTAGAGGCTCAATCCACCCTGATTTTCAAAACAAATGTTGGTGCCAACCTCAACTTACTACAAGGGCCAAATTCACTGCTGGTGACAAGCTCTCCTCACTGCAAGTGCCAAATACACATGTTTCAAGGTGTTTTTCCTACTGTCAGAGAGGTGGTATTGAGTGTGTAAAGTGTGTAGTTGTTAGGCTGTGATGTTGGGGTAATAGAGGGTCTTTGGTGTGTTAGATGCCCCCAGACATGCTTCCCCTGCTGTCCCAGTGTCATTCCAGAGGTGTTGGCATCATTTCCTGGGGTGTCATAGTGGACTTGGTGACCCTCCAGACACGGATTTGGGTTTCCCCCTTAACGAGTATCTGTTCCCCATAGACTATAATGGGGTTCGAAACCCGTTCGAACACACGAACATTGAGCGGCTGTTCGAATCGAATTTCGAACCTCGAACATTTTAGTGTTCGCTCATCTCTAATAAACACTAGAGATGAGCGAACAGTGTTCTATCGAACTCATGTTCGATCGGATATTAGGCCTGTTCGGCATGTTCGAATCGAATCGAACACCACGTGGTAAAGTGCGCCATTACTCGATTCCCCTCCCACCTTCCCTGGCGCCTTTTTTGCTCCAATAACAGCGCAGGGTAGGTGGGACAGGAACTACGACACCGGTGACGTTGAGAAAAGTAGGCAAAACCCATTGGCTGCCGAAAACATGTGACCTCTAATTTAAAAGAACAGCGCCCGCCCAGGTTCGCGTCATTCTGAGCTTGCAATTCACCGAGGACGGAGGTTTCCGTCCAGCTAGCTAGGGCTTAGATTCTGGGTAGGCAGGGACAGGCTAGGATAGGAAGGAGAAGACAACCAACAGCTCTTGTAAGAGCTAAATTCCAAGGAGAAGCTTGTCAGTGTAACGTGGCACTGACGGGCTCAATCGCCGCAACCCAGCTTTCCCAGGATCCTGAATGGAATACACTGTCAGTGTATTCCCGTATACCCGATATATACCCCGATACCCGTTCCAACGGTGTGCCCCCCCCACCTTCACCCCAGAAATACCCTGCAAGTCCCCTAGCAATAGAATTGGGGCTATATACACCCACAATTTTTACTACTGGTATACAGTGCCATTGTCTGACTGGGAATTCAAAGAATATCATTGGGAATACAAATACCCCTCATTTCTTGCTACTAGCCATATAGTGCCAGTGTCTGACTGGTAATTCAAAGAATATATTGGGGTTACGTGCACCCACAATTTTTACTACTGGTATACAGTGCATTGTCTGGACTGGGAATTCAAAGAATATATTGGGAATACAATTACCCTCATTTCTTGCTACTAGCCCATATAGTGCCAGTGTCTGACTGGGAATTCAAAGAATATATTGGGGTTACGTGCACCCACAATTTTTACTACTGGTATACAGTGCCATTGTCTGACTGGGAATTCAAAGAATATATTGGAATACAAATACCCTCATTTCTTGCTACTGCCATATAGTGCCAGTGTCTGACTGGTAATTCAAAGAATATATTGGGGTTACGTGCACCCACAATTTTTACTACTGGTATACAGTGCCATTGTCTGACTGGGAATTCAAAGAATATATTGGGAATACAAATACCCTCATTTCTTGCTACTGCCATATAGGTGCCAGTGTCTGACTGGGAATTCAAAGAATATATTGGGGTTACGTGCACCCACAATTTTTACTACTGGTATACAGTGCCATTGTCTGACTGGGAATTCAAAGAATATATTGGGAATACAAATACCCTCATTTCTTGCTACTGCCATATAGTGCCAGTGTCTGACTGGTAATTCAAAGAATATATTGGGGTTACGTGCACCCACAATTTTTACTACTGGTATACAGTGCCATTGTCTGACTGGGAATTCAAAGAATATATTGGGAATACAAATACCCTCATTTCTTGCTACTGCCATATAGTGCCAGTTTCTGACTGGTAATTCAAAGAATATATTGGGGTTACGTGCACCCACAATTTTTACTACTGGTATACAGTGCCATTGTCTGACTGGGAATTCAAAGAGTATATTGGGAATACAAATAACCCCTCATTTCTTGCTACTGCCATATAGTGCCAGTGTCTGACTGGGAATTCAAAGAATATATTGGGGGTTACGTGCACCCACAATTTTTACTACTGGTATATCTGACTGGGAATTCAAAGAATATATTGGGGTTATAAATACCCTCATTTCTTGCTACTGCCATATAGTGCCAGTGTCTGACTGGGAATTCAAAGAATATATTGGGGTTACGTGCACCCACAATTTTTACTACTGGTATACAGTGCCATTGTCTGACTGGGAATTCAAAGAATATATTGGGAATACAAATACCCTCATTTCTTGCTACTGCCATATAGTGCCAGTTTCTGACTGGTAATTCAAAGAATATATTGGGGTTACGTGCACCCACAATTTTTACTACTGGTATACAGTGCCATTGTCCTGACTGGGAATTCAAAGAGTATATTGGGAATACAAATACCCTCATTTCTTGCTACTGCCATATAGTGCCAGTGTCTGACTGGGAATTCAAAGAATATATTGGGGTTACGTGCACCCACAATTTTTACTACTGGTATACAGTGCCATTGTCTGACTGGGAATTCAAAGAATATATTGGGGTTATAAATACCCTCATTTCTTGCTACTGCCATATAGTGCCAGTTTCTGACTGGTAATTCAAAGAATATATTGGGGTTACGTGCACCCACAATTTTTACTACTGGTATACAGTGCCATTGTCTGACTGGGAATTCAAAGAATATATTGGGAATACAAATACCCTCATTTCTTGCTACTGCCATATAGTGCCAGTGTCTGACTGGGAATTCAAAGAATATATTGGGGTTACGTGCACCCACAATTTTTACTACTGGTATACAGTGCCATTGTCTGACTGGGAATTCAAAGAATATATTGGGAATACAAATACCCTCATTTCTTGCTACTGCCATATAGTGCCAGTTTCGGACTGGTAATTCAAAGAATATATTGGGGTTACGTGCACCCACAATTTTTACTACTGGTATACAGTGCCATTGTCTGACTGGGAATTCAAAGAATATATTGGGGTTATAAATACCCTCATTTCTTGCTACTGCCATATAGTGCCAGTTTCTGACTGGTAATTCAAAGAATATATTGGGGTTACGTGCACCCACAATTTTTACTACTGGTATACAGTGCCAATTTCTAACTAGGAATTCAAAATGCGCAAGGCTCCCGGAAAGGGACGTGGACGAGGCCGTGGGCGAGGTCGGGGGAATGGTTCTGGGGAGCAAGGTAGCAGTGAAGCCACAGGGCGTCCCGTGCCTACTCCTGTGGGGCAGCAAGCATTGCGCCAATCCACAGTGCCAGGGTTGCTTGCCACATTAACTAAACTGCAGGGTACAAACCTTAGTAGGCCCGAGAACCAGGAACAGGTCTTGCAATGGCTGTCAGAGAACGCTTACAGCACATTGTCCAGCAACCAGTCAGACTCTGCCTCCTCTCCTCCTATTACTAAACAGTCTTGTCTTCCTTCCTCCCAAAATTCCGAAGCTTTACAGAACAATAACCCAAACTGTCCCTGCTCCCCAGAGCTGTTCTCCGCTCCTTTCATTGTCCCTCAACCTGCCTCTCCACGTCACGATTCCACGAACCTAACAGAGGAGCATCTGTGTACAGATGCTCAAACACTAGAGTCTCCTCCATCTCCGTTCGATTTGGTGGTGGATGACCAGCAACCCACCCTCATCGACGATGATGTGACGCAGTTGCCGTCAGGGCATCCAGTTGACCGGCGCATTGTGCGGGAGGAGGAGATGAGACAGGAGTTGGAAGAGGAAGTGGTGGATGATGAGGACACTGACCCGACCTGGACAGGGGGGATGTCAAGCGGGGAAAGTAGTGTGGATGTTGAGGCAGGTGCAGCACCAAAAAGGGTAGCTAGAGGCAGAGGCAGAGGTCAGCAGCTTAGGCGAAGCCAGGCCACACCCGGAATCTCCCAAGATGTTCCAGTTCGTACCCAGCCCCGAAAAACTCCCACCTCGAGGGCACGTTTCTCGAAGGTGTGGAGTTTTTTCAAGGAATGCGCCGAGGACAGATATAGTGTTGTCTGCACAATTTGCCTCTCGAAATTGATTAGGGGCTCTGAGAAGAGCAACCTGTCCACCACTTCAATGCGCCGTCATTTGGAATCCAAGCACTGGAATCAGTGGCAGGCAGCAACGGCAGGACAAAGGCCGCCTGCCGTTCACGCCACTGCCACTGCCTCTGCCACTGCCTCTGCCTCTGCCACTGCCACTGCTGACTGTGCTGGCGATGCACTCCAGAGGACGAGCCAGGACACCACTTCATCTGCCTCCGCCACTTTGTTGACTTCTACCTCATCCTCCCCTGGTCCTGTCTTATCTCCTTCTCCTGCACCATCAAAGGCACCATCAGGCGTTTCTTTACAACAACCCACCATCTCTCAGACATTGGAGCGGCGGCAGAAATACACTGCTAACCACCCACACGCGCAAGCCTTGAACGCCAACATCGCTAAACTGCTGGCCCAGGAGATGTTGGCGTTCCGGCTTGTTGAAACTCCCGCCTTCCTGGACCTGATGGCAACTGCGGCACCTCGCTATGCCGTCCCTAGCCGTCACTACTTCTCCCGGTGTGCCGTCCCCGCCTTGCACCAGCACGTGTCACTCAACATCAGGCGGGCCCTTAGTTCCGCGCTTTGCACAAAGGTCCACTTGACCACCGACGCGTGGACAAGTGCATGCGGACAGGGACGCTACATTTCACTGACGGCACACTGGGTGAATGTAGTTGAGGCTGGGACTGCTTCCCAAACTGGCCCGGTGTACCTCGTCTCCCCGCCTAACATTCCTGGCAGGGACACGAGAAGAACACCCCCCTCCTCCTCCTCCTCTACCCGCCTCCTCCTCCGCCACCGCCTCCTCCTCCGCCACCGCCTCCTCCTCCGCTGTTAGATTGACCCCAGCTACGAGTTGGAAACGTTGCAGCACTGGCGTTGGTAGACGTCAGCAGGCTGTGCTGAAGCTGATCAGCTTGGGGGACAGACAGCACACTGCCTCCGAGGTGAGGGATGCCCTCCTCGATGAGACGGCAATATGGTTTGAGCCGCTGCACCTGGGCCCAGGCATGGTCGTTTGTGATAACGGCCGGAACCTGGTAGCAGCTCTGGAGCTTGCCGGACTCCAACATGTTCCATGCCTGGCCCACGTCTTCAACCTAGTGGTGCAACGTTTCCTAAAGAGCTACCCCAATGTTCCAGAGCTACTGGTGAAAGTGCGGCGCATGTGCGCCCACTTTCGCAAGTCGACAGTAGCCACTGCTAGCTTAAAATCTCTCCAGCAACGCCTGCATGTGCCACAACACCGGCTTTTGTGCGACGTCCCCACACGCTGGAACTCAACGTTTCAGATGTTGAATAGAGTGGTTGAGCAGCAGAGACCTTTGATGGAATACCAGCTACAAAACCCTAGGGTGCCACAAAGTCAGCTGCCTCAGTTTCACATCCATGAGTGGCCATGGATGAGAGACCTTTGTGACATCCTACGGGTCTTTGAGGAGTCCACAAGGAGGGTGAGCTCTGAGGATGCGATGGTGAGCCTTACAATCCCGCTCTTGTGTGTTCTGAGAGAATCCCTGATTGACATCAGGGATAACTCAGATCACACAGAGGAGTTAGGGATAGCATCCGATCCGTCACAGCTGGAGAGTAGGTCCACACATCTGTCCGCTTCACTGCGTTTAATGGAGGAGGAGGAGGAGGAGGAGGAGGAGGAAGAAGAGTTGTCCGATGATGTGATGGTGATACAGGAGGCTTCCGGGCAACTTCGAATCGTCCCATTGTTGCAGCGCGGATGGGTAGACATGGAGGATGAGGAGGAAATGGAGATTGAACTTTCCGGTGGGGCCAGAGGAGTCATGCCAACTAACACTGTGGCAGACATGGCTGAGTTCATGTTGGGGTGCTTTACAACCGACAAGCGTATTGTCAAAATCATGGAGGACAACCAGTACTGGATCTTTGCTATCCTTGACCCCCGGTATAAAAACAACATCTCGTCTTTTATTCCGGTAGAGGGGAGGGCCAATCGCATCAATGCTTGCCACAGGCAATTGGTGCAGAATATGATGGAGATGTTTCCAGCATGTGACGTTGGCGGCAGGGAGGGCAGTTCCTCCAGTAGGCAACCAAGTTCTCACCGGTCCACACAAACGAGGGGCACACTGTCTAAGGTCTGGGACACCTTGATGGCACCCCCTCGCCAAAGTGCCGCCACGGAGGGTCCTAGTGTCACCAGGCGTGAGAAGTATAGGCGCATGTTGCGGGAATACCTTTCCGACCACAGCCCTGTCCTCTCCGACCCCTCTGCGCCCTACACGTATTGGGTGTCGAAGTTGGACCTGTGGCTTGAACTTGCCCTATATGCCTTGGAGGTGCTGTCCTGTCCTGCCGCCAGCGTCCTATCTGAGAGGGTGTTCAGTGCAGCCGGTGGCATCATCACTGACAAGCGCACCCGTCTGTCAGCTGAGAGTGCCGACCGGCTCACTTTGATAAAAATGAACCACCACTGGATAGAGCCTTCATTTTTGTGCCCACCTGTGTAAAGCACCCCAACATGAAACTCCATGTCTGTACTCAACCTCTCCAATTCCTCCGCATCCTCATACTCATCCACCATAAGCGTTGCACAATTCTGCTAATACTAGGCTCCCTCCAACATGATTTCCCCCAACTCTGCTGGTTAGAGGCTCCCTCCACCCTGATTTCCACCAACTCTGCTGGTTAGAGGCTCCCTCCACCCTGCTTTCCCACAACTCTGCTGGTTAGAGGCTCCCTCCACCATGAATTTGCCCAAACTGGGCTGGTTAGAGGCTCCCTCCACCATGAATTGGTCCAAACTGGGTTTTTTAGAGGCTCCCTCCACCATGAATTGGTCCAAACTGGGGTTTTTAGAGGCTCCCTCCACCATGAATTGGTCCAAACTGGGCTGTTTAGCGGCTCCCTCCACCATTAATTGGTCCAAACTGGGCTGGTTAGAGGCTCCCTCCACCATGAATTTGCCCAAACTGGGCTGGTTAGAGGCTCCCTCCACCATGAATTTGCCCAAACTGGGCTGGTTAGAGGCTCCCTCCACCATGAATTGGTCCAAACTGGGTTTTTTAGAGGCTCCCTCCACCATGAATTTGCCCAAACTGGGCTGTTTAGAGGCTCCCTCCACCATGAATTGGTCCAAACTGGGCTGTTTAGAGGCTCCCTCCACCATTAATTGGTCCAAACTGGGCTGGTTAGAGGCTCCCTCCACCATGAATTTCCCAAAACTTGGCTGTTTAGAGGCTCCCTCCACCATTAATTGGTCCAAACTGGGCTGGTTAGAGGCTCCCTCCACCATGAATTTGCCCAAACTGGGCTGTTTAGAGGCTCCCTCCACCATGAATTGGTCCAAACTGGGTTTTTTAGAGGCTCCCTCCACCATGAATTGGTCCAAACTGGGCTGTTTAGAGGCTCCCTCCACCATGAATTTGCCCAAACTGGGCTGTTTAGCGGCTCCCTCCACCATTAATTGGTCCAAACTGGGCTGGTTAGAGGCTCCCTCCACCATGAATTTGCCCAAACTGGGCTGTTTAGAGGCTCCCTCCACCATGAATTTGCCCAAACTGGGCTGGTTAGAGGCTCCCTCCACCATGAATTGGTCCAAACTGGGGTTTTTAGAGGCTCCCTCCACCATGAATTGGTCCAAACTTGGCTGTTTAGAGGCTCCCTCCACCATGAATTGGTCCAAACTGGGGTGGTTAGAGGCTCCCTCCACCATTAATTGGTCCAAACTGGGCTGGTTAGAGGCTCCCTCCACCATTAATTGGTCCAAACTGGGCTGGTTAGAGGCTCCCTCCACCATGAATTGGTCCAAACTGGGGTTTTTAGAGGCTCCCTCCACCATGAATTGGTCCAAACTTGGCTGTTTAGAGGCTCCCCTCCACCATTAATTGGTCCAAACTGGGCTGGTTAGAGGCTCCCTCCACCATGAATTGGTCCAAACTGGGTTTTTTAGAGGCTCCCTCCACCATGAATTGGTCCAAACTGGGGTTTTTAGAGGCTCCCTCCACCATGAATTGATCCAAACTGGGCTGTTTAGCGGCTCCCTCCACCATTAATTGGTCCAAACTGGGCTGGTTAGAGGCTCCCTCCACCATGAATTTGCCCAAACTGGGCTGTTTAGAGGCTCCCTCCACCATGAATTTGCCCAAACTGGGCTGGTTAGAGGCTCCCTCCACCATGAATTGGTCCAAACTGGGGTTTTTAGAGGCTCCCTCCACCATGAATTGGTCCAAACTGGGCTGTTTAGGAGGCTCCCTCCACCATTAATTGGTCCAAACTGGGCTGGTTAGAGGCTCCCTCCACCATGAATTGAACCAAACTGGGTTTTTTAGAGGCTCCCTCCACCATGAAATTGCCCAGACTGGGCTGTTTTAGAGGCTCCCTCCACCATGAATTGGTCCAAACTGGGCTGGTTAGAGGCTCCCTCCACCATGAATTTCCCAAAACTTGGCTGTTTAGAGGCTCCCTCCACCATTAATTGGTCCAAACTGGGCTGGTTAGAGGCTCCCTCCACCATGAATTTGCCCAAACTGGGCTGTTTAGAGGCTCCCTCCACCATGAATTGGTCCAAACTGGGTTTTTTAGAGGCTCCCTCCACCATGAATTGGTCCAAACTGGGCTGTTTAGAGGCTCCCTCCACCATGAATTTGCCCAAACTGGGCTGTTTAGCGGCTCCCTCTACCATTAATTGGTCCAAACTGGGCTGGTTAGAGGCTCCCTCCACCATGAATTTGCCCAAACTGGGCTGTTTAGAGGCTCCCTCCACCATGAATTTGCCCAAACTGGGCTGGTTAGAGGCTCCCTCCACCATGAATTGGTCCAAACTGGGCTGGTTAGAGGCTCCCTCCACCATGAATTTGCCCAAACTGGGCTGTTTAAAGGCTCCCTCCACCATGAATTTGCCCAAACTGGGCTGGTTAGAGGCTCCCTCCACCATGAATTGGTCCAAACTGGGGTTTTTAGAGGCTCCATCCACCATGAATTGGTCCAAACTGGGCTGGTTAGAGGCTCCCTCCACCATGAATTTCCCAAAACTTGGCTGTTTAGAGGCTCCCTCCACCATTAATTGGTCCAAACTGGGCTGGTTAGAGGCTCCCTCCACCATGAATTTTGCCCAAACTGGGCTGTTTAGAGGCTCCCTCCACCATGAATTGGTCCAAACTGGGTTTTTTAGAGGCTCCCTCCACCATGAATTGGTCCAAACTGGGCTGTTTAGAGGCTCCCTCCACCATGAATTTGCCCAAACTGGGCTGGTTAGAGGCTCCCTCCACCATGAATTGGTCCAAACTGGGCTGGTTAGAGGCTCCCTCCACCATGAATTTGCCCAAACTGGGCTGTTTAGAGGCTACCTCCACCATGAATTTGCCCAAACTGGGCTGGTTAGAGGCTCCCTCCACCATGAATTGGTCCAAACTGGGGTTTTTAGAGGCTCCATCCACCATGAATTGGTCCAAACTTGGCTGTTTAGAGGCTCCCTCCACCATGAATTGGTCCAAACTGGGGTGGTTAGAGGCTCCCTCCACCATTAATTGGTCCAAACTGGGCTGGTTAGAGGCTCCCTCCACCATTAATTGGTCCAAACTGGGCTGGTTAGAGGCTCCCTCCACCATGAATTGGTCCAAACTGGGGTTTTTAGAGGCTCCCTCCACCATGAATTGGTCCAAACTTGGCTGTTTAGAGGCTCCCTCCACCATTAATTGGTCCAAACTGGGCTGGTTAGAGGCTCCCTCCACCATGAATTGGTCCAAACTGGGTTTTTTAGAGGCTCCCTCCACCATGAATTGGTCCAAACTGGGGTTTTTAGAGTCTCCCTCCACCATGAATTGGTCCAAACTGGGCTGTTTAGCGGCTCCCTCCACCATTAATTGGTCCAAACTGGGCTGGTTAGAGGCTCCCTCCACCATGAATTTGCCCAAACTGGGCTGTTTAGAGGCTCCCTCCACCATGAATTTGCCCAAACTGGGCTGGTTAGAGGCTCCCTCCACCATGAATTGGTCCAAACTGGGGTTTTTAGAGGCTCCCTCCACCATGAATTGGTCCAAACTTGGCTGTTTAGAGGCTCCCTCCACCATGAATTGGTCCAAACTGGGGTGGTTAGAGTCTCCCTCCACCATTAATTGGTCCAAACTGGGCTGGTTAGAGGCTCCCTCCACCATTAATTGGTCCAAACTGGGCTGGTTAGAGGCTCCCTCCACCATGAATTGGTCCAAACTGGGTTTTTTAGAGGCTCCCTCCACCATGAATTTGCCCAAACTGGGCTGTTTAGAGGCTCCCTCCACCATGAATTGGTCCAAACTGGGCTGGTTAGAGGCTCCCTCCCACCATGAATTTCCCAAAACTTGGCTGTTTAGAGGCTCCCTCCACCATTAATTGGTCCAAACTGGGCTGGTTAGAGGGCTCCCTCCACCATGAATTTGCCCAAACTGGGCTGTTTAGAGGCTCCCTCCACCATGAATTGGTCCAAACTGGGTTTTTTTAGAGGCTCCCTCCACCATGAATTGGTCCAAACTGGCTGTTTAGAGGCTCCCTCCACCATGAATTTGCCCAAACTGGGCTGTTTAGCGGCTCCCTCCACCATTAATTGGTCCAAACTGGGCTGGTTAGAGGCTCCCTCCACCATGAATTTGCCCAAACTGGGCTGTTTAGAGGCTCCCTCCACCATGAATTTGCCCAAACTGGGCTGGTTAGAGGCTCCCTCCACCATGAATTGGTCCAAACTGGGGTTTTTTAGAGGCTCCCTCCATGAATTGGTCCAAACTTGGCTGTTTAGAGGCTCCCTCCACCATGAATTGGTCCAAACTGGGGTGGTTAGAGGCTCCCTCCACCATTAATTGGTCCAAGCTGGGCTGGTTAGAGGCTCCCTCCACCATTAATTGGTCCAAACTGGGTTTTTTTAGAGGCTCCCTCCACCATGAATTGGTCCAAACTGGGGTTTTTAGAGGCTCCCTCCACCATGAATTGGTCCAAACTGGGCTGTTTTAGCGGCTCCCCCCACCATTAATTGGTCCAAACTGGGCTGGTTTAGAGGCTCCCTCCACCATGAATTTGCCCAAACTGGGCTGTTTAGAGGCTCCCTCCACCATGAATTTGCCCAAACTGGGCTGGTTAGAGGCTCCCTCCACCATGAATTGGTCCAAACTGGGGTTTTTAGAGGCTCCCTCCACCATGAATTGGTCCAAACTTGGCTGTTTAGAGGCTCCCTCCACCATTAATTGGTCCAAACTGGGCTGGTTAGAGGCTCCCTCCACCATTAATTGGTCCAAACTGGGTTTTTTAGAGGCTCCCTCCACCATGAATTTGCCCAAACTGGGCTGTTTTAGAGGCTCCCTCCACCATGAATTGGTCCAAACTGGGCTGGTTAGAGGCTCCCCTCCACCATGAATTTCCCAAAACTTGGCTGTTTAGAGGCTCCCTCCACCATTAATTGGTCCAAACTGGGCTGGTTAGAGGCTCCCTCCACCATGAATTTGCCCAAACTGGGCTGTTTAGAGGCTCCCTCCACCATGAATTTGCCCAAACTGGGCTGTTTAGAGGCTCCCTCCACCATTAATTGGTCCAAACTGGGCTGGTTAGAGGCTCCCTCCACCATTAATTGGTCCAAACTGGGTTTTTTAGAGGCTCCCTCCACCATGAATTTGCCCAAACTGGGCTGTTTAGAGGCTCCCTCCACCATGAATTGGTCCAAACTGGGCTGGTTAGAGGCTCCCTCCACCATGAATTTCCCAAAACTTGGCTGTTTAGAGGCTCCCTCCACCATTAATTGGTCCAAACTGGGCTGGTTAGAGGCTCCCTCCACCATGAATTTGCCCAAACTGGGCTGTTTAGAGGCTCCCTCCACCATGAATTTGCCCAAACTGGGCTGTTTAGAGGCTCCCTCCACCATGAATTGGTCCAAACTGGGTTTTTTAGAGGCTCCCTCCACCATGAATTGGTCCAAACTGGGCTGTTTAGAGGCTCCCTCCACCATGAATTTGCCCAAACTGGGCTGTTTAGCGGCTCCCTCCACCATTAATTGGTCCAAACTGGGGCTGGTTAGAGGCTCCCTCCACCATGAATTTGCCCAAACTGGGCTGTTTAGAGGCTCCCTCCACCATGAATTTGCCCAAACTGGGCTGGTTAGAGGCTCCCTCCACCATGAATTGGTCCAAACTGGGGTTTTTAGAGGCTCCCTCCACCATGAATTGGTCCAAACTTGGCTGTTTAGAGGCTCCCTCCACCATGAATTGGTCCAAACTGGGGTGGTTAGAGGCTCCCTCCACCATTAATTGGTCCAAACTGGGCTGGTTAGAGGCTCCCTCCACCATTAATTGGTCCAAACTGGGCTGGTTAGAGGCTCCCTCCACCCTTAATTGGTCCAAACTGGGCTGGTTAGAGGCTCCCTCCACCATTAATTGGTCCAAACTGGGCTGGTTAGAGGCTCCCTCCACCATGAATTTGCCCAAACTGGGGTTTTTTAGAGGCTCCATCCACCATGAATTGGTCCAAACTTGGCTGTTTAGAGGCTCCCTCCACCATGAATTGGTCCAAACTGGGGTGGTTAGAGGCTCCCTCCACCATTAATTGGTCCAAACTGGGCTGGTTAGAGGCTCCCTCCACCATTAATTGGTCCAAACTGGGCTGGTTAGAGGCTCCCTCCACCATGAATTGGTCCAAACTGGGGTTTTTAGAGGCTCCCTCCACCATGAATTGGTCCTAAACTTGGCTGTTTAGAGGCTCCCTCCACCATTAATTGGTCCAAACTGGGCTGGTTAGAGGCTCCCTCCACCATGAATTGGTCCAAACTGGGTTTTTTTAGAGGCTCCCTCCACCATGAATTGGTCCAAACTGGGGTTTTTAGAGTCTCCCTCCACCATGAATTGGTCCAAACTGGGCTGTTTAGCGGCTCCCCTCCACCATTAATTGGTCCAAACTGGGCTGGTTAGAGGCTCCCTCCACCATGAATTTGCCCAAACTGGGCTGTTTAGAGGCTCCCTCCACCATGAATTTGCCCAAACTGGGCTGGTTAGAGGCTCCCTCCACCATGAATTGGTCCAAACTGGGGTTTTTAGAGGCTCCCTCCACCATGAATTGGTCCAAACTTGGCTGTTTAGAGGCTCCCTCCACCATGAATTGGTCCAAACTGGGGTGGTTAGAGGCTCCCTCCACCATTAATTGGTCCAAACTGGGCTGGTTAGAGGCTCCCTCCACCATTAATTGGTCCAAACTGGGCTGGTTAGAGGCTCCCTCCACCATGAATTGGTCCAAACTGGGTTTTTTAGAGGCTCCCTCCACCATGAATTTGCCCAAACTGGGCTGTTTAGAGGCTCCCTCCACCATGAATTGGTCCAAACTGGGCTGGTTAGAGGCTCCCTCCACCATGAATTTCCCAAAACTTGGCTGTTTAGAGGCTCCCTCCACCATTAATTGGTCCAAACTGGGCTGGTTAGAGGCTCCCTCCACCATGAATTTGCCCAAACTGGGCTGTTTAGAGGCTCCCTCCACCATGAATTGGTCCAAACTGGGTTTTTTAGAGGCTCCCTCCACCATGAATTGGTCCAAACTGGGCTGTTTAGAGGCTCCCTCCACCATGAATTTGCCCAAACTGGGCTGTTTAGCGGCTCCCTCCACCATTAATTGGTCCAAACTGGGCTGGTTAGAGGCTCCCTCCACCATGAATTTGCCCAAACTGGGCTGTTTAGAGGCTCCCTCCACCATGAATTTGCCCAAACTGGGCTGGTTAGAGGCTCCCTCCACCATGAATTGGTCCAAACTGGGGTTTTTAGAGGCTCCCTCCACCATGAATTGGTCCCAAACTTGGCTGTTTAGAGGCTCCCTCCACCATGAATTGGTCCAAACTGGGGTGGTTAGAGGCTCCCTCCACCATTAATTGGTCCAAGCTGGGCTGGTTAGAGGCTCCCTCCACCATTAATTGGTCCAAACTGGGTTTTTTAGAGGCTCCCTCCACCATGAATTGGTCCAAACTGGGGTTTTTAGAGGCTCCCTCCACCATGAATTGGTCCAAAACTGGGCTGTTTAGCGGCTCCCTCCACCATTAATTGGTCCAAACTGGGCTGGTTAGAGGCTCCCTCCACCATGAATTTGCCCAAACTGGGCTGTTTAGAGGCTCCCTCCACCATGAATTTGCCCAAACTGGGCTGGTTAGAGGCTCCCTCCACCATGAATTGGTCCAAACTGGGGTTTTTAGAGGCTCCCTCCACCATGAATTGGTCCAAACTTGGCTGTTTAGAGGCTCCCTCCACCATTAATTGGTCCAAACTGGGCTGGTTAGAGGCTCCCTCCACCATTAATTGGTCCAAACTGGGTTTTTTAGAGGCTCCCTCCACCATGAATTTGCCCAAACTGGGCTGTTTAGAGGCTCCCTCCACCATGAATTGGTCCAAACTGGGCTGGTTTAGAGGCTCCCTCCACCATGAATTTGCCAAAACTTGGCTGTTTAGAGGCTCCCTCCACCATTAATTGGTCCAAACTGGGCTGGTTAGAGGCTCCCTCCACCATGAATTTGCCCAAACTGGGCTGTTTAGAGGCTCCCTCCACCATGAATTTGCCCAAACTGGGCTGTTTAGAGGCTCCCTCCACCATTAATTGGTCCAAACTGGGCTGGTTAGAGGCTCCCTCCACCCATTAATTGGTCCAAACTGGGTTTTTTTAGAGGCTCCCTCCACCATGAATTTGCCCAAACTGGGCTGTTTAGAGGCTCCCTCCACCATGAATTGGTCCAAACTGGGCTGGTTAGAGGCTCCCTCCACCATGAATTTCCCAAAACTTGGCTGTTTAGAGGCTCCCTCCACCATTAATTGGGTCCAAACTGGCTGGTTAGAGGCTCCCTCCACCATGAATTTGCCCAAACTGGGCTGTTTAGAGGCTCCCTCCACCATGAATTTGCCCAAACTGGGCTGTTTAGAGGCTCCCTCCACCATTAATTGGTCCAAACTGGGCTGGTTAGAGGCTCCCTCCACCATTAATTGGTCCAAACTGGGTTTTTTAGAGGCTCCCTCCACCATGAATTTGCCCAAACTGGGCTGTTTAGAGGCTCCCTCCACCATGAATTGGTCCAAACTGGGCTGGTTAGAGGCTCCCTCCACCATGAATTTCCCAAAACTTGGCTGTTTAGAGGCTCCCTCCACCATTAATTGGTCCAAACTGGGCTGGTTAGAGGCTCCCTCCACCATGAATTTGCCCAAACTGGGCTGTTTTAGAGGCTCCCTCCACCATGAATTTGCCCAAACTGGGCTGTTTAGAGGCTCCCTCCACCATGAATTGGTCCAAACTGGGTTTTTTAGAGGCTCCCTCCACCATGAATTGGTCCAAACTGGGCTGTTTAGAGGCTCCCTCCACCATGAATTTGCCCAAACTGGGCTGGTTAGAGGTTCCCTCCACCATGAATTGGTCCAAACTGGGGTTTTTAGAGGCTCCCTCCACCATGAATTGGTCCAAACTTGGCTGTTTAGAGGCTCCCTCCACCATTAATTGGTCCAAACTGGGCAGGTTAGAGGCTCCCTCCACCATGAATTTGCCCAAACTGGGCTGTTTAGAGGCTCCCTCCACCATGAATTTGCCCAAACTGGGCTGGATAGAGGCTCCCTCCACCATGAATTGGTCCAAACTGGGGTTTTTAGAGGCTCCCTCCACCATGAATTGGTCCAAACTTGGCTGTTTAGAGGCTCCCTCCACCATTAATTGGTCCAAACTGGGCTGGTTAGAGGCTCCCTCCACCATTAATTGGTCCAAACTGGGTTTTTTTAGAGGCTCCCTCCACCATGAATTTGCCCAAACTGGGCTGTTTAGAGGCTCCCTCCACCATGAATTGGTCCAAACTGGGCTGGTTAGAGGCTCCCTCCACCATGAATTTCCCAAAACTTGGCTGTTTAGAGGCTCCCTCCACCATTAATTGGTCCAAACTGGGCTGGTTAGAGGCTCCCTCCACCATGAATTTGCCCAAACTGGGCTGTTTAGAGGCTCCCTCCACCATGAATTTGCCCAAACTGGGCTGTTTAGAGGCTCCCTCCACCATTAATTGGTCCAAACTGGGCTGGTTAGAGGCTCCCTCCACCATTAATTGGTCCAAACTGGGTTTTTTAGAGGCTCCCTCCACCATGAATTTGCCCAAACTGGGCTGTTTAGAGGCTCCCTCCACCATGAATTGGTCCAAACTGGGCTGGTTAGAGGCTCCCTCCACCATGAATTTCCCAAAACTTGGCTGTTTAGAGGCTCCCTCCACCATTAATTGGTCCAAACTGGGCTGGTTAGAGGCTCCCTCCACCATGAATTTGCCCAAACTGGGCTGTTTAGAGGCTCCCTCCACCATGAATTTGCCCAAACTGGGCTGTTTAGAGGCTCCCTCCACCATGAATTGGTCCAAACTGGGTTTTTTTAGAGGCTCCCTCCACCATGAATTGGTCCAAACTGGGCTGTTTAGAGGCTCCCTCCACCATGAATTTGCCCAAACTGGGCTGTTTAGCGGCTCCCTCCACCATTAATTGGTCCAAACTGGGCTGGTTAGAGGCTCCCTCCACCATGAATTTGCCCAAACTAGGCTGTTTAGAGGCTCCCCCTCCCACCATGAATTTGCCCAAACTGGGCTGGTTAGAGGCTCCCTCCACCATGAATTGGTCCAAACTGGGGTTTTTAGAGGCTCCCTCCACCATGAATTGGTCCAAACTTGGCTGTTTAGAGGCTCCCTCCACCATGAATTGGTCCAAACTGGGGTGGTTAGAGGCTCCCTCCACCATTAATTGGTCCAAACTGGGCTGGTTAGAGGCTCCCTCCACCATTAATTGGTCCAAACTGGGCTGGTTAGAGGCTCCCTCCACCATTAATTGGTCCAAACTGGGCTGGTTAGAGGCTCCCTCCACCATTAATTGGTCCAAACTGGGCTGGTTAGAGGCTCCCTCCACCATGAATTTGCCCAAACTGGGGTTTTTAGAGGCTCCATCCACCATGAATTGGTCCAAACTTGGCTGTTTAGAGGCTCCCTCCACCATGAATTGGTCCAAACTGGGGTGGTTAGAGGCTCCCTCCACCATTAATTGGTCCAAACTGGGCTGGTTAGAGGCTCCCTCCACCATTAATTGGTCCAAACTGGGGCTGGTTAGAGGCTCCCTCCACCATGAAATTGGTCCAAACTGGGGTTTTTAGAGGCTCCCTCCACCATGAATTGGTCCAAACTTGGCTGTTTAGAGGCTCCCTCCACCATTAATTGGTCCAAACTGGGCTGGTTAGAGGCTCCCTCCACCATGAATTGGTTCCAAACTGGGTTTTTTAGAGGCTCCCTCCACCATGAATTGGTCCAAACTGGGGTTTTTAGAGTCTCCCTCCACCATGAATTGGTCCAAACTGGGCTGTTTAGCGGCTCCCTCCACCATTAATTGGTCCAAACTGGGCTGGTTAGAGGCTCCCTCCACCATGAATTTGCCCAAACTGGGCTGTTTAGAGGCTCCCTCCACCATGAATTTGCCCAAACTGGGCTGGTTAGAGGCTCCCTCCACCATGAATTGGTCCAAACTGGGGTTTTTAGAGGCTCCCTCCACCATGAATTGGTCCAAACTTGGCTGTTTAGAGGCTCCCTCCACCATGAATTGGTCCAAACTGGGGTGGTTAGAGGCTCCCTCCACCATTAATTGGTCCAAACTGGGCTGGTTAGAGGCTCCCTCCACCATTAATTGGTCCAAACTGGGCTGGTTAGAGGCTCCCTCCACCATTAATTGGTCCAAACTGGGCTGGTTAGAGGCTCCCTCCACCATTAATTGGTCCAAACTGGGCTGGTTAGAGGCTCCCTCCACCATGAATTTGCCAAACTGGGGTTTTTAGAGGCTCCATCCACCATGAATTGGTCCAAACTTGGCTGTTTAGAGGCTCCCTCCACCATGAATTGGTCCAAACTGGGGTGGTTAGAGGCTCCCTCCACCATTAATTGGTCCAAACTGGGCTGGTTAGAGGCTCCCTCCACCATTAATTGGTCCAAACTGGGCTGGTTAGAGGCTCCCTCCACCATGAATTGGTCCAAACTGGGGTTTTTTAGAGGCTCCCTCCACCATGAATTGGTCCCAAACTTGGCTGTTTAGAGGCTCCCTCCACCATTAATTGGTCCAAACTGGGCTGGTTAGAGGCTCCCTCCACCATGAATTGGTCCAAACTGGGTTTTTTTAGAGGCTCCCTCCACCATGAATTGGTCCAAACTGGGGTTTTTAGAGTCTCCCTCCACCATGAATTGGTCCAAACTGGGCTGTTTAGCGGCTCCCTCCACCATTAATTGGACTGGTTAGAGGCTCCCTCCACCATGAATTTGCCCAAACTGGGCTGTTTAGAGGCTCCCTCCACCATGAATTTGCCCAAACTGGGCTGGTTAGAGGCTCCCTCCACCATGAATTGGTCCAAACTGGGGTTTTTAGAGGCTCCCTCCACCATGAATTGGTCCAAACTTGGCTGTTTAGAGGCTCCCTCCACCATGAATTGGTCCAAACTGGGGTGGTTAGAGGCTCCCTCCACCATTAATTGGTCCAAACTGGGCTGGTTAGAGGCTCCCTCCACCATTAATTGGTCCAAACTGGGCTGGTTAGAGGCTCCTCTCCCCATGAATTGGTCCAAACTGGGTTTTTTAGAGGCTCCCTCCACCATGAATTTGCCCAAACTGGGCTGTTTAGAGGCTCCCTCCACCATGAATTGGTCCAAACTGGGCTGGTTAGAGGCTCCCTCCACCATGAATTTCCCAAAACTTGGCTGTTTAGAGGCTCCCTCCACCATTAATTGGTCCAAACTGGGCTGGTTAGAGGCTCCCTCCACCATGAATTTGCCCAAACTGGGCTGTTTAGAGGCTCCCTCCACCATGAATTGGTCCAAACTGGGTTTTTTAGAGGCTCCCTCCACCATGAATTGGTCCAAACTGGGCTGTTTAGAGGCTCCCTCCACCATGAATTTGCCCAAACTGGGCTGTTTAGCGGCTCCCTCCACCATTAATTGGTCCAAACTGGGCTGGTTAGAGGCTCCCTCCACCATGAATTGGCCCAAACTGGCTGTTTAGAGGCTCCCTCCACCATGAATTTGCCCAAACTGGGCTGGTTTAGAGGCTCCCTCCACCATGAATTGGTCCAAACTGGGGTTTTTAGAGGCTCCCTCCACCATGAATTGGTCCAAACTTGGCTGTTTAGAGGCTCCCTCCACCATGAATTGGTCCAAACTGGGTGGTTAGAGGCTCCCTCCACCATTAATTGGTCCAAGCTGGGCTGGTTAGAGGCTCCCTCCACCATTAATTGGTCCAAACTGGGTTTTTTAGAGGCTCCCTCCACCATGAATTGGTCCAAACTGGGGTTTTAGAGGCTCCCTCCACCATGAATTGGTCCCAAACTGGGCTGTTTAGCGGCTCCCTCCACCATTAATTGGTCAAACTGGGCTGGTTAGAGGCTCCCTCCACCATGAATTTGCCCAAACTGGGCTGTTTAGAGGCTCCCTCCA